>NC_092637.1:15272464-15602963 GCF_039555335.1 Amphiura filiformis | reverse complement strand
TGCCCATTGATTGACGACATATTGGCCTTATAGGAACCAAAAGTGCCATTACTAATCTTGAAAAATAAATCCAGGACGTGTGATAGTAAATGTGATATCAAAACCCAATGTTACCTACGAATACCACTAGGATGCTTTCACTATCGCAATACTAATCAACCTAAAACAAATGGAATATTCCCATTAACGCTTTTTTCGTGTAATGTAGACCACAGGGTGTCAGGAAAATGCTAGCTCAACCAGAAAATATTTGTTTTTATTTTTATAACGCGATCAATATGATCTTAGTCAATTTATGCTAGTTTATTTTTGAAAATGAAGTTTAGGTCAGTTTCTGTATTTTATTTATCAAATGAGTATGAATCAATTTACACATTGTATAAGAACGAGTAGGATATATGTTTTCAAGAATATTAGGAATTATAAGCATACACCTAACGCTTTATACAATGAAAATGTGAACAAACCCGGGTATTCGTAGGTAACATGAGCGATTTAACAATATCTATATTGAGTTTAGAGGTTTAAAGTTTGCTATTATGGTAATGAATTAATAAAATGGTAGTTTTTAGATCTCTTTCAGATGGTACGTCCAAATGAATAAATGCTATTACCTTAGATCAATTTTTTTTTATGCTTTTAGCAAGATTTTGACCACTTCATTTTGATATACAAGTAGTTAATCAGCAATTTTACATAATAAATAATTGTTGAATGAATCCGTATATGGGTAATAATAGTGTCCTGGGGTACCGCTTAAAGTTTTTGACAATTAATTTCCATTGGTAGCGACACTTCATTACACATGTCATGTATTATGCTGTATTCGTAAGTAACATTTCAGTATTTGTAGGTAAGAATTAGACTTTTGGTGGATATCCCAATCAAAACTTCATTTTATAAAGCACTTTGAATGTATCATTTTCTTTATGTGCGTTTATTGATACTTTAGACCCTATCATGTATTAATAATGTCGGTTCACAGCGGTTGAACGAGTATTGAAGTAAGAAACAAAGGCACTAAAGTGACTTTAATTTGCTTAATTGCACACAACTCGCTTAAAACCCTTATTGCAGACTTGTGAAGTCCATCTTGGAGTCAGTTACGTCTTGTGGCCTTTCGTTTGAGGGCAACTACAATTAGCTTTGTACCAGGGTCCATCATTATGTTGTCTAGATCATGAGACAATGAGAACAGTCGTTTTTCCATGGTATTCGTAGGTAACCTTAGCGAAAACGTCAAAAGTTACCTTCGAATAAATCAATTTGGACACAAATTACTCAGACACCAGAAGGTCGGTAAACATTTAAAATGAAGCACACATGACAGTTGACAAATCCAAGTATTTATCCCTTCTAATCTTCTTTGAATCTGATTTTCTTTCAAATGAGCAGACCGTCGTCTATTTCAGTACATATTTTTCAACAATTAAGCCGTATTCAGTTTTGCATGGTGAGCATGTATGTGAATTCGCAACTTTCATTGACATATGATTTGATAGCAAACATACAGGCCTTCGTTATGTACCAATATGGGCATTGGCATGAATGGCGGTGTTTCACAATACTGTCATGATAAATCAAATTGTATTCGTAGGTAACATTCGGTTACCGAAATTTACCTACGAATACTTGCTTTTATTGTTGACATCTCAGAAATATTTAAACGCAGGCTATTGAAACTTGGTAGAAATAAAGAGTGTATTACCCTGCACCTATTGCTTAACTATTGTTTACTATTCTCTCACTTTGTGGAAATGACACAGCTTTTAACATGTATTCGGAGGTAATGCATATTTTTTACCAAACCTACCTTTGTGCCATTTAGAATTTTTGGCAGCTAAACACAATAATAAAGATGCCCGAATGCAATGCATTTCAGTATTGGACATATCAAAGCTTGCAGCAATACACGCCTTTCAGGAAATCAATTTAGATTCAATCCAATGACTTCTTTTCATAACTGATTTAGACGTTTTTAAAAATACTTTAAGAAATATTTTTAAAAAAATGGGTAAAAATAGCATGTTTTGGGGTCTCTGTGTCTAAGTTTTTCACAGAAGGGGTCTTATTATATATGGCGCGAAGCGTATGATCAAGGCGAATAAACACAATACAAAAATGAATGCCAATTGATTAATACTTTTAAGTTATGGCCCTGAACATGCTGTGTACACTTTTCGTTGGATTCGACCGTATACGTCTCATTACCTTTACGTGTATATTTATATCAGCTGAAGTAAACATTACTTAAATGGGCCAATATTGGGTCCCGTGATTGGGTCTATAAATGCTTGCACACCGGCAGGTGGTGGATGACATGATCGAGCCGGCAACTTGTGAAACCGCCCGGCCGTATGGCATTTTCAATATACTTGGTTAGTTTATGGGGTTCATTATCGAACCCCAACGGTTTTAGCTTGTATTTATATTACTTATTAACATAGGCCCATTTGTTTGTGATATTTCAAGCGTTTTAAAATTTCAAAATAATCCCATTCAATTACACGGATGACGATGAAAATTTACTGAATTTAGGGACTGCACGTCATACACCACCTGCACACCGGCGTCGAACTGGGCCAGTACTGGTGCTAAACTGGACAAGTAAAAGTTACCGCTTGCTCTCTCTTGCCCCATTTCTCTCTTACTCTTTCATGACTCGCACTCTCTTACCCACACGCTGGCATGTTCAGCCAGAAAATTGATATTGTCCAGCTTAGCAAACAGTACTGGCCCAGTCCTATGCATGCTGGTGTGCAGTATTCGCCCAGTACTGCAATGTGTGCTGGGTTACCGAGATTTTATTTTTGGTGTTGATAAGTTCATAATATAGGATTTTAACAGGATGTTGTGGACCTGATGATCTAAACCCATTTGCAAAAGTATTACTACATATTTTTAAACTTATTATTACATTTGGCTTGCTGCATATAAATAATATATGAGAAGCATATTTTAAACATTATAGCAGTATAATACAAAAGTATCACGATAGTTGGGTGCCAATTTCGTCGATATGCAGTAATCAATACTAATAGTATATTATAGAGTCCACAACTTATAAGTCCCCCCCCCCCTAAATACGAAAAATATTTCCTCAGGTAAGCAAGTCGTGCCCTCTTTGCAGAAATCCATATGATACAATTTTACATGTAGCAAACGGCTGCATGCAATTTCGATACAATTGCATTTTAAGACACAACCGGACATCAATATTCTTTAAAAGGAAATTAAAAAATACAACAGGTGTGATATATACCGTGAAAAGATCATCTCGGGTGCCCTGATCACGAATGACGATGATGAAATTGAATTCGCAAACATCTTTCAGGACAGTCAAACAAGACGTATTTCTCATTAATCACGAAAACATGAAGTGTTTCATCTTGGAAGTAACTTGTCCTTTCGATGCTTTCATTGAGGAAAGTTACAACATAAAGTTCCAAAGTATACTCCTCTTTGTGACTTGCTCACATTGTGCGGATTTGATTGCAAAATCCTTGTCGACCATGTTCATCACCGATTCCGAAGTGGGTTGAAGAAACTTGGCTTCCCCAAACGTGTTGCTAAGGCTGTTGTATATTGCCAAGTATATGCCTCTGTCAGTTCCATGATTGAAACCAACATCATCTGGAGACTGCGAAACAGGCTCACCAAAGTCAATTAATTCTTCTTGTTCATTTTCATGTTGTTTGTAATTTATTCATGTAATGATTTATAATGCCACTTTGGTGGCCCAAATGTACGAGCGTATTTGTTCATTATTGAATAAAAAAATTGTATATGTATGAGTCCCCAAAGTAACTTAACATTGTGAATTTTTCATAACTTGTGTTGGGTTAATAGTGTTGTTACACAAATTACATAGTATGTAGGTAATTCTTTTAAATGTTGTGATACCAAACTTGCTTATGTGGTCAGGACCCTTCGGCATGAAATTAACGGAAATGTGCCGTACCGTAAACCCCACTTTTATAAACGCAAAATAAGTCTCGTCATTTGAGATAAAACACGATCTAACGTCTTATCGTTTTCAAATCTGTTTTGTTTAATTTTGCTATGTTTGTTTGATTGTTTGTTTGTTTATTTGTTTATTTGTTTGTTTGTTTGTTTTCAATGCGTAATCGATTAAAATGCTTCATAATTTGATGTCAAATTTCTTAAGGGCTGGGGTATGAGCGACCTTAAGAATAATTTGATTTGGAAATCTATGTATACAAACGCAAGGAGGCGTAGCTCTCAAGTTGGACACAGATGTACAGTTTATAGAATAAAAATTATCACAAAAAAAACAGAAAAAGATGAATAATTTGATTTGGGAATCTGTGTTAAAAAATGCTACAAAATATATGTGTATATACAGACTTTATTAGTGTAATAGCTGTCTGTCTCTAAGTAAAAGTATTAAATTTACTCTTGATTTCTTGCCATGCGGGCCCGTATATTGGGGTGCCACTTCATGTGTTTAGTCATCGTATGGAGTCACCGGCCTCCGGCCTGCCGGCCCTGCGGCCTTGACGTTTTGTTAGTAAACTATGAATTAGCATCCGATAGAGGGCAGGGGTATTGGTGGTGAAGGAAGGGGAACAGGAGACAAAGAATATAAGAGGTAGTAGAAAAGTGAAGGAGAGCAAAATGAACTGTCCGATAAGAAAGGGGCGAAAGAAGAGCGATATTAAATGGCATTCGAAACAACAAATACATCTTCTGGTCGAGCTTCCCACGTTTGTAATGGGCTAGTCCAGAAATTAACGGCACCTACCCTAAAGAAGAATGGGAATCCCAACAAAGTTTGCGTTTTCCCATAAAAGTTTGAGAAGAAAGAGGAATACTAAATGGTTTATCTACCTGCTTTGGCATACGAAACAACAAATACATCTCCTGGTCGAGCTTCCCACGTTTGTAATGCTTGTAGCACCGATGGCTTAATTGTGTGTGGCAACATCACTCCTTTATACTCGTGCATTGCTATTTCTTCATTCTTAAACACAGCATGTTCAAGAAGCTCTTTAACTGACATGTGACAATTTCAATCAAACAAGAATGATAAGAATGATAGAAAATAACATATTCTGATGGTACAATTCAAAATAGTATTAAACTTTTTGTATTTATTGTTATTGTTTCAGTGTCTAGTGAGCTAGATGGGTATAATAATGAATTGCTGCCCTGAGGTTACTGATATATATACACACACTACACATCCTCAAAATAGAGTTATCCATTCTACATTATGTAATTATATCAATATTTCTTCCATTAACATGATTAATACTAATAGTTGTATTAGTGCCCTATACACGAAAGAAATATGTTCTATATATTTTTTCATACTCACGTTACAAGAGCTTAAAATGGCGGAACTTTCGTGGAAGTGCAAGAAATTGTATAACGCATAGAGGGTGATGTTTTTGGCAAAGAGTATACCAGGAAGGCAAAGAGTATATTTGGCCTGTGTAATGTGTCCAGGGAAATTTGCGATAGGAGAAGCCAACGTGGAAAGAAGACTGAACTATTGAAAGATTGCGAGACTGAAAAAGACTGAAAACTTCGACCACAATGATAGGTCACGTTATTACAACACAAATGAGTTTCATTCACCTCACGAGCATGGTCGTAGTGTCCTTGACGCGATTAAAGTCGTTAATTTTTTTTTTTGCGATAGTCACGTGGCCTTAGTATTGAAGCAAGAGCTGTAGGCATTCTTGTATTGTTTGTGATATTTGTACAATGTGTGAAATAAAATACGTTTTTAACATATATTATGTGTGATTCTGTCTGATTTTTTTACTCTTTCTGATGTTTTAATAAATTTATAATTAAAAGACACAACAAAATATTGTTAATTCCACCGTAAATGATCGTTTTAAAATGGTATTCATTTACTTGCCCCTCTCCCCCTGAGAAAAATATCCTTCCGAAACGCCACCACTTTTCTGATTTTCGCGACACTATATACACGTAGTAAACGCCCAAAACACGATACGATTCAATCGGATCATGATAACATGCATATTCATGATCGATAAATGATATATTATTCATAAGTAGTGTTTATTTCCGCATATTAAATAGAGAAGGGGTGTGCAACACCCGCCGATTGACCAATCAGAGACCCGCATTATCACCTTTCAATTCTGACGACAATGTCACACCGATGACCTCTCAATAATTTGTGTGATTTGCGTGACCTCGAAATTCGAACGCACTTTCACCCGCGATTTTTTTACAATTTCTTGCCGGAAATGGGAGCAGGTGGGAGTTTCACTTTGTTTACAAGTGAGATGCGATCGTGAACAACCGGAGATTCGGATGATGTTTTCTTAATTTTGTGAGTAATAATCATGTATATTCCAGATTAATTCACTGGGGGACTGATACATACAAATAATCAACTGAGTAAATTTCACCGAACTGAATAAAATCATGAAATTATTCAGGGACACTGACAAATGGCAGTACAATACATCAGTGCATCCCGATGTAAGCTTACATTATTTCAAATAAATAAGTGATAAATATAACATGATAATGGAAATGCCACCAGCCATGCGCGGCGAAATCGACGGCATTCACTATTCTACAAGTAGTCATGGTAGTGGCTGGCATCTATGCATCACAGATCCTGGCATGCATGGGCACAAGCTAGTTCGCAAGGCAAACTTAAAAAACGGGCAAACAGACACATCATTTATCGGTATGACATTTTCGTTATTGGTGATGTCCAATCTAAGTTTGCACTGAAGTGCCATCTCAGTTTTGGTGCGCCGACTTGGATCATGTGCTAACGAATTTTAATTTATTCTGGATAAGTAATGGAGTATTTATTACAATTTCAAGCATAGGAGTTTAGGTAAGAAGTACAAGAAGCTGTGTAATTAATATTATGACAAACATGCAACTTTTTAAGCTACAGGAACCTTGTATTTTTTAGTACAAACTCTTGAAAATTTGACCCCAGTTGACCCCTCACGTGACGTGACCCCTATTTCTGAGGGGTCATATCGGCCAAAATGTTGAGAAATGGCACTTGAGTACATTATCCACTACGGTCTTCAATTGAAATAATGCAATTGCGTTGCACTAGCTTTTTGTATACACTTCGTCCCATACCGTTGTGCAGAGCTACTACGGTATGGGTTCCCTGTACTAGGCCCAAGCCACCTGGCATACCATGCATTATGCATGGTAGTACAGTCAGTAGGCCTACCCCATAGTACGTACAGGCACAGCACAGAATAGTCCGTCATGCCCGACTGTACATCATGTCACATGTATATGACTGCCGCAATGCAATGATGATTAGTATTATGAAAGTATACATTACAAAGGAAATAATAAAAGTTGTAATGATTATGAATGACTACAAAATAAAAAGATCTACTAGGACTAGGTCTACTAGGATTCAGGATTGGTGATCTTTGAAAGATTGTAGAACAGCCAATAGGTTCAGTCATGTCAGTGGGTTAACCATCCTCCACAAGACTAGAGAGGGTCTCCTGCCCCTGCTGGTTGATAAACAAGGATTGCTATAAATTATTCGTTCTGGCCAAGAACAGTTCAAGATTGGAACAAACTACCCTACCACATCACCACAATACAAGACTCCAAAGAATTCAAGAATCAAGCAACCAACTATACACTACAGGTATTAAAGCCATAATGTGAGATTTGCTCCACAGCAACGCCCTCAATTTTTTTTTGAATTACTACTTTTTGCACCATTGCAATGGCCATTGGTGTACATGCCCTGTGAACGACTATAAAACCTGAACTTGAGTGCTTTAATTACATTAAAATTTATCATTTATTTAAACCGGGTCGCCCCGGTTTTATTCTGAGCTCATCGATCGAGTACTGAATAAATACGTCTCCTGCGTGTGTATATTGAATCATTGAATAAGTGACGTTAAACTGTATGCATATACCTTGGTAGAACGTCTTGTTTGTACATCACATCAGCTGCGTGTAGCTCCATCAATAATCATGATATAAATAATACGATTGGCAAGATTATACATTATTGTAAGGCGCTGTACGTCAACTTGACGCATAAACTGTGTGTATATCGCTATTCAGGCCTTGCCGTTTGAGGTGAGTGATCACTCTCGCTCGCCACCGCTCGCCCAAACTCGATTTCTAGTGAGAGATTTTCCACTCGCCATAGACACTAAATATCACTCGCTGCAAATCTCTCAAAATCAGCCATCGAATCAGCCATTTCAGCATTAAATCGAGTCTGTGCCCTCTCTAAGCGGAAAAAGTCACAAATTTTAGCGCGCTTTCAACATAAATACATAAATACCGTATTAAGACCGAAGCTCTATTTTATTTTTATACCCAAGTGGTATTTGTGAAAATTCGACCACTCGCCTAGCTTCGTGCTAGCGAGTGATTAACCACTCGCCTTTAAAATCTAAACGGCAAGCCCTGCTATTTGTCTTTAATAATGTCTTGTTTGAATCCCATCAGCTGTGTGAAGCTCCCGATAATGATGATAATTATAGGGTGAGCTAAATTCATGCACTGTAGGTGTTTTACCTCATTTGCGCTCTCTCCGTTTTACCTCATTTGTTTGGCTCGAAATTAAAAGGGGTCAATGTGATCAGTAGCTATTCAATGAAAACTGGCATTTAGATATAGGAATCTATTTTTGATGCAAATCACACATTGCTTTAAGGGGGTACTACACCCCTGCCCAATTGTGTGCCTATTTTGGCATTTTTCTCAAAAATTATAGCGCATTGGGGACAAGTAAGATATATGTATATTATAGGGGCAAGGACTGCAACTACTGCAATGGAAATTTTATTTCAGCACAGACAACAGTTGTGGAGTTACAGTCAAAAATGAGGGAAAACCAATATTTGATCAATAAATCAATAACTACTTGCTTAATTTTCAGTACAGTAGATGTAGTCCTTGCCCCTATAATATACATAGTCCTATCTTACTTTTCACCAATGAGCTATAATTTTTGAGAAAAATGCAAAAATAGGCACAAAATTGGCCAGGGTGTAGTACCCCTTAAAGCAACTGCATGTGCACAACCATTCCTGTTCGTTTGGCTTTACCTGAAGTGTTGGGTAGTATCTATACCGAAAGAACCATGATCAGGGGCCATGATAATCGATTGAGATTTGCTAATGGCCATACACTCCCTCATTTCAAATATATAGTTTTGGTTTCTCTATTGTTCAGAAACCAAAAATCAAGGGATTAAAAAGTAGAGCTGATCTGGTTTGCAATCATAACACTATTATGCTGGAAGGACACAGTATAGGGTATATAACCAGAAGTATACAATAGCCTATTGTGCTAACATAATTATGATCATGATTGATATCGTAAATCTATCCCGCGGACGACAGTTGATGCTCTCTGTCGAAGGTAGGTGGCATATTACACTCACGACTGAGTTCTAGGCCTAGATATCATATACATGCGCGTATATTGAAGGATGGGGCGGGGTGGGGGATTTGTTTGTTTGTATGAAACATAAACGATGCATGGAGATGATTTGATTATGAATTAGTTTATTATCCCAGGAAGCACAACCCATACCTCTTTAAGAGGGGCTCCCCTCCCTATATAACCACCTCTTCCCTAAATTACCCCTTTCCCCTCCTCCTCCCCTACATTCGATATCTTCATCTCGAGCTCTCCTCCCCTTCTCTTTCACTTCCAATGCTCTCTCTCATCTGTTTCTCTCTCTCCCGGCCCATATCCCCCTTGCCCTCCAACCCCCCCCCACCACCACCACCACACACACACACACCCACACAATCTCTTTTCCCTCTATCTTCTACTTTTTGCAGTAAAATTGCTTCAGTAAAAGTCATTAGGTTATTAGAGGTCATATAATGGCCTTCCATCGATTCTGGTACATGGGATTAAGGACATGAATCGATTTTGTTTATAGCACCTATACAATTACAATAGTGACCCCTTTTGTAATGTCGAATGCAAATATTTCGATGGTCTATATTTTTCACAGGTGAATTAGCCTAGACTTATTCGGTTTTGTAAACCACGTCTTTCAATGTAGATTACCATGCTCGATTTCTCTCCTCGTGAATATTGCACTGCGAAATTTAAACATTTCTTTTGTATACTTAGAGTAGGTAACTTCAAATCAAATAATTTTACGATCCACACCACTTATAAGAAACTGAAACCAAAACAGAAACTGACTGACACAAATGTTCGGTTTTAAACAAAAGGTAGAAACAATGAGTTCGATATCTTATGATTCAAGTGGTTAGGCAGGACAATAGGAAACCACGTGACCAAAACCAAAACCAAAACTAAAACTATATATTTGAAATGAGGCAATGCATAGAACTTACATGTAGCTCTACCATTGTCTACAGTCATGCACTAAAATAGACAGTCTCTACAACTACAGTACATGGTCTGTATGCACAGAGAGTGACTCGAGTGAGACAAGCTCTAGTCTCAGCATAGTAAAATTTAGTTCACCTCAAGTTTGGTAGTGATGTCAATTGTCAATGCTTTTGTGCGGTTAGGCCGCAAATCGTGCCGACAAGTCACACCTGAATGCCCGGGCTGAATGCGGGCATGTACACTCAGTGAGTTTAAATTCATGTGCAATTCCAAATATGCACATATGTCGATCACTGCCATGTGTCTTGAGGTGGTCATAATTTTTGATTCATCAGGCAAAAAAAATGTTAGGTTGCCCTCAGACTCCAGAGACTGACCCAAAAAATTTTGGTTGGGCTTTTTTTTCAATCACTCTTTTAGAAGCAACCTTAAATTTGGACAGTACTAAGGGAGTGTTCAGTAATACTTTGGTGGGGTGGGCTGGTCTTCCTCAAATTTTTCGCTCGAAAACTTTTTGACCCCCCCTCGAAGGACCGCTAAACTTTTTTGACCCCCCTCTTTTGACAGACAAAACTTTTTTGGCCCCCCCCCCCTCATTATCGTATAACAAACATTATACTTAATAGTGTTGTTTACAGAGGTGTGGTATCTGGGTCACATGTCATTGAGGGAGGAAACTGTTTGAAACATTCCTGGTGGGACAATTGCGCATGTATAAATACAAGCGCAAGGAATATTTCATTTTATACTTAAAATTTAGATTTATCCTAAATCAGGGTGTTTATCTGATTTTAGAGGATTTATTTAGAGGTTCATGGGTACATCAGCATAATTTGGATCCGTGGCCATTCATGATATAGTACAAATACGTGTGAACCGGAATTTTTTTTTGCCATATTGGAGCTTGATTGGAACTAATTTTAATATGCAAAAAGCTAAAATGGTCAAAAATGTATTTAATTAATTAATTAATAAAAATTAATTTGGTCAATATCACACACACGTGCAGGCATCAGTTTTGGCCCCCTAAGACCATTGGCACCTGGGCTTGTGGCCACTCTGCCCTATGGTAAATCTACCAATGGGCCTATGTGAACAAAATAATTATGCATTTACGTATAATATACAAAGAAATCCAGTTTATTTGCAATATTTTCTTGCTAAAAGTGATATAGGTCTAGAGTCTCAATGCGCGCGCAAATTTAGGGTTTTAAAGCGGAATACTTTTTTGACCCCCTTTCAAAATACCTAAAACATTTTGGTCCCCCCTCTTTTAAGGACAAAAACTTTTTTGGTCCCCCCTCCCTTTTTACCAGCCCCCCCCCCCCTCTACCAAAGTATTAATGAACAGTCCCTAAGGACATTTTATAATTGTTATTCACTCATTTTATCTATTAAATGCATATTTGATAAAAAAACACAAAGTATTTACATTTAAATTCAGTCCAAAAACACATTTTTTTTTCCTTAAGGTTGGTCTCATAACTGCTTAATTGTTGGTCTAAAGTATATAAAGTTTTTTAGAACATATTTAGAATGGCAAAGACTTGATAAGTTTATACGTGAGGTCAAATTTGGGCCAAAATGCCATTTTTGACCCAAAATCCCCCAAATAATGTTTTTTGGTCCACTTCTTTTTCGTGCAACGTAACAAAACAATTCTTGGGCAAAAAAATTGTGTTTTATTAATTTTTAAAACTAGATAAAAATATCTAGGAGCCGTTTTTTTTATTTCTTTTAAATTTCGACCAACTTCGAGAAATTTGCACCAAAAATGGTCAAAAAATGCTGAATTTTCAAAAAAATCATAAAAAAGGGCAACCAAACAATTTACTTTGGCCTCACTAAATTTTGATACTCCTACTTCTATTTTTGTTTCCTTTCATTTTATGAGAAAAAGTTATTGAAAACTATAGACCCAATTACAGCAAAAGTATACATATTTGGAAAGCTTATGTTCCAAGCAATGCAACTGTGCAAAATGGAAGTTGGTATTCAGGGTGTGTAAGAAAAAATATAGTGTGATATCATGAAAAAACCCTGGTTTTACTTGATAATTTATTGCATTTGCTATTTAGTACTTGTATTGAATGACGGATAGCAACATTTGCACAGTATTTTTTGTGGGATAAAAATCTTGTGAATTGAACGATCTTTAGGGACCGTTCACAAACACTTGTAAGGGGGGCCTGATGCAAAAAAATGTCATCACGAAAATTTTTTTGGGCCCCCCCTTTACAGACCTCAAAATGTCAGAGCCCCCCCTTTTTGACATGAAAATTATGGGTCAGCCCCATAGAAAAGCATATAAACTAGATTTTTCCAGGAAAATTTGTGGTAATTTTTTTCAGGGCCCCCCTTAGGAGGGTCAACAATTTTCAGGGTCCCCCTTTTTTTTTTTTTTTCCCCCCTTACAAGTGTTTGTGAACGGTGCCTTAGCTTGTTTTCTTTGTTGAAAGGGATTCAGTGCAGAGTGTACTTCCATCATGTATCTAATATTCAATTTCCTGTAAATTTCATGAATACAGGTAACAGTATCATCAACGACAGGCATAATCATGGTCAACCAGAACCAGCATGATGACAGTACATTGTATCTCAGTTGAGCTGTTGAGAATGAACATCTGCAGGGACTTCTTGCTATACTTTAAATCAAGGATGATGACTTCTGTTCAAAACAGAAGCAGAGAAAGAATACATGCAACAGGTAATATATTTATTTATGTTTTTTTGGTTGGTGGGGGGGGGGGTGGTGAAGACAAGCATGCCTGTGTCATATTTTCTGCTCAAGTTTGTCTGTAGCACTGTATGATGTGTCATGGAGTTACTTGAGGGAGGCCTGGGAATCACTCATTTGAACAGTAAACGGAATGAATGAATGAATCTTATCTCCTTAAAATAAACCAAATACAATGAAATTTAAGGCTGTGACCTATCGGGTAATGACGTATTCGGGTACCCGAGGTGAATTTCGGCGGGTAACCTGGTACCCGTATCAAACATATTTTTTTAAGTTATTTAATTTTTTGGCTTTGTAGTGTCCCTGGACCTAGAGCTAATTAAATGCTAGGATAATTCAATTTTCATGGCTGACTTATTCACAAAAAAAATGTAGGCCTATGTCATTTGAATAAATTTGTACTCATATATGTCATACTCTATTAATGATTTCAAAATTGATACAAATTCAATGAATGAATAACTTAAGAATAAGTCAACAATGAATTATCCTAGCATTTAGCTCTAGGTCCAGGGCCACTACAAACCCGAAAAAAATAAATAACTTAAATTTTTTTTTCAAATTTGGGTAATCACTAATCCGTAAATGGAATTTATATCCGGATAGTGAAAAATTTCATGCCATTTTGAAGCTTAACTGTTGAAATATGGTGCAAAAATGGAATAAATTTGAGTAGTGCGAAGAAATGTGCACTTTGGGGGCTAAAATGGTCAAATATGAGGTTAATTTGATCAGAACAGGTGTCAACATTGGGGGGGGGGATGATTGTATGGACCATTCCCCAGGCAAAATATTGGGGGGATTTATCACCCCTGGGATCTACGCCTAATCGCCTATGATATATGTTTTTATTTAATGACTTTTTGTTTATTGTTATCCTTGCATTGCAAGCAAATTAAAAAATATACGACCGCTTTTTACGGCGACAGTAGTACTACTTCCAACTTCCAAGCTCTTTCGTGCTCGGTCTGATGATGTATACTAGTAGTTATTAGTTTGACAGGATGTACCCTTCCTAGGTTATAGCAGAGAAAGTCAAAGGTCACATTTTTGGTCTAAGGGGTCAAAAATATCAGAGTGCTCTGATTTGGACAAAAGGTGTATCAAAATGTTTGTTTTCATACAACAATTCAAATAAAGATAGGATTTAACAATTTAATGAATAAATCTAGGATGTTTCACTTTCCATGTGTTGCAATAGGTGCAGGTCAATAGGCCTCAATGGTATTTTTAACTTGACCTATTTTGAGAACCTTGATGTGAATCAAAAAATGCAGCACTTGGTCAACTTGTTTATGGTGTGTGCCAATGTTATACTGAAAATTTCAACACCTTTTGTAAATAGGTTATAATCCCCCCTCTCTCTTTCTCTCTCTCACTGTTTTTCAGAGTCATAGATCCACCATGGATATCCACCTGAGTTCTGATTGAACAGCTCAAGAGAAAATTTCCCTGCTTGTGGTATTAGAGAGTGCATGTGATACATTGTTGTTTGCTGCATTCTTTTCAACATCAGCCAGGATGACTTAAAATGCAGGACCTTATGATTATGTCGGCCATCAATGACGTGGAAGCTTCTGATGCTGATGAAGTAGACCTGGTGCCGGGACCTGGTCCAGTTCGCTGATGTGGCTGACCCTCCATAGTAATAACCAATTGAACTACCCCGCCCCCAGGAACTGAGACATTGTTATCAGCCCTAAGCCCTCGAATTAAGGATCTGAAGGGGCACGGCAACTTTTTAGGGCAAGTTGATAATTGCCTTAGATGTTCACTGAAAAGGCAAGGCAGCAAAGCACTTTGTAATATTTCAAGAGGGCATCATGGCAACTGTTGAAAATTTGAGAAGGGCACCAAGGCAATTTCTCAAAAGTGAAGAAAACACACACAAACACAGATAGATAATTTTATAATGTAGAGGCAGGGCTGGGGCACCGACTGCCTTGGGTAAAGGACATATTTTGAGAGCCAGAAAGCCTTAACCCACAGTCACCTGCTTCCACAAAATGAGCACAAGCCACCAGAACACTAGAAGATCAGTGGCATAACTAGGAGGGTGGGGGATTTGAACCCTTGCCCCCCATGAGAAAGGTAAAGTAGGCCTACTTCTGAGAGTTAATTAACCTCATATTTGGTCATTTTAACCTAAACCCTAATTTTTGCGTGTTTCGCGTGCATTTGATCCACTTTTATACCACATGTCACCAGTTTATAGCTTCAATATGCCAAAAATGTTCACGCGCATTTGTACCATAAACTTCTTTTGTCGCCAAAAGGTGCTGGACTGCTGGATTCACTATACTTCAAGACAAATTTTCCCCCCCCCACGTCAAAAAGAAATCTATGCCACTGTTGCGGGACACATTCACAGTTTTCTGGTTCTGAACCCTTGATATGTATAATTTCCCATGCATTCATCTTGCTCACACAAAAATTAGGAGGGTGTAATTTCATTTCAATGTTGGTCATACAATAGTTTTAAAAATACCAATGTATTCCTCTCATCATGACCTAGGGTATCTATGTTACAAAACTATGCAAACTATCTTTACTTTGATGTATCTATTTATTTAATTTTTACAAACTTCAGACACATTTTATGTTTGTGTAGGGGTGGGTGATGCGTGTCTATCACGCATGTGTGCAATATGACTTTCCACCTTTTTACCTAGAACTCTCAACAAAAAAAACCCTTTAAATTTCAGTTTATTTCACCACTGCACAAGTGACCATACTGGATTTATGCAAAGTAGGCACTACTTGGGAATTTCATAGACTTTTTATTTTTTTAATGTGAGCTAGCTTTTAGGGGATGGATGCATGTGAAATGGATTGGATTCTGTTGCAATTACTCCAGATTCCAGAAAAATACAACACTAATTTTTTTGAATTAAAGACAAGATCTTTGCCAATTGAAACATTGCTAAATCCTTATAAATCCAGAGGTGTAGCCAGGATTATTTATGGTCCCCAAACCCCAAATTTTTGTCCCCATTTGTCAATTTTTGCTATAGTTTGGCTATTCCCCTGTTTTAATCCTTTAGTTAGTTCTAACAATAACGTCAATCTTTTTGTGGCAATTTGAGGGAAATTAGCCCAAAACATGCAATTGTCCATATTTTCTGTCAATTTTAGTCACAAATTCTAAAGACATGGTGGAGTCTAAGTATTCAAAATCTTTAATACAGACTAAGAGTGAGCTCATAATTAAAATATTTTAAGTTAATGTTGATTATTTGGTTATGGTAAAGAACAGAAAATCTGTTTTCTAAAAAAAAGAATGCAATTAGTCTTTGTACAAGTCTTTGGGCTTCGGATTGTCACAGCCTATGAAAAATGCCATAAACATGCATTATTTTGGCCCTTATTGCCAAAAATTGACCAAAATATTAAAATTTGACTTTCATTAGAACTAAGTAAAGGATTAGGATTTAGGTATGTTTCATTGAGCAAAAAGGGCTATATTTTCCTAGAATAGGAACTAGTGATGGAGTCTCAGGCTGTTAACCTAGGGGGTTATGATTTATAAGGGGGGGGTCCCAAATTTACAAAAAGTTTGTGTCAATAAAATTGCAACAATAGGTTTGAGTGGATCAGATTGAATGATATATAGCTAAGGTGTATCTTGTATCATGATCAGATATTGATTAATCAAAAATTTTAGTGGTAAAACGGGCACCTTTTTGAAACAGTATTGCTGTTTGATTAAAATTGATTAATTTATTGGGAAAGTCTATCCTGATCAATAATTTTTTGTACAACAAACTTTATATTTTCTAAAGAAGTCTATCCTGATCAATAATTTTTTGTACAACAAACTTTATATTTATTAAATAAAGAATTAATTTCCTGAACAATAACCTGCCTTTTGGTGTGAATTTATTTTGCCTCATCATACATGTACATAAGGGTATCAATAAAGCACCATTTCCTTTTGCCAGCCATCACTACGAGGCTGAGGCTGGTCGACTGCAGATCTGTCGGAACACGCTTTTCAATATGGAATAAATGCTGACCTCATCGTGACATCATCCAAGCAGCAAAGTTCATTTCCTATAGAAAAAGCGTTATCCAACAGATCTACAGTCAAGCATTCTGCTACCCATGGTCAGAAAATTGTTTATCTAAATTTGTTGCACAACAGATATTTATTATCGTATTTACCAAATTCCACAAACTTCTGGTCTGTGATGTAAACTTTGACATATGTGGGAATTTTCACGCAATCTATTAAAGCTCATGTAGTGTTTGTGCTTTGCCAGTTTTGAAATACCTTGGGATAGCGGCTTTTTTAAATTTGTGAGTTTTCTCGCAGTCCTATACATGAATGAACATAATTATTCGAGCATTTATTATTTACGTGGCATGTGTGTTAAGCGGGCGGGGAAAAGCACAAATATTAATGTTCTGTAAAAATGTCCACTTTTACAGTATTTATGTGCCATGGGGAGGGCTAAATTGGGATGAGCAAGAAACAATTTCTGGCAGGAAAAAACTACTATATGTGGGAGGCTATACAACAGGCTGTATCAAAATGATTGATACACAAATATTTGTGATATTTGCAAAATAGAATTCTCTTGAAATGACAAAAGTTTATATATTGATCCACAATTGGGTTATTTTGCGTTGCAGTCTTGTACATACTTGTACTTGAAACTTGGGTAATAATCATTTTGATACAGCCTTATACATAGGTATAGGCCTACATGGCTATAGTACATACGAGGGGGTATCCAAAAGTTTTTGACATCACCCAGAAGTGAAAGAGCTATACCGATGAAAATTCGTTGGTGTAATCACTGGTCCTTATGTACATTAGGGTCCAAAAATGGTCTCATAAGTATGTTTACTTTCTTCACAGGTGGCGCTAGATGGGAAGTAGGCGCATAACCTTATCATGATAAGATCCTCCACTTTCTTGAGTTTTTTCACTGTGGCCGCATCATCCATAAATGATGGACGTCCACTTCTTGGCTCATCTGTGAGGGACATGTGGCCAGTTTGGAAATTCCTTTTTCAAAAAGCAATAGTGCCATATGATGGGCAATCATCACCGTAGATTGCTTTCATTTCATCATAGATTTTCTGAGCATTGTAGGCCTAACCCTTCAAATGCAGGAACTTAATCACGCTGCGTGCCTCAATTTTCACCATCTTGCAGGTTATGCGCCTACTGCCCATCTAGAGCCACCTGTAAAAAAAGTAAACATACTTATGAGACCATTTTTGGACCATAATGTACATAAGGACCAGTGATTACACTGACAAAATTTCATCGGTATAGCTCTTTCACTTCTTAGTGATGTCAAAAACTTTTGGATACCCCCTCGTAGTTATCAAAAAAACTACCAAATACAAACAAGCATACAAAATGTAAGTAAATTTTGGGAGTTATTTTATTTATTACATACACAACATTTTGACTTCTGGATACACAATTGGAATTTAGAAGTTAGTTAAATCTTGTTAAACCCGATATCAATGTATTGTTCTCATCAAAAGGTTTCAGAAAAAGTATAGTTTGATCTGTCTCCGACATACAGTTCCCGAAAAAAAAAAAAAAGGTCAAATTTTGAGGTCCACTGGTGTCCACAATTGAAAAATGCTCCTTTTTCATCCAATACATTGTTTTGGATGTTTTGTTCTATAGGTATCAATAGGTCAATGGTCAAAATAGGTCAATATCAACATGCAGGGCTCAATTGATTTTGATCTTTTTTGCCCATGTTACTAAGGTAACAAAGCACCCGAGATATATGGTAAACTTCTTTTTTTAATACTGTTTTTGCAAGCAGAGCAATCTGAGACCATTTTTATTAAAATCAGAGAATTTTTAAATGTGTGTTCCCCCTGTGGAATCCAAATTTTGACATTTGACCTTTTCCACTATAACTGTACATCTGAGATAGGTCAACCTAAAATTATCCTTATGACAAGAAGACTACATTGACATGGTTTCTAACGAAATTTGACCAACTCAGAAATGTTACCCCTGCATAAACAGCCTTTTTTGATTCATGCAAATTAGGCACTGTTCCACGCTCCTGTGAGATTTTGGCCCAATGGAGTAATATTCTAAGTCCAACATGCTCCAAGAGCATGTTTTGCTTGCACACTGCTCCAGGAGCATATTATATGCTCCTGGAGCAGTGTGCATTCAAAACATGCTGCTTGGAGCATGCTGGACATGCTCCTTGAGCATTGTGCATTCAAAACATGCTCCTGGAGCATGTTGGACTTAGAATATTACTCCAGATTATTCATGCTCCGTGCAGCTCTTCCTGGAGCAGCTGCTCCTGGAGCATAAAATTATGCTCCAAGAGCAGTTGCGAATAATCTGGAGTAATATTCTAAGTCCAACATGCTCCAAGAGCATGTTTTGAATGCACACTGCTCCAGGAGCATATATATGTTGGACATGCTCCTTGAGCATTGTGCATTCAAAACATGCTCCTGGAGCATGTTGGACTTAGAATATGACTCCAGATTATTCATGCTCCGTGCAGCTCTTCCTGGAGCAGCTGCTCCTGGAGCATAATTTAGGACCAAAATCTCTTTGAGATTTTGGCCTAAAATTATGCTCCAAGAGCAGTTGCGAATAATCTGGAGTAATATTCTAAGTCAACATGCTCCAAGAGCATGTTTTGATGCACACTGCTCCAGGAGCATATATATGTTGGACGTGCTCCTTGAGCATTGTGCATTCAAAACATGCTCCTGGAGCATGTTGGACTTAGAATATTACTCCAGATTATTCATGCTCGGAGCAGCTCTTCCTGGAGCACTCAGCAGCTGTTCCTGGAGCATAATTGAGGACCAAAATCTCACAGAAGCACAACTACTTGGATATTCTGTAACATTTGATGTTTTTGCAAGCTTTTGGGAGATGGACGCATGTGAAATGGATTCTGTTGCATTTAGTAGTGGGTAATTTCATATTTAGACTGACCTATGATTACACAGTGTATAGTGCTATCTACTGAAGATAACAGACACACTGATCAGCATGCGGTGTAAAGTGCTATCAACTGAAGATAACGTATATACCACTGATTATAATGGTGTTATCTACTGAAGATAACTATCATTCAACTGAAGATAACAGATATACCACTGATTACATACCGTATAGTGCTATCTACTGAAGATAACAGACACACTGCTGATCGTGCAGTGTAAAGTGCTATCAACTGAAGATAACAGTGTACCGTATGGTGCTATCTACTGAAGATAACAGACACACTGCTGATCATGCAGTATGAAGTGCTATCAACTGAAGATAACAGATATACCACCGATTACAGTGTATGGTGTTATCTACTGAAGATAGCAGACACACTGTTGATCATGCAGTGTAAAGTACTATCTACTGAAGATATTAGATATTACAGTCATCTTAAGCTATTTAAATGCAGGCACTTAATTTAATGCCCCCGTGGCCAGATGGGTGCTGACATTACAGCTTGTAAACAGGATGGGTCACATGGGCATTACATTAAGTGCCTTAAATAGCCTAGGATGACGGAGAGTGCTGATCTACTGCAGATAGCAGACACACTGCTGATCATGCAGTGTAAAGTGCTATCAACTGAAGGGTTATTAGTCAATAAATACAGCAACTTAGTTTTAATCCATAAACCTTACCCTAAATGTCACCTTACCTGTAACCTAAGCCCTAACTCTAAAATAGCAGTCAGTTGGTCACTTTTAGTTCCATTCCATGCATGTTTCAGAATTATTACCTACCAGCCCAGTCTAATTAAAAAATGACCCACCACTAAATACACCAGAATCTATTACATATGCACCCATCTCCTAAAAGCTCACACAAAAATATCAAAAATTACAGAAAATCCAAGTGGAACATTGCCAAATTGGCATAAATCAAAAATGGCCACTTATACAGGGGTGACATTTCAAAGTTGGTCAAATCTTGTTACAAAGCCGACGATACCAATTTATTCCCTCGTCATAGGGATTGAGTTTACAGCTCTTGAGTAATAGGGAAAAAGGTCAAATGTCAAAATTTGGGTACCACAGGGAATAAAGATGTAAAAATTCTATGATTGTGAGAAAAACAAACTCGGATTGCTATGCTTGCAAAAACATTTTAAACAAAGAAAAGTTTGTCATATCTCAGGTGGTTGTTACTTTGGTAACATGCAGTGGGGGTAAAATCATCAAATTTTGCTGAAATTTGCCCCTAAAAGTAGACAATTCCCTAATTTTGGGTTTTTAATGGGGGAACAAGGGGGCAAGAGTTCTGAATGGGGGGAATTTCCCCCCAGGCTCCGCCACTGGGCTGAAGGAATAATTTGAAACCAGTTTCATTAAAATTAGAATATATTTCAACTGTAGCTGCCTGTGGACCCCAACATTTGACCTATCACCTTTTTGCCTATAACTCAAGAACTCATGTTGGAGACAGGTCAAACTATACTTTTTCTGCATCCTTATATGAGAGGAGTATGGATATTATCCAGAGTAGAATAACTTTGAAATCTCACACATGCATAAGTGGCCATTTTGGATTCATGCAAAAATTAAGCATTGTTCCACTACTTTGACTTCTGGTGAATTTTATTGATATATTCTTTAATATGTTTTTCTGAAAAGAATGGATGATAAATAGAACTTGCCCAATTTGCAAAACCGCAATGCCACTCAAATAGCGAGCGAGTTCTATTCGCAAACCGTGATACCCCTCTAATAGCAAGCATCTTACAGTAGATCATTGTATGAAGGCCTGCTTGGAAAGCAGTGCTTGCCACTGAAGTAGTTTAAAGATTTCACAAATCAAATCAAACCGGTATAGGAGTCGAGCTCACAGCCTGTCTGTACTAGGTGGTTATATGAATTATGTTGCAATTAGTGGTGGGTTATTCAGGTTAAGCCCTTATTTACCTTTGACTGGGCTACCTCTTCCACAACAGTTAAAAAAAACACAATACAGTTTCATTCATGTGAAGTCACAAATTTAGCACTCCAGTTCTTAAATATAGTCTGATAAAATGTCACTTTAATATATTACCAAAGATTATTCATTTCACCTCTTGATTTTTGCTGAATACTGGTACTTTACATTATACTTTAACATTGTTTGCCAAATGTGTAGATTGAATGACCAACAAGAAAATGTACGCTCTATACAAAAAGCATATTTGTTTATGGCAGCTATCATTCATGAGATACATTGTAGATTGATGTCCTGAGGTCCCTTTTTCAAATCATCATGCCCCAAAAAAAAAAAAAAATAAGAAGAACATGATTATTTAAAAAGCTTGAATTATAAAAACCATTTGATGTATGAGCAATACATGCAATGCATAGATGAAATCTACCAACATGAATTTCAATTTTCAACCAATGAATTTCTTGGATCTTGTATTCTATATCTACCTGTAGAAGTTTAAACTGAATGTATGATTGGGAGGTCTATTTTTGGAGTCAGGGTACTGTGTCAGAACATTCAGCTAGAACAGATTTGAAAGCTGAAGTTGTCTGATGAGTAACAGGGGCAAGGTGGCGCAGCAGTACAGGTTCTACCTCAATAATCAGAGTTGTGCAAGTTTGAGCCCCAGCAGTGCCATCGTGTTGTGCCATTGTATTGAACAAGGCGCTTTACTTCACTTGCCTTTCTCTACCCAGGGGTGAAATGGGGAGCTGTTAGGAATATTGTCCATTTAGCGCCGTCCAAAGGTATGAGCATGCTTTAGGCATTGTATGGCAGCTGACACATTCTAACAACAGCGGAATAAATTTAAAGCGCTTTGATACATGTGAAAGGCGCTGTATAAATGGCAGCATTTATTAATGGTGGATGTAAGCAAGTTGTTCCACTCTTTTACTGAATGAAAGAATTGAACATTTTCCCCAATACTTGACTTGGCTATGAAACTGTTTAACCTTAACCACCTAAAGAGAGAAAACAAAGAGAGAAGTTGTTTGCTCTGGGTGGGATTCAATTTATCCCAATTTTCAACAATTTGTTTTCTGTATTTAGTTTTGATGTTGACTGTAGTCTACTTACCAATTTACAGCAACAGATCAATTGTATCTTCACAGACTCTTTATAGAGATAATTAATCCATTTCCACATTGATAAGCTGGGTCAACTGCAAACCAAGCACACACAAACATAAAAGCATTTAATATAAAATATGACTAAGGGACCTATCGTTATTTACAGCAGGGGGGAATGGGCGTTTTGGAAAAAATATTGACAGGAAAATTTGCGTCCGCTCAAAAGTTTCGGATAGCCCCTTGTTTTCCCGGGGTGCACCGCTCAGTCCGACACGCCGCTAGTCCGACAACACAAATTCCCTATACTTAGAGGTGCGTCAGTCCAAAAATGAAAAGCACGGCGCTAGTCCGAAAAAAGCATGCGCTAGTCTGAAAATGAAAACCACTGCAACAGTCCGACACACCGCTAGTCCGAATCTGAAGACACAGTTTTCATTCCGACACGCCGCTAGTCCGAATCCGAAATACACTGCGCTAGTCCGAATTTGGAAAACACTTCTTCAGTCCGACACTGCGCTAGTCCGAAACTGAAAACCATGGCGCTAGTCCGAAACTGAAAATACGGAGCTGAAAAACACTGCGCTAGTCCGAATCTGAGAAACACTGCGCTTTTCAGTTTCGTACTAGCGCAGTGATTTTTAGATTCGGCGCAATCTCGGACTGAAAGAGTGTTTTCCAGATTCGGACTAGCACAGTGGTTTTCAATTTCGGACTAGTGTAGTGTTTTTCATTATCGGAATAGCGGCGTGTCGGACTGGCAAAGTGTATTTTAGATTCGGACTAGCGGCATGTCGGACTGGTGCAGTGCATTTCAGATTCGGACTTGCGGCGTGTCGGACTAGCGGCGTGCCAGACTAGCAGAGTGTCGGACTAGCGGCGTGTCGGACTAATGGCCTGTACCTGTTTTCCCGCATTTCTCCATTTAAAACTTTAAAATCCCCCCTCCTGGTTCAACAAAAATTTTGCATTCCCCCTCAAGAAACAAAAAAATTCGGGTTTCCCTCGAAATGCCCACCCCCTGTCGTAAATAACGATCGCTCCCTAACATTTATAGACTAACATTGCCTATCCAATATTGTGTCATAATGGATGGGCCTGGGGGATTGGCTGGCAAATATTTTGATTTTGAATCTAGCCAAAAGACAAAATCCAGAATAATTGTTTGTAAGTAAAATTGTTTTTTCCCCTAAAAAATGAAGTTATTTTTGTAAGGACATCCCTGTTGTTTCTTAACCGGCACAAACATCTAAGCAGTAGAATCGTGTTTTAGCTTGCGCACTTGTTACGCAAACCCATTATCATACGATCATCAAGGATCTACAAGTGTGCTGCTGTTGTCGTCGCATGCGCGCTGTCTTATGCTGGTTTCATACTTGCCGCTTTGAAGATGACCAGTACCTTTTACAGTTCCATGCAATCATGATCCTTTGATTGCGTGTGGTAGTGGTAGTGTTAGGCCTATAATTTGGTTCATCAAGTTCGGTAGTGACCTAGGTGCTTATTTTGCTCGCCGCCCCAGACAAAAAAGTACCTAGACCAGTGACTTTGACAAGGAAGCAAGCAAGCAGATTATGTTCGCGTCTACACAGAACATGTTGCATTTGACGCGAGCAATATGGCGCAACAATCACGCAAACGAGCGCGTCTTTCTCTCCAGACATGAACGCTTATTTCTCCGCGTCCGACCACCCGACCAAAATCAGCTTGGATAAGTGGCTTCACCTACTGCCATGGTTAAGTATGGGCACTCATAGGTCTAGGTGGTATGTCTATGCTTGCCGCAGTATCGAATCGCGCGCGTTAAGTTAAACGCCATGTACACGCACGCGCACAGGGGCGATTTGTCAGCACGCTTGCGGCACAACCGCGAAAGAGCATTGACATCACTACCAAACTTGAGGTGTACCAAATTATAACTTTTCAATTAGTGGTAGTCATTGACATTGTGACGCCAACGCCGCCATCTTGTGGGTACGAGTACCTTGTTGCTATTTGCTAAGATCACCGCGTTGACGCTTGACTGAAGAGGTGCGCAACGCGTTGCGACTACCGCGTAATCGAGGACGTAATGTCTATCGCATGGCATGCTGTACGGCAGGACCCGGCCATGTTAACATGTAACATCACGACATGAACATAAGCACATGCCAGTGCATCATTCTCACAATTACATTTACAAACATGTAAGCTTACAAAATTAAACATTGGCCCGGGACCGGGCGGGACTCAGTCAGGCCGATCAGACAGTCACATTTCTCTCAGAATTCAGCCCCGGCTTCAGCTCACGACAGGCAACTGCAGACAACAAGGCTAGTGGAAAGGTTTGTGTACTCAAACTTCAAAGCAATGATCAATCATGATTTCGATCATACATCAGGCGACAGGAATGCACATCCGTATTAATTTACCATGGCATGACCCGGAAGATTTTGACTGGTTAAAAAAAAAAAAAAAAAACTTTGTAACAACTATCCGATGTCCTCAAAATTTACCCGCAAAAATCAGTTTCTAATTTCGCTTTTATCAACATTCGATTCCAAAAACAAGTATAATGTTTTAAATACCTTGTTTCTGCCGTGTGCCAGATTCTGCAGCAATAAAATATATCCATTTGTCCCGGCATTTGGTTCATCTTTGTTGACAAACTCCGCTGAAATTGAGATCCGTCGATGTGTGTGCCTGCCGCCGACCCTTCGCCCCGCCCACAATTTCTTAAAACTTTTTACAGATAGTCCTGGCCCTAGCTAGAACCCGGTCTACACCGGATAGGGCAGAGATTTTGACACTTGATTTGGGTTATTGGACCTTTGAGGTTAACGAATCACAGAGGTGCTTTTGCGAAAGCGGCTGCGAATTCGAGAAATCCAAGATGGCCGCCGGCGGCCATTTTGAAAATTGTAAATTTTAGTTTTCACTCAATATTCATGTGTAATACATCATTCTATAGGTTTCTGCATACAAGGAATCAATTTCTGACATTATTTTTATGATTGAAGGTCAGTATAACATGTTTACATTCAAAATGGCCGCCAAATGGTTGCCAAAAGATGGGGTTTTCATTAAAATGTATTTAGAATTCAATATTTTAACTTATTTGATGTTAAAAATAACCATGGGTTGCTGATATTATGGTAAGTTGTCTATGTCATTTCTATCATCTCCTGGATATGTTTAAAAATCAAAATGGCTGCCAAAATGGCCGCCAAAATCGTCTTTTTTCATTAAAATGTGTTACAGGAGTATTATGAAGTACCAGATTTACAAAGAAATGGTGCCAAACATTGTGTTCTTTTGTATTCAAAGTATCTCTCTGGTAAAGGGGTAACAATATGACATCAGCATCAATTAATATGATCTCATGGGCATGTAAACATTCAAAATGGCCGCCAAAATGGCTGCAAAAACATGATTTTTTTCATTAAAATGATATTTAAAACAGCATTTTAATAGATGTTGTGTTAAATATTTTCATTGAACGCTGATATAATGTTAAAGGAGTATTTCTATCCAAATTTCTTCCTGCTCATGTGTTTTTACATTCATGAAAGAAACCTAAACCCAAATTTTCATGCAAATCGGACATTCAGTTGGCGAATTATGGGCTATAACATATATTTCAATGGTCCATAGGATTGTGTGTGATACTTTCGTTGTCGACAGAATGAAATTCAAAATCGAACATTTCGGCCCGTTTCTCTAGATATAAATTATAAATTTATAAGATAAATTTGCAAGATTCCTTTTGCACATGATCATTATGCACCTAGTAAGGGAGACCGGGGCAGGTTGGCCCCTTTTTCCCCACTTATCTGGAGAGCTCAGTTTGTGGGTTAGGAGGCTCTCAATTTGATACTTGAGAGCTGTTTACTCTAGGTAAATGCTAACAAATTTATATGGCTCTGTGACTTATACAAAAGTTATAGTAGTTGTAGGAGAGAGCGAAAAGAAAATTAACCAGGCCGGGGCAGGTTGGCCCACCAAACGGGGCAGGTTGGCCCTCTATGCACAACCGTGTGTTATTGCCATATTTCTTTCCAATAAAACATTCTAAAGTTACAACTGCAGTAAGATATCACCTATCATAGTTCCAAGATAATCAAAAAATAAAATTCATTTTGCGCCATCATGGGTCATTCTTGAGGAAATAGCTAAAATCAAGGAAATAACGTTAACCAATCATCTTATAAAACCCATAACGAAAAACTGAAAGGCTGTGGATAACAATTGTAATTGACTTTTTTGTTCATTATTAACTATTCTGAGTGATGAATTACTTTTTATGTACAAATTCCCAATTATAAAGAAATATGATATTGAAATATTGCTATTTCCAGTCAAAAAGTGCTCAAATAGGACAACAATATAGATTTTTTTGTACTATACTCCGCCTTTGAACAATTTTATCCATGGAACTGACTAGTGTTGGTGTGTAAATTGTATTTTGCTTCATTTGACACAAAATGGGTGAAAATGGAGAAAGTATGCATAACTCTTGCCCATAAACACAATGGGGCAACCTGCCCCAGCACAAGTGGGCCAACCTGCCCCATAGTCTATTTTTTGTTTTCCATCAAATTCCGCAAAACAGAAACAGGATGGAAAGCTTTCAACTATATGGCATTTTAAGCAAGACCCATACCTTCCGAAAAGGGGTATAATCCTTCTTGTCTTCCATGAGCAACCGCATCACATCGGGTATAATCTTCCTTCCAGGAGCAACCACTGTGCATGATTGACGGGCTATTCCATTGCTCGTAATAGGGTACGGTAGTGTATTTTAGCGCGACAGTGCTGGATGGTGCACGCACGTGTACACGATGTGCAAGGTAGACTTTCGCCACGAGGGTGTGTGTGTTGGGGGAGGGCGTGTTGTCCGAGATGTTAGGAATTATTTAATAATAGTTATTAATATTGGAAGAACGTTTTAAATTTTGATTTAAGGCATCATATACGATTTTATACTATTTTAGATTTTCAATTAAAAACAAAATAATAAAATAGCATTTAAAAATTATATTAATAGGCCTATTTATTATCGCACGCCATGTTAACAATAAAGAAATTGGCACACGTACTTTCCGATAAAAATTTGGGAAACAAATTAATTAAAAATAAATAAATAAAAACAATCTTTCTTAAACCAAATTTTCATGGAATTGAGGGCCATCAATAAACCAAAATGCACCCCGAATCAGTCGCACATCCCCGTAGTAGCCTAGGCCTACCCTCCTTTCCACCCCCGTTGCCCTAAACTAGACCGTAGGCCTATTAGGCCTAACCGCCACGAGTATTTTTTTTACCTGTGGGCAAGCACACCCCTACAGTCGCAATAGTTCTAGCCCAGATAGCTTTTAACTCACGCCCAGTAATAACGTACTTTCATCAAGTGATGGCGCTATAAGGTTTACCACGGAAGCTGTTTGGTTTACCGTGGAAGAAGATTATACCCTATATGTACCTTCCAGCAACTTACAATTTACATAATGTATTATGTGCAACAATAGTGCTTTCTTTCCTTTCTTTTTTTCTCCAAAATGACCATGCAAGTAGTTTTAAATTGATAATATTATGTCTCAACAACATGTAATTTATCTGATTTTTTAAGGAAATGGTGCCACATGAGTGCTTTCTTCGAGATCCAAAAATATCTTTGTGGCAGAAGGGTAACGTAAAATATGTCATTCAAAATTATCCCATGGGTAAGTTCAAAGAAATAAAAGTGACTCCCAAAATGGCCACCAAAATATTATTTTTTCATCAAAATCTGTTACAGCGACACTAGGTATCTGGTTTTCAAGGGGATGGTGCCATAAAAGGAGAGTATTTTCCCACATAATCATTATAGCATAGCAGTAATAGGAAAACAGCCTGGACTTATGGGTAATTGGGCATGTTTAAAATTCAACTTGGCCACCAAAATAATATTTTGGATGTTGGTGTAACAGTCATTTAAAAGAGTATATTATATTCTTTTAAATGACTGCTACCCCAACTTTCAAGATACCAGTTTTTACAGGAGATGTCATTTTTCAGCTTCATGGCATATGGTTAACATTCTGTCGTAAAATGATTCTGCCGGCATGCTCATACCAACGGGACCCCTTATATACTAGGTGCATAATGATCATGTGCAAGAGGAATCTTGCAAATATATTCCCTTTCCAGAGAAACCGGCCAACATGTTCGATTTTGAATTTTATTCTGTCGCCAACGAAAGTATAACACACAATCCTATGGACCATTGAAATATACGGTATGTTATAGTCCATAATTCGCCAACGGAATGTCCGATTTGCATGAAATTTAGGATTTAAGATTTGCATGAAGAAATTGGGATAGAAATATCCCTTTAACATTATATCAGCGTTCCATGGAAATATTTAACACAACATCTATTAAAATGCTGTTTTAAATACCATTTTAATGAAAAAATCATGTTTTGCAGCCATTTTGGCGGCCATTTTGAATGTTTACATGCCCATATGAGATAATATTAATTGATGCCGATGTCATATTGTTACCCCTTTACCAGAGGGATACTTTGAATACAAAAGAACACAATGTTTGGCACCATTTCATTGTAAATCTGGTACTTTATAATACTCCTGTAACACATTTTAATGAAAAAGACTATTTTGGCAGCCATTTTGATTTTTAAACATATCCAGGAGATGATAGAAATGACATAGACGACTTATGCTTTGTTGTCACCATAATATCAGCATCCCATGGTTATTTTTAACATCAAATAAGTTAAAATATTGAATTCTAAATGCATTTTAATGAAAACCCCATCTTTTGGCAACCATTTGGCGGCCATTTTGAATGTAAACATTTTTTTTTTTTTTTTTTTTTTTTTTTTTTTTTTTTTTGGTTTTTTTTTTTTTTTTTTTTTTTTTATTCATTTTGCTTTTAGATTAAACAGGACAAAAGACAAATAACTTGAGAAAAAATAAACAAAAGATAGAAAGAATAAAAACAACACACACAAATACAAATGCATCTCTTATATCACTAGTACAATACAATATTATGCATATTTTTAAATTCGTTTAAATACTTTGTTTGTCCGTGGGCACATGAGAAAGACAATAATTAATATGTTATATTTATATATAATTACTTTGTTGTTACATTATTTTCTTACACAAAACCTTCCCATTTCATACGAAAGATATTCAATTTATTTATTCTCTGAAAACAAGCTTTTTCTTCTTCAATTTTTTTACTTAAAAAATGTGAGAACGTGGCGATATATGGTTTTTCATTTGAAAACCTGTTCCTAAATAAATAATACTTAGCACTCAGAATAATATAGTTAAGCACTTTGAACCTTGAATGTCCTTCCAGTCCTAAAATTATATCTTTATAACATAGATGTATTCGAGTCTGTATCTTTCCATTTAACCATGTCTCTATCTCCTTCCAAAAAGAGTTTATTTGATGGCATTCCCAGAACATGTGATCAATTGTTTCTTTATTTTGACATAAATGACAATTTTCGTTCTCTTTCAGATTAATAAGCTTTAAATAACTATTGCTTGGAATTATTCGATGAAGGATTTTATATTGAAAAAATCTCATTCTTTCTTCAGTGGTAATTTGAAAAGGTAATGTCCAAATGTATTCCCAATTTAGATTACCCAAATGATCAAACAAACGATCATAATAATTCTGATTTACTGGTTTTGTTGATTGTGACATGTTAAATTGTTTAGATACATCACGAGTTGTTAACTTCTTTACTTCTAACGAAATATTTTTTTTCAATACTTTTAAGTTTTCCCATATCTGTTTCAGAAAGTTTCTTTATTTCTAATTTCCATTCCCTTGGTAAACTATTTATAACACCGTAATATGTTACAAAATCAATACATCGTCCATATTTTTCACAAAGCTTTTCGTATGAATAAAATGAACCTTTATCATCTAATATATCTTTAATCTTTATTAGTCTTGTTCGAGCTCTATTAAGAGCCTTGTTTACATCTTTTGAAAACAACTTGTTATAACTTAGTGGCATATGCAATACATCTTCCAAATTGATTGTTTCTTTGTTATTACATTGTTTAAAACTTTGCCAGCTTAAAATGACTTCTTTGTAAAACTGGGGGAAATTGGCAGGAAAAACAGAATCATCAACATTACATTGTAACAGGAACTCCAGACCTCCCATTCTATTAAAGAAATAATTTGGGACATCTTTCCACGGTGCATAACCTTCACTCAAAAATCTTTTTAGCCACATTATCTTTAATGCTTTGTCTGTATTGAATATATTTACCATCTCTATTCCTCCGCTTTCTTTTGGTGCAATTAAAACAGAACGTTTGATTTTTTCTGGTTTTCCACTCCATAAGAAGTTATACAGTGTCTTTTGAACATCAGATAACACATTTCCACTCACATAATCTGTGGACATTAAATAAGTCATTTGTGAAATACCAATACTTTTTACTAATAAGACCTTTCCTCTAAGTGTTAGATCTCTTTGTCTCCAAATATCTAATTTGTCCTTTAATTTTGTGAGTCTTGGTTGAATATTATACTCATTACATTTTTACCATCATAACCAACAAATAAGCCCAATATTTTCACAGGTTCCTTAGTTGGTTTAATACCATAAACATAATCATTACAGTGTCTAAGACTTCCTATCTTCATCAATTCTGTTTTCTCCAAATTTATCTTCAAACCAGACAACCTTGAATGTAAACATGTTATACTGACCTTCAATCATAAAAATAATGTCAGAAATTGATTCCTTGTATGCAAAAACCTATAGAATGATGTATTACACATGAATATTGAGTGAAAACTAAAATTTAAAATTTTCAAAATGGCCGCCGGCGGCCATCTTTGGAACTCTCGAATTCGCAGCCGCTTTCGCAAAAGCACCTCCGTGATTCTTTAACCTTAAAGGTCCAATAACCCAAATCAAGTGTCAAAATCTCTGCCCTATCCGGTGTAGGCCGGGTTCTAGCTAGGGCCTGGACTAAGATTTTTATCTGCCCAGGCTCCGACGTCATGCTGCCCTAGCGACCAATCTGCCCTGGCGACGGTGTGACATTTTGGTCAGATAAAAACCGCCTTCGTTGCTCACCCCATCTATCTAAGAGATCAAGCGTTACACCGAAGTATTCTGATTGGTCCGCAATGTGAATGAATATTAATCTCGAAATGTCAACATGAATATTAAGTAGATTCGGCCGTCTTTCATCTTGATCATGTCAAGTATATAGTGATTTATGAAAGATTCGATCGGGAAAAGTGGTGGCGCTATATTAATAATTAATCAAACCAGCAGGGACACGATACGATGAATCGATATTTATTGAATATTTTTTTATGATATTTTCTGATTACTTGTAACAAACAGAAAGAGACAAAAATAAGATAAATGAACACATAATATTTTAAAGATGTATTTTATTTGACAAAACATTTTACAAACAATACAAGAATGCCTACAGCTCTTGGTCGCCAATTGAACTCCCTCTCTCTGATAATGAGTTGTCTGATCAGCTACTAATAATAGGTAATGTTATAAACTGTGCGCAACACTCGGTAATAATTATTGATTAAGTTCATCCGGACTGTAATATTCCATTAATACAGCAGACCTTAGCTCTTGAAACGTCCCATACAGTAAGTGTTTCAATTGGACTTGTATAGAAGAAATGCTGTATTAATCGGTAATAATTAGTTAATATAAACAAATATAAATACAAAATAATAGTAAATAGTTTAATACATATAAATGTCATTAATAAAAAAAAAATCCATGCATTTTTCTTGCCTAAAATTCAGAGTTTAAACATGTCAAGTAATAAATAAGTCATGGTGATGAAATGTAGTTTGCTCAATCATGGCCTTGGAGGGGTTAAATGTTTCAATTCATCAAAATCCCAGCCACAATTTGACGGAAATCGTACATTAAGGCTTTAACTTATACTGCAAATGTTTTCGAACAATAATTAGTACGATCAGGCCGAAATCATAGTGACGTTATATATTTATTGAATATTGGTACTTATTTTGTTATGAATGGATTAAATGAACCACAATAAAATGCATAAACGTGTTTTACATTTAGTTAAGTTTTACAATTCAGTCTGGGACATTCCACCCACCCGTTATACGTGTTATAAAAAAGAACAAATGAACACGTTTTTGTGAGTAATTAAAAGTACGGCTAACATTCTATTATTTTATTGTATTTTTGGTGATCATCAAGGTATTCCGAGTTATTATCCTCATATCTATTATTATCAACTCTTTTGCGGCTCGTTGATTATAGTCCGTGCATTGCCACATCAACCTGATTGGTCGATTGCCTCTAATCCAATGCATGACCGAGCTTATTCAATATCCTGGGATGAAAAATACATTACGGTTCACTTCAAACATCGCAATGTCCTGACTTCACGCGTTCCATGCCTTGGGACTATAAAATACATTGCTATTGCATCATATGCATCATCGGAAAGTAACTTTCGATGGACAACATGTGCATTGGGTGAGATATATGAATATAATTATGATTGTTTTCCCCACTCTATTACGTCTGGGTACTCCGATTCGTGGACCTAAGTCGACAATTGTTATTCAACAACGCTTTCTTTTGTGCCCCAAAATATTTCATAATATACAAAAATTGTCTGCTATGAGAGGCATGGTCAAAATTATAGGCCCAAGGTGATCTCAAAACCATGATTATGCCCCGTACGCCTCGAGGCATAGTCATGGTTTTGAGATCACCGCGGGTCTATAATTTTAACCATGTCCCGAATAAAAAGCAGCCAACTTACGTTTTGTGTCGTCAGATATTAGTTTTCACTTGTTTTCATATGTATCTCCATTTCTTTGTATATGGAATATTCTGGAAATGCAATGTAAAATTCTACCTAACGATCATACATAATGAAAACTACTAGAATGATCATGATTGTTAAAGTGTATAGTTAGTGGTGGCGCTATTACAGTATTCGTGTACACAGGTGAATGATTCTGGTTAGTTTGTGTTGTGGTATTGAGTTATTTTTAGAAATGATGTAATATGCCACATATGGGGATGATTATTCTAGAAGGGTAACAACTGATATATAAAGCCTGGATAATAAATGATCTCAGCAGTATGAAGTTGGAAGAGGGAACTATGTAAAATGTATGTTAGGCAGTAGTGGTACAAAAGTTACCATTATTGAAGTCTTCAAACTTCGGTTCGCGGTTCATGAGTGTTGGAGAGAATAAAATACGCGGCAGTAGAGCCAATAGTGCTTGCTTTTTATCGACTCACAGACGTCGCAGACTGAAATATATCCATCAACGAATTGTGGTATTTTGCTGGACTAACATAGTGTGTTATGTCAGTCAAGTGGAACAGAATGCTTGCTCAAGAGATCTCAGCTTATGGTCAACATAGACGACCATTTTGGAAATACTAGCATAGCAGCTAGAATATACATAGTCTTAAAAGCGCAGTCTTCAGGACTTAGACTGAAGCTGTGGTAGACCAGGGGTTTCCCTTGGGTAGACAGGATCTTGGACATTGCCGAATCTTGGATAAAGAACAGAGACTGTCAACAGATAGTGACATTTTTTTTTTCATTTTAGTGACCGTAACAACTTCAAGTGCGTATTTCTATTTACCTTTATTAAATCTTCTTCCGTGCATTATATTTTATAACTACCCTTCATAGCCATTTTATCTGAAACCTGCACGCTAAATAATAGATCATATAAAATCTGCACAGTAAACAATACATTTTAGATAATATTGCTCCGAAGACTCGTAAGTGGCGAAGAGTGAAAGTTTACTACTTTTACACAGTTTTAAATGTCTGGTGCCGCATTTGCAACATGTTTCTTGTGAGCTCCTTGTCATGTATATCTATTGTGTTCATTTATTTCCAAAACTTAGTTTGTATCATGTCGTTGTCACGACCTAGTCTACTGAGGGCTGCAGAGAGTGTATTTATTTTATAATTTCAATGTGGCAATAGCCAATTTCGAAAACAAAACATACATTAGACGGCAACACTTTCGTTGAACGTGTTTTTTTTAACGATTTGCGTTATATTAGTCTTATTCCCACATTATGTACCATTCAAGAACAAAGGGATACAAAATATATTTTTCAGTGCAAGAAAGTACATTTTCACATGATCATAAACAAGTTTGGGTAAATGAAAATCAATATCCCAGATTCCGCCGTGACCTTACCTCTGATCTATCTGCCCAACGTTACATGGATTGAAATTGTAAGTCTGTCATACTTGACAACGTATCTAAATTAGTAAATTATTGATTGATAACAAAAATAACCTTTTGAAATTATTTGTCAAAGTTTCATGTTGCTTACTAAAGACGACATTAAAATATCTTGCCCCATCCCCCACCCGTTTTTCTTTCTGTACAGTACTAGGCACTGGGCATCCACGTAATTAGTTATATCGGAGAGAATACAAAGATACTTCTTGATTTTCTCTAAGAGGTCACATAACTTGTAATGCTTATGTATTCTGTTATTTTTGTTTTCTATCAGATTCGGCTAATGGTACCGCACAATTTATCTCTTCACAAATTTCACTGGATATGTTCGATGACATTTGTCTGGTCTATCGCAAATTTTATCAGTATTCGTCGAAATTCGAACTCATAGGATGCCAAAGTTTGGATCCATCTGATTTTTTTTGTGAATTACACCAATCAGTTCTCAGTGGTAAGATACATGTTGTATAATCATTAAGTTTGTAGATGGTACAAACTATAAGGGGCTGTACAATAAACATGAGCCCTGGGGTAAGAGTTTTAGCAAACTAAAAGGGGTTGGGCCAAGACATTTTTGGCAGATCGAAAATTGTGCGAATGGTTTTTGGCACACTATCACGTTAAACTGTTTAAATTTTCCTCTAAAAGGCTTAGAAAAACAAATACATTTTGAATCACTATATAAACGTACCCAATGGTACGAACACTCTAAAATAATAATAAATAAATAATAAAATAAACCCACGTATTTACAGAAAATGATGGTAAGTTTGTTGATATGTTTATTTATTTTTTATTATTTTATTTATTTATTTATTTATTTATTTATTTATTTATTTATTTATTTATTTATTTATTTATTTATTTATTTATTTATTTTTTTTTTATTTATTTATTTATTTATTTATTTATGTTTCGTGTATTTGTTTATACATCTCATTTCTAGAAATGTGTCACAGATCAATAGAAATGGTTTCCGGTCAATCAGTCAATATTAGCAGCTTTGGTCTACAAACAGAAAACAACTGGTGGAAATGTTCCTGGCATGTGTCCGCTTTATATTATGGATACTATTCCATTCAAGTCTCCCGCGTTTTTCTCAAAAAACATAGCTCGTTATCTATAGGCATAACAGATAAAGAGGCTGACGAAACCAGTGTTTTTGTACTCCAATCGGATAAGCACTTACGAAAGGAAATGACGTTGCAGAGTTCTAATATGTGGATCATGTGGCAATGTATTTCATGTTGGAACAGCACTCTCGACAACTTTGTATTTACGATTATCAGATACAAATCAGGTATCTTCTTTTTTTCTTGAGTTTGTGTTTTTGTATGTGCATCATTCTTAGATATCCACTATGTTGGGTTGGTTCAATTATAATACTGCAGAGAGGGTATTGCGCTCCTCTAAAAAGAAACATGAGACCAGTAGACCAACAAACATACGGAACGTAAGTCTCCAAAATTCTCCATTGATTGAGTAGTGTGCGTGTTCACTCAATGCACACATACAGGGTGTCCCTGAACGAACTGTATCTTCGGAAACGTAATTGTTTGGGTATTTCAATGCGACTATACATAACTAAATTGGGGAATAAATCAGCTATCACATACTGTTTGAATTTTGACAGATCACTCACTACAACGTACCTTCGAGTTGGCAATAGCCAATTTCGAAAACAAAACATACATTAGACGGCAACACTTTCGTTGAACGTGTTTTTTTTAACGATTTGCGTTATATTAGTCTTATTCCACATTATGTACCATTCAAGAACAAAGGGATACAAAATATATTTTTCAGTGCAAGAAAGTACATTTTCACATGATCATAAACAAGTTTGGGTAAATGAAAATCAATATCCCAGATTCCGCCGTGACCTTACCTCGGATCTATCTGCCCAACGTTACATGGATTGAAATTGTAAGTCTGTCATACTTGACAACGTATCTAAATTAGTAAATTATTGATTGATAACAAAAATAACCTTTTGAAATTATTTGTCAAAGTTTCATGTTGCTTACTAAAGACGACATTAAAATATCTTGCCCCATCCCCCACCCGTTTTTCTTTCTGTACAGTACTAGGCACTGGGCATCCACGTAATTAGTTATATCGGAGAGAATACAAAGATACTTCTTGATTTTCTCTAAGAGGTCACATAACTTGTAATGCTTATGTATTCTGTTATTTTTGTTTTCTATCAGATTCGGCTAATGGTACCGCACAATTTATATCTTCACAAATTTCACTGGATATGTTCGATGACATTTGTCTGGTCTATCGCAAATTTTATCAGTATTCGTCGAAATTCGAACTCATAGGATGCCAAAGTTTGGATCCATCTGATTTTTTGTGAATTACACCAATCAGTTCTCAGTGGTAAGATACATGTTGTATAATCATTAAGTTTGTAGATGGTACAAACTATAAGGGGCTGTACAATAAACATGAGCCCTGGGGTAAGAGTTTTAGCAAACTAAAAGGGGTTGGGCCAAGACATTTTTGGCAGATCGAAAATTGTGCGAATGGTTTTTGGCACACTATCACGTTAAACTGTTTAAATTTTCCCCTCTAAAAAGGCTTAGAAAAACAAATACATTTTGAATCCCTATATAAACGTACCCAATGGTACGAACACTCTAAAATAATAATAAATAAATAATAAAATAAACCCACGTATTTACAGAAAATGATGGTAAGTTTGTTGATATGTTTATTTATTTTTATTATTTTATTTATTTATTTATTTATTTATTTATTTATTTATTTATTTATTTATTTATTTATTTATTTATTTATTTATTTATTTATTTATGTTTCGTGTATTTGTTTATACATCTCATTTCTAGAAATGTGTCACAGATCAATAGAAATGGTTCCCGGTCAATCAGTCAATATTAGCAGCTTTGGTCTACAAACAGAAAACAACTGGTGGAAATGTTCCTGGCATGTGTCCGCTTTATATTATGGATACTATTCCATTCAAGTCTCCCGCGTTTTTCTCAAAAACATAGCTCGTTATCTATAGGCATAACAGATAAAGAGGCTGACGAAACCAGTGTTTTTGTACTCCAATCGGATAAGCACTTACGAAAGGAAATGACGTTGCAGAGTTCTAATATGTGGATCATGTGGCAATGTATTTCATGTTGGAACAGCACTCTCGACAACTTTGTATTTACGATTATCAGATACAAATCAGGTATCTTCTTTTTTTCTTGAGTTTGTGTTTTTTGTATGTGCATCATTCTTAGATATCCACTATGTTGGGTTGGTTCAATTATAATACTGCAGAGAGGGTATTGCGCTCCTCTAAAAAGAAACATGAGACCAGTAGACCAACAAACATACGGAACGTAAGTCTCCAAAATTCTCCATTGATTGAGTAGTGTGCGTGTTCACTCAATGCACACATACAGGGTGTCCCTGAACGAACTGTATCTTCGGAAACGTAATTGTTTGGGTATTTCAATGCGACTATACATAACTAAATTGGGGAATAAATCAGCTATCACATACTGTTTGAATTTTGACAGATCACTCACTACAACGTACCTTCGAGTGTTTAAGTGGCGTTGCTTATATGAGTGCTGATCTAATGTGCGATGGATTCAGGCAATGTATTCATATATCCGAGGAAGGAGATTGTGGTAAGGAAAGCCATGAGTGCACAGGGAAACCCCGGAAAAGCACGTTTTACTACTTTAAAACAATGGTAGAAATCATCCCTGAACCTTTCAGTGACTTTCATTACAACTTGCGGATTTAACACGGTCCCAATGATGTCGATATCAATCACATTTGTCATGTTGAATGTCAGGTTTTTTGGTGTAGCAAACCACTGATTTGACCTTGAAGCATATCAGGATTTGTATTAAAAAAGTAAAAAAATTGTATATACATGTAATATTTTATATTTTGTTAGATTTCTGTGATTCAGACTTACCATCTTATCTTGAGAATGGAATGGTCGGCAATATTTCTTCTCCATTTTACCCAAATCAATATCCTAATGATTTGGACTGCGTTTGGATTGTTTATTCCACCGAAAACTACTTAGTGATGACTTTTGTATACTTGAACATAAACGATGACTTCCTAAGGATAGGAAAGAGTAATGTCACCACACCAGAGTCACTGGTGATGGAGATTACAGGCTACGAAGTAAGACCAATATCGCTAACTTTGGATACGAACAACAACATGGTTAAACATGGAAACAAATGCTCAAAAAATGATGATGGATTCTTGGTTCAACTAACAACCAATAAATATCACGGTATGCTTAACCTTAATTCTACCGAGGGTGTCATTATCTTCACGTACTTAATATAGTAACAGACTGTCGCTGACCATCTGATATATAGAATAATTAGCAAACAAATTATTATACACTAATTTTCAATATAATTAGTGCTGAACATTGTGATGTTCATGTAGCTGGAGTTCATGTACCTACTGAGTAGTAAGTTGTTACCACGAGATTAATTCAGACATTTGTATAATGGTGGTCGCTATTATACCTCGGGATTAATATTAGACATATTTGGAAATACACAATTCGAGAAAATACATTTTTTTTTTCATTTGCTGCATATTCTTGATTAAAATATTATTGTCGATTAAAACGTGGTTAAAAGTGATGCAAATAACTCACTTAGTAGCTTTGTTAGCTCCAAGACAATATTACTCAACGAAAATATTGTTAAAGGCTGTGTCGCAGGCTTACAAGGAAACAGTGTTGCTCCAAAACAACAGCTAATAAACTTACACTATTAATACCCACACATTGTTCAGTATTATGTGTTGCAGATGAATTCAACTGTGCTAATGGATATGGTTGCTTGGATGAGTCTCAGATCTGCGACGGACACCAACTCTGCTTGGATGCGTCAGATGAATCCAATTGCACTGGTAAGCTGTCGTGTACCGTTTTTGGTTCTTGTAGAATTGGCGTTATGGACGTTATGTTGATTTTAGCCGTGGACAGAGCAAGAAACCAAAACACGTAACAAATAAAACACCGAATTGGACCTTAGCGGCACTTAACTCAAGAAATGGGGAGACATACAAAAGAAGCTTCTCATGGGTTGACTTTCGTGGTGTCAATGGTATGGACAATATCCCCCACATTGAGTAGATAGTGGCATGTGAAATGGCGTGTGCCAAGCTTCCGTGGCAAGAGCCCCATAGTCTACGTTTTGAAATAGCATGTATGCTAAAATCCGCTAAATTTCCTAAACCAAATATCACTAAGGAAGAAAGTAGAATCTGTAGGAAAAGAAGCATTTTGAAGGTATTTGGTTATATACTGGAAATACACTTTTAGTGACCTTTAACCAAAATCTGTGAGGACCCCATAGGCCCCCGCTATAGCCAAGGTCAATGTCCAAATGTCATTACTGTACCATGTAATATGTGGGAGAAAAAGCATTTTTGGCAAAAATCTAATTTTTAGCCAAAATTACTCATGCATGACGTTTGACACCAAATGGGTCATGTCAAATGCAAAGGCTGAGGCACTAGAGCTTTTGCCCAAGTTTGGTCATTATTATGTTTTGTTGAATCCAATTGTGTATAAATATTGGAACCAAAACATAATAATGATAAAATTGATGCTTTACGCTCAATATTTATTGGTCTCGCTATGAGTTTTAAAATATTGTACGTCTCGTCCAATATTTTTAAACTCATAGCTCGACCAATAAATATGGGCTCAATCGATCCAATTTTATATCACAATCGGGCAAATAATGAAGGTGCTAGAGCAGATTATATCAACTGTTGACAGAAAGAAGCAGAGGAAAGAAACCACTGAAATACTGTAGTCTAGTCGGAATAATTAATATGTCAAGTAGTTATGCTTATTATTTGTAACGCGCACATTTTTATATTCTCGTATGTATTTTTTTTTCAGAAATCTGGAAAGTTTGTAGACACACTCCTGTCAGCAAGTACATCCAACTCGAAGAAACATTAAACCTTACTTCTCCATTGTTTCCAACATTGTATTCTGAGGCCATTCCAGGACTCTGCACGTGGACCATTTATGCTGGAACTGCGATTTTTACATATATTAACGTTTATTTTCTAGCATATCGTGGGCCTGATCAGCTAAAACTCGGACTTTCTAAACTCGCCCATGGTCAAATTCATGACCCTTTTCTACTGTTTCACGATTCAATAAGACCCAATTCTGCTCATATAGCCAAAGCACTCGGTGTCGTAATGGGTTTGTATGATTTTAAGGATCATATACGAACGGGGGAAATGCAAACTGTTGATTTTGAAGATCATATACGAACAGGAGAAATACAAACTGCTGAGATGTCATTTTGGATACAAATCAACTTGACGAGTAAGTAAACTCTTTGAATAAGTTTACCAGGTCTGTAAATTATCCATGACATTTCATCTGAACAAGACCAGTCAAAATTTACATTTTTCTGGACGTTTCATCAACCATCGGTTGACTTCATCAGCAGTGTTGCTGTTTTGAGGTGCTGTGTGATATTGGACCGGCAACTCTAGATGTTGGAGCAGCAACCCTGCTGATGAAGTCAACCGATGGTTGATGAAACGTCCAGAAAATCCAGAAAGTTTTAACTGGTCTTGTTCAAATGAAATTGTCAATACCATGAGTAAGTAAACTGTGGTGGCATTTAAATAAACGCCAATTGTTCCTCATTGCAATATAAATTACCCCCCCCCCCCCAATCCAAGTTCCTTTTTTTTTAGCATATCAGCAATGGTTTGATTTATTTTATTATTACTTTTCAAAAAAATCATAATATTTACTGGACAGATGGGATGGATAGAGCCCAAGTTGTTTCGTTGTTGTTGTTTTGTTTTGTTGTTGTTGTTGTTTTTTGTTTTTGTTTTTTGGTTTGTTTTTGTTTTCTTTGTTGTTAAATTTCTTCTTTTTTCAATATTTGCTTAATGTCAGACAGTATAAGTCCAGTGAGGTTTTGGTTTTTATCATTGTTTCCCTTCACCTCTGATATAATTGAGCAGTGATGATAACAAACAATAATGGGTTTGCTTTCACTTGTAGAATCCAACAAAGTCATAGTGTGCCCTTCATATCCGTGGTTATGCGAGAGATTGTCAACAACGTTTATGTGCTTATACCATCAACAAGTATGTGACCCGTATTTCCTTTGTAGTGGAAGAGCTGTGAAAGGATATCGTGGTACACCGATATTCTATATGGATAGTGCAAAAGCATGCGGTAAATTTCTTGTATGTCTCTTATTTGCCGATGCCGGTAAGGCTTTATTTTTTTTATTGTGTTTTAGTTACCTATATCAATGCAGTGCTAGTGAAATGTGGCGACTTGAGTCCAAGAGATGTTTTGGGGCTGTGCAATAATTATGAGCCCTGGTAGGAGGGAAAACTTTGGGGTGGGGGCTGGCGAGCCGAAAGGGGGGAAGCGTTTTTGGTAGGCAGAGGGGGGAAGCGATTTTGGGCACCAATTCTTGGGAGCATTTAAATTAAACGCTCAAAAAAGGTTTAAGAATACAATACGGAAACGCTTACATATGCAAATTTTCCTGCTCGCTGTATCTAGACCAAAAAATCTAAGGTTTGCAAATTGGGATCTCAAAAATTGGCATGTTGGGAGGGGGGGTCAAAGATAATTATTGCGCAGCCCCTAATGTTACCAGTTACCGTAACTGCCGAAGTAAATTGTCACTGTCATTACATTGCTATCCAGGGTATAAATTATGTACACTGAATATTTGTATTCCAATTGGCAGAGGAAAAATGTGGCGACTTGAGTCCAAGACACCTTACTTTGAATATACCACACGACTTAAAATCCAATGAAAACAAATTGCAACCTCGTCCCAACTATTATAAAGATACTCGATGTACCTATCTATACAACGGATTGAGCAGTTACATTACAATTTTTATCAGAGAATTTCAACTAGAACAGGATGTGGATTATTTAGAAATAGGTGAACACCATTCGCCGATAAATACAGATTCTGGATATGCTAGCCTCACTGGAGCAAGGATGTTGCTTTCAGTGACGTCATCGATAAATAAATTGTGGATTTTCTTTCAAACGGACCTTTCTGGAAATTCTGGCGGTTTTGGTCTGCAATTTCAAGCTCATGATTTTAAGCGTAAGTTTTGAAATGCTTTGTTTTTTACTGAAATCAAAACCTGGCATACAAAAACTTAGTATGTGTTTTGCCCTTTGCTGAAAAGATACTTTGATTTTAGTTCTGATTTTTTTTTTTTAAACGGTATACAAAATAACATACTTATTGATGTCACAAAATCCTAATGTCAATACTTCACAATGTTAAACGGACATTACCGCAATATTTTAGACATCGTTCGTGTACTTTATTGGCTCTTGATTCATTAAACTTCTTGAATCCCAGCGTTTTAATCCCGGGTTTATAAAATTGTCTAAATTAATATTTAGATTATAATAGGAATTTGCTTCATATTAAGCCAAAAGTCATTTATTCATTTATTTATTTTAACAGATGTGTGTACCGATGATGAATTCAGTTGCGGAGGGAGAGGACGATTTTGCATTAATGGAACAGGACTATGTGATGGCATTATACAATGTACATTTACCGATGAGGACGAACGACATTGTGGTATCGTGTTGTAACCCTAGAACTACGAAGGGGGTGTACCAACCCCTTAAGATTTTCTATCCGTCCTATAAAAACGCACGCGTTTAAGCCCAAACGACCTACGCTAATCGTAGATCCTCTGTGCTTATTTTAGTGATTAAACGTTTACCCCAGCACCTTACCCGCGAGTAAGCCATGTAAGATGACCAGGGGTGAGGCCCACCATTGTTTTCTACGTATATAATTGAGAATTAGGGGGTTGCAACAACCACCCCCCCCCCCTTCGTAGTCCGTGTTACTAAATATGTCTCAGTAGTCGGGTTAATCAACTTTTAAAAGATACTCTGGAATGTGTCCATTAAGAAAACTTAATAGTCCGACAGCTGACCCAGTTTCAATCGTTGTGTCAGTTAAAGGTGTTTATTGTACTTTGGGTGGTGCTAAATAAGATTCCGGTGGGTGTAAAATTGTAACCAATGGGCAATCAAACCAGAATTTTCAGGTCAAAAAATGCAAAACTGGTCATATTTTATCAAAACCCATGCCATAATATGCCTCTATTTTAATAAATAAATTTGAAATAAATGCAATAATCGTTATAACTAATGTCAATGATATAAAAGAAAAAACAAAAACAAAACAAAGTGGGTTTTTTTTGGGTGGTTTTTTAGATATTGTCAATCTACACGATACAAGCTTGATATGTGCGATCATGGCGAAAGTGCCCCCAACTCGATTTAGAAATCGTGCATAGTGTCGAAAACCTTTCTTATAGCCAAACCTTTACTTATAACATTTACATGTAACATTTACGCCATGGCCCTGTTCTGCAAAAGCAAAAATGCAACTGCGTAATCATGACAACTTGATATGGGCGAATATGCCAAAAGTGGTACAATCCTTTTCTGGACGATTTTGTTAGCAAAGCGTTTGAACCTGAACTAGATATTACTGATTCTAATGCATATAAGAGTTGTGCAATAATTTTTAATTTTGTTACAATACAATGGAGACTGTACTTTAATTTCCACGCCATCAACATAGTTCCTATTGTGTGCAACCCAACTGATGGTGGTATGAGATGGACGCAAAGTTACGCGTTGAAATAAGCACGAAACTTCAAGTATACGTTATTGAAAAACTTTAATATTATTGACATATGTTTCCTTTCTAGCGTATGTCGTGTGTCCAGGGATGCATTTGTGTAAGAGGCTGTCAGTACTAGATCCTCCATCGTGTGTTGCCATGGAAACATTATGCGATGGTTATGATGACTGTAATTGTGCTGATGATGAATCTGAATGTGGTAGGAATTTTCAAAGATTCAAGATTGTTTGTAGCACGTAGCGAATCCTGGCATTTCCGTAGAATTCTGTGTCGTTATATTTGTATAATTATTATTATTAGGCCGTATAAAATTAATGTTTTGGTTCTCGTCCAGAGGATTTTCATGAATTGATGAGGGAGGGAGGTTTTTTTTTTTTTTTTTTTCAATGTAAAATTAGCATTGTCAGTAGTTTTCGGTCTTCTCCAACTAGTGCTTGAGGAAACGATGAGGCCCTTTTTTTTTTTTCAAATGTGAGATTCTGAGGATAAACCCCTAGAGTACCACAAAAGACTTGGAAGTGATGCTTGTTCTCTAATAAACTTATTTATATGTATGAAGATTTCATAAATCATTCCAAAGTCTAAAAATTGAAAAATCTAAAAAAAAAAAAAAAAATCTGACAAATCCCAGAAATTGAGGAGGAGGGACGAGAACCAAAATATTAATTTTACACGGCCTTATGTTCTAGAGACGAGACGTTGTCCAGACGTGTGTAACTGTGCCTATGACGCAAACAATTTCATCACAATATGTACTGGTAACTGGAATTCGGCTTTGACACACATGGCTTACAAATCACATACACTGTAAGATGCCATTATAAATATTCAAATAATAATAAGCCGTCTAAATATGAACACCTCTTTAATGTGCCTTAATCATTACACTGTAAAACGGAATGGGTACTTTTAAAGGTAATAAATAAAGAAAGAAAGAAAGAAAGAAAGAAAGAAAGAAAGAAAGAAAGAAAGAAAGAAAGAAAGAAAGAAAGAAAGAAAGAAAGAAAGAAAGAAAGAAAGAAAGAAAGAAAGAAAAGAAAGAAAGAAAGAAAGAAAGAAAGAAAGAAAGAAAGAAAGAAAGAAAGAAAGAAAGAAAGAAAGAAAGAAAGAAAGAAAGAAAAGAAATACACGGGAGAAATGCACGGGAGAAATGTGATATGATAATTGCTAGCTTTCGACTATGTCTTCATCAGGCAACTCGATTACAAAGAAAATTAATAAAGGAACTAAATAATAATAAATAAACTATAGTGAAAAGGTACGACATGAACAGCAAAAAAAAGGAACATGTCGGACCAGTGAAACACAGAATAATAATTAAATAAATAAATTAATTAATTAATTAATTAATTAATTAATTAATTAATTAATTAATTAATTAATTAATTAATAAATATTAAACAATATAATATAAAAATCTGATAAGTAAAAACTTACCTAAGACATGCCAGAAGAAATTCATACTATACATGCAAACTAATAGCCAAGATATTGGCTGCTAGAGTAAAGGTAATGAAGTCCGCTGGAACCATATAAATTACTTTTTGATGAATATTAAGTAATTTAGTAGATATTTTGGTCAGAGGATCTATGCTGCAAGATAAAATAAAAATAAGGTGGATAAAGTTATACCGAAAGTAAGATGAGCAACCGTATTAAGACAATATAATGATGCGTATAAGGGTACACATTTACTGGAATTTTACAACCAAAAGATAAATGTTTTGTTTCCACTATATATTATTGACTCTTTTTTACAGGAAAGTATCAAATGGACAATTACCAACAATCGATGTTGGAAATTTCAAACGCTTTAACCGACTACGAGTATTGTATGTAATTTTGTCTAAGTACACTTTTATTAGTATTATTATTAAACTATCATTATACTCACGTTCATATATATTTATATAGAGAGTCAGCATTTGAAAATAATTAACACAAGCAACTGTTATAGTATAATACTTAGTGTACATCTATTTTTTTTCATTAAACCTTCATTATACGATATAGAGATTCAGCATTTGAAAAGAATTAACACAAACGATTAGAATATACAGGCTGAGTCAAAAAAGAAGTAAACTCGTGTTTAACGGGCTGTAACTAGAGATCTGTAAGGAATCTGCTGAAAATGAAAATATCATTGGAATGAGCAAATTCAACACGTGTAAATAAAAAAAGAAGAATTGTTGCAATTGCTCACAGCAAACTAAAGTTATACTCATTTGTACAACCAACCATTTTTGTAGCTGCACACGGCTGATTGATCAATTTCGACGAATCAACAAAGTGCTAACAGGATTATTTGTACCTATTATATTCATTGGTAAGGCGCGATATTCCAATGCAAATAAAGTTACGTGGCAGGTGTGGTTTCGATCAACAATTCCTACATGTTAAAGTGTTCTTTTCAATATGAATTTTACCTCATTGCACTAAATTATAATGAAACGGGCCAAATGACAACATGGCAACACCGCACGAGAGCGCACGTTTCAGTCGACGAAGTATCATGATACTAAGAGTCCCACTGAAGTTCAGTGTATTTTTCGTCTCCAATTTCCCACAGCTAATCGGATTCCATGTAAGTACAATAAGAATGCACAAGCTCAATGTGCATTGGACACTAAGGAACAGACAACCGGAAGCTTCAGGCAGACCACGAACTGTTAGATCACAAGTGAACACTACTAAAGTTAGACGTGCGTTACAGCAAGACCCAAAGATCAGCAAGACGCAATCCTTTACTTAACATTCCCCAGTTAAGCTTCTGCCGGATCGTTCGTAAAGACTTGAATTGGTATCCCTGCAAACTACAGCATGGACTTCATCCTGAGTTTATATGCATTGTTTGTTAAAAACAGTTTTAAAAGTGAAAGTTGTCATTTCAACAAATAATCATGTTAGTACTTTGTTGATTCGTCGAAATTGATCAATCAGCCGTGTGCAGCTACAAAAATGGGTGGTTGTATTCAAATGTGTGTAACTTTAGTTTGTTGTGCGCAATTGCAACAAATCTGTTTTGTTTTGTTTTTTCATTTAGACGTGTAGAGTTTGCTCTTTTCAATGATATTTTCATTTATAGCAGATTCCTTACATATCTCTAGTTACAGCCCTTCAAACATGAGTTTACTTCTTTTTTACTCAACATGTAATACGTATTGTATATCTATATATCTATAATATATTTTTATTACTTAACAACAGGTCAGTAAGCGATAATGATGTGACTAATATTTCTAATGAAGCATTTTATGGACTTGATAATCTACAGTGGTTGTAAGTTTAGCAATCAATATGTTTGTTTTTCAAATTTATAATAATTTTTACCTGTAATATATTCTTGGGTCATCATTATTAATTTTTATTGTGAACCTCCCACGTGTCTAGCATTCACTACTTACGCAATACCAGTGTGATGCATAACAGGCTGTCTTTTTAAATAATACATATTCCATCTTGTTTTTTGAATAAGGGGAAGTAATGAAGTGAAAAGTAGGAAGGAAGTAAAAAGGAAGATGAAGATACATTTATTTTCTCTTTGGGTACTAATCACCAGACCGGGGATAGCAAGCCACGCGTATGACCGTTGCCCAGCCAACGGTTACGTATTATGTAGTTTCGGAATCAGATCACGATGGATGCGCGGGCTTGCAGTCGCTTAGTGCTGTATTGTTTTGTATGGTCTAGTAATATACCCTTTCTGTTTTTTGTCTAATTGGAAAGAAAGAAGGACGGAAGAAAGAAGACGAAGAAAATTTTAGTTTTCTCCACCCGCCTTTGAACCACCGACCCCTCCCATCCTTGCGACCACACACGTTCCAACCACCAGACCGCCGAATGCAAACACTTGCAGTTACTTCGTGCTGTATGATTTAGGATGGTTAGAGTAATATTCTCCTAGATTAAGTATAAGTGAAAAAAATGGTTTAGAAGAATTATATCTCTCGACCGGTATTTATTTTAGGGTTTCTAAATTCAGTTACACAAGCTCTCAAAGTAATATTAAACAATTGCTGTTTGTTATCATATCATTTCATGTGTTTGTTTATAATTATATAATTTATTCGTGTCATTTCAGGTCTTTGAGGAACAACCAATTGATAGAAATACCTGTGGATACATTCACTGGTTTGAAAAAGCTTGATTTTCTGTACGTACAGGCTGTAACAAAAACAAATACCCAATCGCATTTTGCTTAAGTATAAAATAAACAAAAGCGCAATGTAGTTAGCATTCCCACTTTCGCCATGTTTGTGCGTTTCAAAGATGTCGAAAGAAAAAAAAAGCAATCGTTAATGCTTTTATTTCTTTTTGAAATTATATTTATAACATTTCTTAATTTGCTACATACGCCGCTGAGTGCACCAAATCCGCGTAACTTCGGAGTAAGCTACTAGTTTAGTAAGTTGGCGAGTATCTCGCATTTTGTGACTTCCAAATCGGCGTAAGTTACTAGACTAGTAAGTTCTATTGTTATAATACTCGGCAACTTACTCTTCATCTTTTGCGGAGTAAGTTGGCGAGTATCTCAGAATTTAGTGACTTCCAAATGTGCGTAAGTTACTAGACTAGTAAAGTTAAGCCGCAGCTATTGTTATTTACTCGGCAACGTACTCTTCATCCTTCGAGGAGTAAGTTGGCGAGTAAGCAAATCGCTTCATAGAAAATCATTGATATTGATGAGATTTTGAAAGTAAATAATAAGATATTTCGTAATACATGTAGAGCGTATTTTACGCGTGGAACGTCTCGTATGCGGCGCCAGAAACCTTTCGGGTAGGCCAACTGATGGAACGTTTAAGTTAAGGTTGGTCTTAACCCTGGAACTATGGAAACCTCATAACTGCTAAATTGTAGGCCTATATAAAAGTACAAATGTTTAGAATGACAAAACCTGAGGAAACGGTATATCAAAAGCGATGATATCCAGGTTGCCACTAAGAAAAATATTATCATCCGAAATGCTGGTGATGTCATCTATTCTTTGAAGGGGGAACAAGACCATTGGAAGGGGTGATCATCGTTAATTAGTATAACCGCTAATCAATGAATCAATCAAATAATCAATCAATCGATCAATCAATCAATCAATTAATCAATCAATCAATCAATCAATCAATATTCATTCTCTGTGACGTGTCACATAGTGATTATCGAATGCATGTTGGATTCCTTTTGTATCTTCAGTAGATAGCAGAATAATATAATAGTAGGCCTACCATTTGAATTTCACTATAGAGTCATTATTATTATAAAGTGCCGTTATTTTATGCGTTTATTTTATGCCTTACATATTTATGACAATTGCATTCTGCTACACTAAGTAATATTATAATTCGAATCTATACAAATATTTTCATGTCTAGAGAAACATGCTTTCAAAACTCAAGATATCTTCTATCTTTAATATAGGCCTACATACTTTGCTATATATATTATCTTATTTCAGGATCTCCCCACGGTTCAAGCATTAGGAATAATTGCAAGTTTTGTGCCAAATTAATTTTTGAGGAATTACATGCCACACTATCCCAACCCATCCGGTTGATGCTTGAATAGAATAGGTTTACTAATAAAATATCTGACAATCGTGGGCAGAGTAAGTGCTATGCCCACGATTGTCAGATATTTTGGCAAATTGAAAACAATTTTGCGACATTGTTACCAAATAGGTCTATCATTAAAAAAAACCCAAAACTTGCGCTTCATTTAGGTGGTGAAAAATTGAAAAACTTTATACTAAAATTGTATTAAAAAGGTCCCAAAATGAGACCCATATTTGCAGCTTATTATGACGTATGGTCATTTGAAATGAGTACTAAGTTAGACTTTTTGGGGGTACCCTTTTAATGAGTTGGTTTGCTAACTCCCCCCCCCCCCCAAATAAAAACCCAAACCCCCTAAAAAGAACCTCACAAATGAAAATGTCAACACCCTAAAACCAAAACCTTAAAAATCCCAACCGCTGACTCCTCAGTGTAAAATTGACAATTGCCCGGTAAACACCAATTTTACCCTTATTTGGGCAAAAATAATTCAACTTGAATATTGGCATAGTAAACAAAAAATATCACCTTAATTATGGGGTAAAATGGTGTACAACTGAAAATGATTTTCGCGTTCCGTGAGCAATTATCACAAGAACACAGGACCAAAATGATTTCCACAAGATTTTTTTTGTCTTTGCCCCTCCTACAACTGACCCCGATACGCAACTGTACATGTAAACTACTTAGAATCCGAAAGGAATTTTACAAAAACTACACCGCTGAGTCCCCCAACGCCAGTGTGTTATGCCCCTCTGTGACAGAATAAATAAACCTATAGGCCTACTACAAAATCACAAGACACGCAAAATACACTGATATTTTGTTTGTACCGGGGTATTTCGTGACATAACGTAACACTGTTATTGAATAACAATTGATGACGTCAGACCGCGTGGTTAAAAACGTGATATTAAAGGTGCTGGTTTGGATTTTCTGCTCCATTAACTAAGATACTAAAGAAGTAGTTACTCGCCAGATACGCTTCAGCGCAAGTCCCAAAAATACTAGTTTAGTAAGATACTCGGCAGTTGCGGAGTAGTTACTAAAGAAGTAAGCTACTAAACTAGTAAGTTACGCGGATTTGGTGCACTCAGCGGACGGAGTCAAAATATTAAAATAAAACTTTCTCACTTTCGCCATGTTTGTGCGTTTCAAAGATGTCGAAAGAAAAAAAAGCAATCGTTAATGCTTTTATTTCTTTTTGAAATTATATTTATAACATTTCTTAATTTGCTACATACGCCGCTGAGTGCACCAAATCCGCGTAACTTCGGAGTAAGCTACTAGTTTAGTAAGTTGGCGAGTATCTCGCATTTTGTGACTCCAAATCGGCGTAAGTTACTAGACTAGTAAGTTCTATTGTTATAATACTCGGCAACTTACTCTTCATCTTTTGCGGAGTAAGTTGGCGAGTATCTCAGAATTTAGTGACTTCCAAATGTGCGTAAGTTACTAGACTAGTAAAGTTAAGCCGCAGCTATTGTTATTTACTCGGCAACGTACTCTTCATCCTTCGAGGAGTAAGTTGGCGAGTAAGCATATCGCTTCATAGAAAATCATTGATATTGATGAGATTTTGAAAGTAAATAATAAGATATTTCGTAATACATGTAGAGCGTATTTTACGCGTGGAACGTCTCGTATGCGGCGCCAGAAACCTTTCGGGTAGGCCAACTGATGGAACGTTTAAGTTAAGGTTGGTCTTAACCCTGGAACTATGGAAACCTCATAACTGCTAAATTGTAGGCCTATATAAAAGTACAAATGTTTAGAATGACAAAAACCTGAGGAAACGGTATATCAAAAGCGATGATATCCAGGTTGCCACTAAGAAAAAATATTATCATCCGAAATGCTGGTGATGTCATCTATTCTTTGAAGGGGGAACAAGACCATTGGAAGGGGTGATCATCGTTAATTAGTATAACCGCTAATCAATGAATCAATCAAATAATCAATCAATCGATCAATCAATCAATCAATTAATCAATCAATCAATCAATCAATCAATCAATATTCATTCTCTGTGACGTGTCACATAGTGATTATCGAATGCATGTTGGATTCCTTTTGTATCTTCAGTAGATAGCAGAATAATATAATAGTAGGCCTACCATTTGAATTTCACTATAGAGTCATTATTATTATAAAGTGCCGTTATTTTATGCGTTTATTTTATGCCTTACATATTTATGACAATTGCATTCTGCTACACTAAGTAATATTATAATTCGAATCTATACAAATATTTTCATGTCTAGAGAAACATGCTTTCAAAACTCAAGATATCTTCTATCTTTAATATAGGCCTACATACTTTGCTATATATATTATCTTATTTCAGGATCTCCCCACGGTTCAAGCATTAGGAATAATTGCAAGTTTTGTGCCAAATTAATTTTTGAGGAATTACATGCCACACTATCCCAACCCATCCGGTTGATGCTTGAATAGAATAGGTTTACTAATAAAATATCTGACAATCGTGGGCAGAGTAAGTGCTATGCCCACGATTGTCAGATATTTTGGCAAATTGAAAACAATTTTGCGACATTGTTACCAAATAGGTCTATCATTAAAAAAAACCCAAAACTTGCGCTTCATTTAGGTGAAATTTGTGATGTTTTTAAAAATTGAAAAACTTTATACTAAAATTGTATTAAAAAAGGTCCCAAAATGAGACCCATATTTGCAGCTTATTATGACGTATGGTCATTTGAAATGAGTACTAAGTTAGACTTTGCGGGGGTGCCCCTTTTAATGAGTTGGTTTGCTAACTCACCCCCCAAATAAAAACCCAAACCCCTAAAAACAACCTCACAAATGAAAATGTCAACACCCTAAAACCAAAACCTTAAAAATCCCAACCGCTGACTCCTCAGTGTAAAATTGACAATTGCCCGGTAAACACCAATTTTACCCTTATTTGGGCAAAAATAATTCAACTTGAATATTGGCATAGTAAACAAAAAATATCACCTTAATTATGGGGTAAAATGGTGTACAACTGAAAATGATTTTCGCGTTCCGTGAGCAATTATCACAAGAACACAGGACCAAAATGATTTCCACAAGATTTTTTTTTGTCTTTGCCCCCCTCCTACAACTGACCCCGATACGCAACTGTACATGTAAACTACTTAGAATCCGAAAGGAATTTTACAAAAACTACACCGCTGAGTCCCCCACCCCCGGCGTGTTACCCCCTCTGTGACAGAATAAATAAACCTATAGGCCTACTACAAAATCACAAGACACGCAAAATACACTGATTTTTGTTTGTACCGGGGTATTTCGTGACATAACGTAACACTGTTATTGAATAACAATTGATGACGTCAGACCGCGTGGTTAAAAACGTGATATTAAAGGTGCTGGTTTGGATTTTCTGCTCCATTAACTAAGATACTAAAGAAGTAGTTACTCGCCAGATACGCTTCAGCGCAAGTCCCAAAAATACTAGTTTAGTAAGATACTCGGCAGTTGCGGAGTAGTTACTAAAGAAGTAAGCTACTAAACTAGTAAGTTACGCGGATTTGGTGCACTCAGCGGACGGAGTCAAAATATTAAAATAAAAACTTTCTCACTTTCGCCATGTTTGTGCGTTTCAAAGATGTCGAAAGAAAAAAAAAGCAATCGTTAATGCTTTTATTTCTTTTTGAAATTATATTTATAACATTTCTTAATTTGCTACATACGCCGCTGAGTGCACCAAATCCGCGTAACTTCGGAGTAAGCTACTAGTTTAGTAAGTTGGCGAGTATCTCGCATTTTGTGACTTCCAAATCGGCGTAAGTTACTAGACTAGTAAGTTCTATTGTTATAATACTCGGCAACTTACTCTTCATCTTTTGCGGAGTAAGTTGGCGAGTATCTCAGAATTTAGTGACTTCCAAATGTGCGTAAGTTACTAGACTAGTAAAGTTAAGCCGCAGTTATTGTTATTTACTCGGCAACGTACTCTTCATCCTTCGAGGAGTAAGTTGGCGAGTAAGCAAATCGCTTCATAGAAAATCATTGATATTGATGAGATTTTGAAAGTAAATAATAAGATATTTCGTAATACATGTAGAGCGTATTTTACGCGTGGAACGTCTCGTATGCGGCGCCAGAAACCTTTCGGGTAGGCCAACTGATGGAACGTTTAAGTTAAGGTTGGTCTTAACCCTGGAACTATGGAAACCTCATAACTGCTAAATTGTAGGCCTATATAAAAGTACAAATGTTTAGAATGACAAAATCTGTGGAAACGTTATATCAAAAGCGATGATATCCAGGTTGCCACTAAGAAAAAATATTATCATCCGAAATGCTGGTGATGTCATCTATTCTTTGAAGGGGAACAAGACCATTGGAAGGTGATCATCGTTAATTAGTATAACCGTTAATCAATGAATCAATCAAATAATCAATCAATCGATCAATCAATCAATCAATTAATCAATCAATCAATCAATCAATCAATATTCATTCTCTGTGACGTGTCACATAGTGATTATCGAATGCATGTTGGATTCCTTTTGTATCTTCAGTAGATAGCAGAATAATATAATAGTAGGCCTACCATTTGAATTTCACTATAGAGTCATTATTATTATAAAGTGCCGTTATTTTATGCGTTTATTGTATGCCTTACATATTTATGACAATTGCATTCTGCTACACTAAGTAATATTATAATTCGAATCTATACAAATATTTTCATGTCTAGAGAAACATGCTTTCAAAACTCAAGATATCTTCTATCTTTAATATAGGCCTACATACTTTGCTATATATATTATCTTATTTCAGGATCTCCCCACGGTTCAAGCATTAGGAATAATTGCAAGTTTTGTGCCAAATTAATTTTTGAGGAATTACATGCCACACTATCCCAACCCATCCGGTTGATGCTTGAATAGAATAGGCCTACTAATAAAATATCTGACAATCGTGGGCAGAGTAAGTGCTATGCCCACGATTGTCAGATATTTTGGCAAATTGAAAACAATTTTGCGACATTGTTACCAAATAGGTCTATCATTAAAAAAACCCCAAAACTTGCGCTTCATTTAGGTGAAATTTGTGATGTTTTTAAAAATTGAAAAACTTTATACTAAAATTGTATTAAAAAAGGTCCCAAAATGAGACCCATATTTGCAGCTTATTATGACGTATGGTCATTTGAAATGAGTACTAAGTTAGACTTTGCGGGGGTACCCCTTTTAATGAGTTGGTTTGCTAACTCACCCCCCCAAATAAAAACCCAAACCCCCTAAAAACAACCTCACAAATGAAAATGTCAACACCCTAAAACCAAAACCTTAAAAATCCCAACCGCTGACTCCTCAGTGTAAAATTGAAAATTGCCCGGTAAACACCAATATTACCCTTATTTGGACAAAAATAATTCAACTTGAATATTGGCATAGTAAACAAAAAATATCACCTTAATTATGGGGTAAAATGGTGTACAACTGAAAATGATTTTCGCGTTCCGTGAGCAATTATCACAAGAACACAGGACCAAAATGATTTCCACAAGATTTTTTTTTGTCTTTGCCCCCTCCTACAACTGACCCCGATACGCAACTGTACATGTAAACTACTTAGAATCCGAAAGGAATTTTACAAAAACTACACCGCTGAGTCCCCCCACCCCAGTGTGTTATGCCCCTCTGTGACAGAATAAATAAACCTATAGGCCTACTACAAAATCACAAGACACGCAAAATACACTGATTTTTGTTTGTACCGGGGTATTTCGTGACATAACGTAACACTGTTATTGAATAACAATTGATGACGTCAGACCGCGTGGTTAAAAACGTGATATTAAAGGTGCTGGTTTGGATTTTCTGCTCCATTAACTAAGATACTAAAGAAGTAGTTACTCGCCAGATACGCTTCAGCGCAAGTCCCAAAAATACTAGTTTAGTAAGATACTCGGCAGTTGCGGAGTAGTTACTAAAGAAGTAAGCTACTAAACTACTAAGTTACGCGGATTTGGTGCACTCAGCGGACGGAGTCAAAATATTAAAATAAAAACTTTCTCACTTTCGCCATGTTTGTGCGTTTCAAAGATGTCGAAAGAAAAAAAAAGCAATCGTTAATGCTTTTATTTCTTTTTGAAATTATATTGATAACATTTCTTAATTTGCTACATACGCCGCTGAGTGCACCAAATCCGCGTAACTTCGGAGTAAGCTACTAGTTTAGTAAGTTGGCGAGTATCTCGCATTTTGTGACTTCCAAATCGGCGTAAGTTACTAGACTAGTAAGTTCTATTGTTATAATATTCGGCAACTTACTCTTCATCTTTTGCGGAGTAAGTTGGCGAGTATCTCAGAATTTAGTGACTTCCAAATGTGCGTAAGTTACTAGACTAGTAAAGTTAAGCCGCAGCTATTGTTATTTACTCGGCAACGTACTCTTCATCCTTCGAGGAGTAAGTTGGCGAGTAAGCAAATCGCTTCATAGAAAATCATTGATATTGATGAGATTTTGAAAGTAAATAATAAGATATTTCGCAATACATGTAGAGCGTATTTTACGCGTGGAACGTCTCGTATGCGGCGCCAGAAACCTTTCGGGTAGGCCAACTGATGGAACGTTTAAGTTAAGGTTGGTCTTAACCCTGGAACTATGGAAACCTCATAACTGCTAAATTGTAGGCCTATATAAAAGTACAAATGTTTAGAATGACAAAACCTGAGGAAACGGTATATCAAAAGCGATGATATCCAGGTTGCCACTAAGAAAAAATATTATCATCCGAAATGCTGGTGATGTCATCTATTCTTTGAAGGGGGAACAAGACCATTGGAAGGGGTGATCATCGTTAATTAGTATAACCGCTAATCAATGAATCAATCAAATAATCAATGAATCGATCAATCAATCAATCAATTAATCAATCAATCAATCAATCAATCAATCAATATTCATTCTCTGTGACGTGTCACATAGTGATTATCGAATGCATGTTGGATTCCTTTTGTATCTTCAGTAGATAGCAGAATAATATAATAGTAGGCCTACCATTTGAATTTCACTATAGAGTCATTATTATTATAAAGTGCCGTTATTTTATGCGTTTATTTTATGCCTTACATATTTATGACAATTGCATTCTGCTACACTAAGTAATATTATAATTCGAATCTATACAAATATTTTCATGTCTAGAGAAACATGCTTTCAAAACTCAAGATATCTTCTATCTTTAATATAGGCCTACATACTTTGCTATATATATTATCTTATTTCAGGATCTCCCCACGGTTTAAGCATTAGGAATAATTGCAAGTTTTGTGCCAAATTAATTTTTGAGGAATTACATGCCACACTATCCCAACCCATCCGGTTGATGCTTGAATAGAATAGGCCTACTAATAAAATATCTGACAATCGTGGGCAGAGTAAGTGCTATGCCCACGATTGTCAGATATTTTGGCAAATTGAAAACAATTTTGCGACATTGTTACCAAATAGGTCTATCATTAAAAAAAACCCCAAAACTTGCGCTTCATTTAGGTGAAATTTGTGATGTTTTTAAAAATTGAAAAACTTTATACTAAAATTGTATTAAAAAAGGTCCCAAAATGAGACCCATATTTGCAGCTTATTATGACGTATGGTCATTTGAAATGAGTACTAAGTTAGACTTTGCGGGGTACCCTTTTTAATGAGTTGGTTTGCTAACTCACCCCCCCCCAAATAAAAACCCAAACCCCCTAAAAACAACCTCACAAATGAAAATGTCAACACCCTAAAACCAAAACCTTAAAAATCCCAACCGCTGACTCCTCAGTGTAAAATTGAAAATTGCCCGGTAAACACCAATTTTACCCTTATTTGGGCAAAAATAATTCAACTTGAATATTGGCATAGTAAACAAAAAATATCACCTTAATTATGGGGTAAAATGGTGTACAACTGAAAATGATTTTCGCGTTCCGTGAGCAATTATCACAAGAACACAGGACCAAAATGATTTCCACAAGATTTTTTTTGTCTTTGCCCCCTCCTACAACTGACCCCGATACGCAACTGTACATGTAAACTACTTAGAATCCGAAAGGAATTTTACAAAAACTACACCGCTGAGTCCCCCCACCCCAGTGTGTTATGCCCCTCTGTGACAGAATAAATAAACCTATAGGCCTACTACAAAATCACAAGACACGCAAAATACACTGATTTTTGTTTGTACCGGGGTATTTCGTGACATAACGTAACACTGTTATTGAATAACAATTGATGACGTCAGACCGTGTGGTTAAAAACGTGATATTAAAGGTGCTGGTTTGGATTTTCTGCTCCATTAACTAAGATACTAAAGAAGTAGTTACTCGCCAGATACGCTTCAGCGCAAGTCCCAAAAATACTAGTTTAGTAAGATACTCGGCAGTTGCGGAGTAGTTACTAAAGAAGTAAGCTACTAAACTAGTAAGTTACGCGGATTTGGTGCACTCAGCGGACGGAGTCAAAATATTAAAATAAAAACTGAATACAAAATTAACATGATAATAAATGTACTTTCTGTCGTTCTACACATGGTAACACAGTTTTATGACAATGAATGATTTATTTTACGTTTAGGGACCGTTCAATATTGACGCCAGGGAAATGGGAGTATTAGGGACTCGGATTTTTTTCGAGTCCTTGGGGGAATATAATTTCTTTACTTGAATCGTGAAGGGCAATGTTTAGTTGTAAATGGAGAAAAAGCTGACAACAAGGTAGGAATCTGCAAATGTTGAGCGATCACAAATTCTTTTTGACAAAACTTCTACTCCCCACGGTGTAAATTTTGAAGGGTCCCTTAGTTACAGATATAAGCAATATTTGTATTCGTGAACTCTAAAATTAATAAACACGAAAATAAAGTTAGTATTAAAGGAAAAAACATTGTTATTTTGGAACAATTACTTGTTTAATATAAAGTAATATGAATTTCATCTTTATTTCAGTGATCTGTCATTCAACAACTTTAAGGAATTATCAAAAGGGACTCTCGGTAATTTGCCCTCCTTAGGAATGCTGTAAGTAAAGTATATATGCTTCCTTGTTTTATGTTTATTGTATATTGTTAATCATATAGCAAAGAAAATTAAGACTTTCAACATGACTTTACTAGAATGTGGTTTGCTGAAGTATCATTAAACAAGTACAATTAAACTAATGCTATGAAGAAATCATACAAAAGCCAGATCAGTTTAAATAACTGGAATTTTAAAATGAATGTTGATGATTGACGATTTGATGTCCGGATGAGCAAATCACTGAATGTGCCTTTATGTGTAACAGCTAATTATAAAAACCGAGAACACATGGAAAGGCACTAAGCTCGGCAACACATCACTAAAACTTGAATGAGCTAGTTTTCTAACACTTTTTATCCATATGGATTTATACGTCGTGCAATAAACATTCATAATGCACACTTGTTCATGTTTTACAGTTTGTTACAGAGCACAGGTTTACATTCTATCAGGAAAGATACGTTGCGAGGACTCTCTAATCTTCACTTAATGTAAGGGGTAAAAAGATTCTCTTATCTCTAAATTGCCTTAATTCAAGAAATGCCATTTAGCCAAAAACGCACAATGGAAGTGTCTGGTTTAACTGAAATTTGGTCCTATAACCGAAAGCTGTATATCCTTTCTTTATGATTATGAATGATGGAATTTAAGATATTTTTTGGTATTCCTTCAACTACTGAGTTACGTCTTTCTGGCGCTAACTGAAATCTAAAATATCGGAGCTTCTAGCTTTTCATGTTGTCAAATGATGGAATATGTTATTGTAATCACTAGACAAGCCAATGACCAGTCAATTATCTATAGTTTTCTATACTTCAATATAAAAAAAGTAAGAAGGATTAGTGTCAAGTGTGCAGTCCAGCATAATTGTTAAGCTCAAGTGGCTAGAGATGTTGCACAAATTAGGACAAACTGTGTATTGGGGTAGGGTGACAGAGGTACTATAGACATTGTGCAGGCCAGAAAGCCTTAATTCAGTGTTTGAACCAAATTGACTTAGAGCCAGAAAGCCTCAACTCAAAGCTAAACTGCAATTTGCTCTATTGAGATTGTACTACATCTGCAATGTGAATTTTATTGGGTTAAAGATTTATGGTTTTAAGAATATGTGGGTGCTGGTGATTATTTTGGTACCAGCATATCAAAATGGCCAAAAAGTGAGTTAAGGTTTTCTGGTTCTCAATCCTCAATTTGTTTGTTTGTGTATTTCAGGTTGCTTATGCGAGGCAAAGACAATAACAGTCGCGTGTCTGTAGATGATGGAGGATTTGATGGTTTAATTAACCTCAAAACATTGTAAGACTATACTAATCTAGACACCTTTATTATTCACTATAATTTTATAGCAAGTGAAAACCAAAAAAGTAAGCACTGGTTTTCAGTAGTGCTCTGGGTACATAGAAACAATTTACACCAAGTTGCACCAGTTTCTTCTGTATAGCTATTAAAGACCCATTCAGTGATCCCAGCGAAAGTGCAAAAAAAAAATCTGTTTATAAATTGCTTATAAGTGAAGGATAAGTCATTTAAATTGTAATTTGGTATTTTTGAAAAAACAAACAAACAAACAAACAAACAAAAAAGAAGTACTAACGAAATTGAAGCCCCATCGAATACATGTAGATAATTTAGATACTGTCAGTATCTAAATTACAGATTCATGTAAATTCCTTATTTTAGTCTGAAATACACAGCTTTCGGCTGGACCACTAGCAGGCTATGTTTACATATTTATGTCAATGACAAATGTACCCAAATCTGAATTTTGATGACATTTATCGACCTTCGGGATGAGCAAATCACTGAATAGGCATTTAAGCTTCTACATCCGGTACAAGTCTGTACTTTCGATATATTTTTTAATGTGGAGGCATTTTGGAAAATTGGGATTTGTAGAATAACCCTGTAACGACTGGACGTAAAATTTGCAAACTATACCTTTTTGTGATTTGACGAATAGTTTGGTGTAAGTTTACCACCGCATTACCTTTCTTGACTTACTGCTGTCACTAGGGATCAAATCCAAAATGCCTCTGAAAATAACAACTTTATAAGCGGAATTGACGTTAGCATTAGACCCGCCCTCTGTCTCCCACCTCGCGATAGGTAGGTGAGCGGCGAAGCCACGACAGCAAGCCGCGCAATCAGAGGGGGCGGGGTGTTGAGCGGCCTTCTTTGATTTCCAAGAGTGTGTGGTTCCCAGTAGGTTCTCTCCCTATGGGTAACAGTTTTAGCTCAGACTATTCCCCGCCCCAAATGACAACTGACCACGATACGCAAAAACCTTCTTTGCCACTTTCAGGCATTATTTCTTTTTTTTTATTAGGGCAATAACAACTATACTAATTAAGAAATAAAGGGTAATACATTGTCCTTTACACCCAAATAATGTGTCCGAAGCAGTAAAAACGTAAATAATTATCATTTAAACGTTTTTACTGCCGAGGACACATTATTTGCATGTAAAGGATAATGCTGCACCCTTTATTTCCATTCTATTACCAGAAAATAGTGCGATTTAAAGAGAAAATGTCATTTTTTGGCACAAATATTTTAAGTTGTTTACTTCAAGGTGGAGCGCTTACGCGTAAGTGACAGCGCGTAACCAAGCATATACTTCTAGTGCCCGACTCTATTCATCGTTATGTATTCTTCTCCCGTGCATTATTTTCGCGAACTACTTCGCGTGCAGGTTTATATACAATGCATTATCTAAAACCCGCACGCTAAACAATAGATTTTAGATAATACGTGCACGCTCAAATACTAGAAATACTACTTTCACATTACTATATAACTTATATAACTATGTTCGATATATATACCACCAAAAAAGTACGAATATACATTATGTGGTGTTAAAATAGTTATAGGGTATGGTATTTTTCCATGCGCACTTTGTAAATCATAGGTTACAACCTGTTCTATTCTGCAACTATCATTGCCATAAATTATGATTAATGAACTCAAATAAATCAAACATCAAATGAGAATAATCGAGCTTCTATTAATTAAAAAGGGCTAAAAACATGTCGATCATAATTATACAAGATGACACCATTAGAAAATATTCATCATTTTACAAATGAATTACATGTAGGCCTATATCTAAGATAACATAAACACGCCCGGGAAACACACACTAGCGTATAACATCATGATCATGCTTTATAATACTGAACAAATTGAAAAATTCCACTGTCGTGTGTTTTAACAATACTAGTAGATTTTAAAGTTCAAATTGTAGAACTATAAAGTCCAGTTTATATTGATATAAGTTTATTCTCTCATCTCCATTCACCGTAGTACTACATGTAGTGGGACGTCAAAGTCGATTGTTTCCAGGTCAGCTGCTTCAGTGCTCTCTGTGTTCGGAACCACGATATTAAATGATCACAACATAAAGTCAATTGGTTACAAACCATGCGTGAATAAGTTACTAAAGTATGACGTATGGCGCAATCGATACCATTGATAGCTAACTTATACAGTGATTGATTTTCTTGACCAGTTACTAGTAAATGCTACCTGGCCAATGACCTGACGGTGTTTTTAAAATTAAAGATATTTTACCTAATATTCAAACTAATAATTATTATAATGAATGCATCAATTAATATTGTCTATTGTTTTAATACACTCAGTATATGACGGATAATGTACTCGTGCAAATGATTCGTCAAGATAATCGCACTTGCCATGGAGTTATTGCATTTAGCTCTCGAGCCTATCGGCTCTCGAGCTAAATGCAATAACTCCACGGCGCGTGCGATTATCTTGACTAATGCATTGCACTCAGTTCATTATCCTTATCGTAATGCTGTGCGTAGAATGTGTTACGGCGTTTGACCCATTATTGCAGAATAACCGGCTTTCACTTGACGTGTTTTAACAAATCACAGTGCGTGATTTTGAATAATTGGTCGTAAGAGTAATATACTACATATTAAAGAGTGCTTAAGGGCTGGGGTATGAACGTTTGGACAGTATTTATTTTGGGACATTAGAGCACATCAGACATATCGAATTGCATTCTGAATACGAAGAATGTCATTCTGATATCAAATAATTTTGATTTTTGAAATTCGCAATTTAATACACATTTTATGGCAAATCATTAAAAATTGATATTTTTGATATTTAACAGTACTTGAAGTAAACTTTATAAATCTGATGATTTATACTTAAAGTGTATGTAGGTGGGATGAAAAGCCGACGATCAATTGAAAATTTTGACCTTTCGTATTGAAGATATGGATTTTTTTCCCCAAAACACCAAAAAAAATTAGGTCTTTTTGGGAAAAAATCCATATCTTCAATATGAAAGGTCAAAATTTTCAATTGACCGTCGGCTTTTCCCCCCTGCTACATACACTTTAAGAATATATCATTTGATTTATATAATTTACTTCGAGGACTGTTATATATCAAAAATTTGAAAAATATCAAATTTTTATAATTTGTCATAAAATTTGTTTTATATTGTGATTTAAAAAGATAAAAATTATTTGATATCAGAAAGACATGCTTCGTATTCAGAATGCAATTCTATAGGTCTGAGGTGCCCTCATGTCCCACAAAAAATACTGTCGAAACGCAATAAACGCTCATTCTGGATTCCTTAATTTAATTCAAAAGTTTCAGTATAGTTTAATGGATTTGAACTTTTCAACAAACAATATGAATGATAGCAAGTGAAAAACGGATCGAAAGTGATCATAAGGTGCCGCCATAACAAAATCACTAAGTACCTATAATCACTCAGATGACTGATCAATACGCACAAGTGGATAGGAAGTTTTAAGACAAATATCATAACGTTTATGGCTGTATTTTTATTAAAGTACAGGGTGTCCCTGAAAGAACTGTATAGTCGAAAACTTAACTGAACATAGCTAAATAATTGCCGTGGTTATGGAAACTATCAGCTATCATATGCTTTTTGAATTTTAACAATTGACCACACCGTTCTTGAAATATAAGAATTTAACGAAACTCCCTCATTTTTTCCACGGATTTAAACATCAATCGATGATCCGATTCGGGGTGCTAATCACTGTGCATCATCAGTGCATAAGGCATCTATTGTCATTGGTAGATTTGATCCGTGGAACGGATTGAAAAAGAGGTAGTTTCGTCAAATTCTTTTATTTCAAAAACGGAGCAGTCAATTGTCAAAATTCAAAAAGTATGTGATAGCTGAAATATTTCTCAACCACATCGGTTATTTATTTATTTTGGGTTTATGCCTTAAACTACGATTATCTTGACTAATGCACTTTGCTTAGTGAATTATCCTTAGTATAACAAATGTTTTGTTTGCAGATACGTCGACGACCACATATTATGTTGTCACAAGATTGTCGATAAGTGTGTCTCCGTTGAAGCACAACCAGTGTTGTTCATGTGCGGACGCTTAATAAAAAACATCACACTACGGTTATTTATGTGGCTATTTGGAATATCGACTATTGTCGGCAATTTCATCGTGTGTGTTTTGCGTTTAAAATCAAAACAGAAAAAAGAAACGCAAATCATTGCCAATCTTTTGATTTCCAATCTAGCCATAGCTGACTTTCTTATGGGTGTGTACATGATAGTTTTGGCTGGGGTAGACAAATACTATGGCGAAACATTTTTTCTTTATTCAGACAAATGGCGGTCAAGTTCTTTGTGCAGATTTTCAAATTTCTTAGCTGTAATATCTAGTGAAACATCTTTATTTCTGCTCTCTGCCATAACATTTGATCGATATCATCGGTGTGTTTACCCTTTTAGTATCAATCATATGAAACGCAGAAAATGTGTACTGCTGATCTTTTGGATTTGGGTGGTTACCATTGCTTTAGCTTTCGTTTCGTCATTGCTAGCTGGTACATCCGACAGCAAGTTTTATGGTCTGACCGATGTGTGTATTGGGTTACCATTTATAACGCGTCCTACAAATTTTAGTGAAGAAATACAAAACATTTCTTTAAATCAGATATCTGTGCTAGATTTTGAAATAGAAGTCTCCTCTGGTTCAGAACCGTCGTGGTATTTTTCTTTAGCCCTCTATATCGTGGTTAATTTTATTACTTGTATGATAATTGCTATTGCATACATTACTATTTTTATTGCTGCCTGGAAATCTGGAAAAGCCGCTAGTTCTCAAAACATCCAAAAAAACATCAAAATGGCACTGCGCATGTGTAACATCGTTGGTATAAATTGTATGTGTTGGATGCCGATCATTGCGATGTCAATTTTGTCTCCAATAGGTGTTAGTATCCCATTGAGTGTGTACACTTGGACGGTAGTTTTTATATTACCTATAAATGCATTCATAAATCCGATTTTGTACACCATGATTGAATATATTTTAGATTTGAAGCAACGTCTTAATAACAAAAAACTTGAAATGACCAAAATATCATTTAAATAATGATTAGGTAATAATTGTAAGTGTATTAATCGAGATTATTGACTGCAGTTTTAAAACATTGATTAAATACAAAAAGTATAGACTCTCACCTTCTTTGAGGCGCAATTATCATTGTTTTGTATTGTTGGTAACGTCTTATTCACGTAATGCTCTCTCAACATTATCAACTTGAAGGAAGTGCAGTATAATTTGATACGTCATTAGTGCAACATATTTTCGTAGATATTTCAGCTCTTAGTTGAAACTGACATCATATTAAACCTAAAAGGTCCGTAAAAATTGTTTATTCCAGTATTCGTGTTTTGTTATGTTTTAATTCTTCACCTTTCCTTGGCACCAATTATTTTCTTTTTAAAGGAAGGTGAAAAAATAATGATGAAGTAAAATATATTTGATACAAATAACATATGCTTTACTTGTGGGGCAAATGGACCTTAGGCCTTTGGGGTAAATGGTCCAGTTGGTCAAGTTGGATAAAGGTTATCATATGCATACTACTTGTTACACCACGATGTCTAACACACACGCTCACTCCCAAGACACAAAACGCAAACACAAATCTGAGAAACCAGAAAAAAAAAAAGGCTGGGATGTCAGGTCAGCAATCATCTTTCTCAGGACCTCCTCCCAAGAAACTTTATTCAAGTATAGGTGTTCTGGCATTGTGCGTATGGTGCATGAAAGGTGCACAAAAGTCTGGTAACCGGGACAAAAAACACTTTTGTTGCTTTCGACACAAGATGCATGGAAAAGGTTCAAGACCCACACTATCTACATTGCAGATGAGGATACAAATAACATATGCTTTACTTGTGGGACAAATGGACCTTTGGTCTTTGGGGTAAATGGTCCAGTTGGACCATTTACTCCAGTATGATTATCAAGCATTCAAAATGAGCAATTAAGTCTTGTTATTGTGTGTTTATTGGTTTATTCAACCCATTGGACATTTTTTGAAAGTAAAATCATTTTCCAAGCTTGTATGAGGTAGAGGTGAAGTGCAGTAGCAGTAGCATCACATAAATGACTTTGATTAATTTGAAAATGGCATTTTAATATGTAATTCACACTGGAACAATTACCCCGCTTTTGGGGGATTTGGTTCAACTGAAATATGATTTTATCTGGTGTAGTCATACTTCTCTTTCATTTGTTTCATGTTCTTGCACACATTACAGGTGAATAAGCTTGGTAATCATACATAATTTATCAGCTCTACTTAATGTCACATGTTTTCATAAAACAAAAGTGGACCATTTACCCTAGGTTCCTCTACCACCCGCTGATGACGGAAAAGGGTTTCTCCGAAATTTACGGATAAAAAAAAGTTAGGGTTGAAGACTTGTTTTAAACATTCACACATGTATACTACCAACAAGTATAAGAGAATTCATTCCAACATTTAGACAATATTTGTGCAGTGTGTTTTCATACAAAATGTTTTAAAATGTTTGCAGGACCTTTATAGAACCCGACATTTAATGTTATTAAAAAAATTTCACCAAAACCAAAAATCCAATATATAACATGTTAAAAACGTTTCTTAAAGTTTTGTGTTGCTGGGTATGACTCAGACACGACTGTATTTGACACGCATAGTAGTAAAAAATCAAATATATAACATAATTCCTTAAATAATATCTCACTATAATTTAGTCTAATTCTGGTGTATGTGTAGTACATAACAATAAAATTGTAGAGCTTGTTCCCAAAAGGATTAAATCCACTTATTGTCAGAATTAAGTGATTTGCAGATCATGAAAGAGAGTTACAAAATAAACATTTTAACCATTGTTCCGCACCTGTAACATGTTCGAGCCCGAAGTTATGACCCTTGGTATTTCGTAATATAATAAATATAATCCACTATTTTAAAGCCATAATGTGTGATTTGTTCCACAGCGACGCCCTCATTTTATTTTATTTTTTGTTGAATTTCTACTTTTTGCATAATAATAATGCCCAATGATGTACTAAAATATTTTTTTCGGTCCACCATAACAACTTACCCTAATCCAAATTGACGATAATTGTATATTTGTGTTCTAAAGACACAAAACTAGATTCGTTTTCTCAAATTTTTGAACATATTGGTCAAAATAGATCAAAATTTGCCTTTTTTTTTTCAATTTTGATCCAAATCTTGGATATTTTAAGATATATTTTTAAAAACGAAGAAAAAAATTAAAAGGGGACAGCGTGATCAGTGAAAACTAACCTTTAAATAGGAATCTATTCCTTATGCAAATCCCATATTGTGGCTATTTAAATAATGCACTATTTTAAAGCCTAAATGGTGGAAATGTAAAGTGAGTTTTTATGAATTAAAGAAAACGTAAAATCGATGGGATTATCGAACGAAATCGAACACTTAGTGGATTTAATCTCTTTTGAAAATAAACTCAAATATATGTCATTATATCTCGAAAAATTTTAAAAACGTGAAATTCTATAGTATGTGATGCAAGCGACGATATCACGCGTTCCTGAGATTTAACAAAATAATTATGGAGTGTTATAATATTTTGTTAAATCCAATACACAGCAATTCGGATATAAGGACATATGTATTGTCAAATTTCAGTAAAGATAATATAAAATACAAAAATTAATTTATTATTGTAGCACGCATGCCAAATTACAAACAACAATTATTATAATAGACAATACACCAGCGAACACCTGATTAAATTGTTTAAGACACATAAATAAAGATAAATATTTTGGTTGATCTTGTATTTTTCCACACAAGTTGAATAAAACAGAGCATAATTTACGGGGTTTTTTTCGTTGTGTGTTTTTTATTTGTCCGTTGGTGTACAAATCATCTTAAAAGCAACCGACGGGAGGGTAGAATGCGGGAGGTGCAATTTTTGGCCAAATTGGAGTGATTTTTGGCACACATTAATGAAACGGCTTTATAATAAATTGCTCTGAAATGGTTTATAAAAACATTTTGGAAACGCTTAAATAGGCACAATATAAAATAGAAGCGAAAATGAGTATTGGTGTACCACAAACCCCGAATGAAATCAGCCCATGTGGCTAGAAAACGAGTTATTTACCTATACCTCTAGAGTTTATAGTTTTAAAGAATGCTAAACTCAAAATTACTTGAATGTATTCTCAAGTCAGGCCGATGGTAGCAATAATGGTGTCTAGGTATATGTTTGTGGCCATTATCAAGTCATAGGTAGTCATTTAAATAGGCGACGAAATCCAAAATAGTAGCTCTATGCTCAAAAATTCAAATGGTGGTCAACATCGCGAATTTATATTTATTTTACAGATTGTATACTGCGCCAATAAAGTATCCTTACACTTGGTAAAATAAACACAATTTCAAAACTGAACAATGTTGTTGCACTAATCCTGCACATAATGACACCACATTGAATCCAATGTGACCTTAAGAAGTAAAGATACAAGCAATTGAATAGACAAAGGTCCAGTTTTAAAAGTGACAAACTTGCCTATACAAGGCGCAAAAAGATTCTAACAAGCGCAACAAAGAGACTTCTTTGTACTTTTCATAACTTTCATTTCCTTTGTCAGTTCTTTTGTTTCAGTTTTCTTTTGTTCCTTTTGTTTTATATTAAAGCCAAACGCATAAATTAGCCATTCACCACTCTCAAACCAGATGTCTAGTCTGTGGAGTTTTGAATAGGCCAGTTTGTCACTTTTAAAACTGGACCTTTGTCTAATCAAATGCTTGTAACGTTGCTTCTTGAAATCACATTGGATTTAATATGGTGTCATAATGTGCAGGACTAGATAGCGCATCTATTAAAAACAACAAATTTACCCCAACATTGTTTAGTTTGGAAATTGTGATTATTTTTCAATGTGGTGTTATAATGTGCAGGATTAGATTAGATTGTGATTATTTTACCAAGTGTATAAAGGATACTATATTGGCGCAGTATACGTTCATGCCGCTTGCCGCTGAGCGACATGACGCATGAGCAGTGTAGCTATAAAACGGACACAGTCGAGACTTATGATTGGCTGATACGTCATACCGCTTGCCGCAGCGGCGTGCAAGTATGACAGGGGCATAATTTTTACTTTAAATACCACGATGCTATGACCCTTGTGGTATAAATAAACTCCAAGTAAATATTCACACCATACTATAGGCTAAGTAATTAACCTTGCATTACCGACTTGTGAATACTCGCTGAAAGTAACTACTAAAAACACGGTGACAAATTGCGTTTTTATTTTTAATAAAATCATATAATAATACTTACATTTCCTACTTGCAAAAATTCAGATAGATTTATCTGGTCAATATGGTAAGTTTTACGTGCAAATGAGTGGGTTAAACTGTATTAGGTAAGACGATTAGCATTTCAGGGACTTCGTAAGATAATACAAAATAAGGCACATAGGTATGTGTAATGTTGATAAGCATACTGCCATGTATTATAAACCACACACTTTCCTTGATTAAACCCATCTTTTTTTTTTCAAAAGTCACTCTCCAGCAATGAATGTGTTACAGTTTGACTTTTATGCATACTGGATTTCAATCAATGTGTTACAAGACTCAAATCCTGGACTTGGCTGGTTCTTTCATACATGCTATTTTTCACATGCTCAATAGACACAGAGGATGAATTTGAGTTGTTCTTTCATTCATATGACATGCCTATGTATAGCAACAATTTCCCATGCTTAACTCAATTTGGCCAAAGTATGGACTTGGGTGGGTTTTGTATATACATAATCAATTATTAGCACCATATTGACCTTTAGAATAATAATAGAAGGAATGAAGGCCAAAATGTCACCAGCTATAATAAATTCGAAACTTTAGAAAAGTCTTCGACACTATTTACTCAGATAAGATGCTACGGATAAAGTTAAAGGTAAAGGAGTCGAAACTACATTTTTACAGGACGGAGAGCCCATCTCTCTTTCGTTAGCGATTAGGCCAGGTCCACCGTGAACTATTTCGGTGGGGATTGCCGCACCTCATCCACAGCGAGTCTGTTACCTTCCCAGCATTTAATAATGCCGATACTCATTTATACATCTGGTTGGAGAGGAGTAATCAAGACAAATTGCCTTATAACACGATAGCGTCTCCAGGGCTCGAATCCGCAACTTTACCTGGACCTCACCAAACCCCTCTATTGTCATCTTTGATGGTCGGTCCTACCTCCGATGAGGTGCTGGGGTACAAAATTTTAACACTAAAGTAAGCTCAAAGGATATATATACGATTACCTTATGTCTTTAGGGCGTAAACACGCGCGTTTTTATGACAGATACAAAATCTTAAGGGGGTTAGTACACCCCCTCGTTGTTCCATGCTTAAGGAAACAAGAGTCACAGTGATCTATCCTGATTTGGGAAACAGAGCTGTTTGATAACCCAATCGGTGCTCTGCAAGGTGATACCCTTGACCCATATCTGTTTGTTATAGTTCTCAACTATGCCTTGAAAATGTTTAATCGATGGTAATGAAGGACCACTTGAATTCCATCTTTAGAGGAGAAAGACCAGGCAAATTGAACTAGACATCGCTGATGACATTGCAGTCATGTTAGTGGAAATACAACAAGCTCAAGAGCTACCTGAAAAGGTCGACAAATCAGTTGGAAGAGACGTCTTTGAAACGAATGCTACAAAAACAAAGTATAATGTAATTTATCAAGACCAGCAGGTTGACATCAGCAGATAATGGCATAAAACTAGATGGGGTGATTATCATCAGTCGGCTGCGGAGCAGGAACCTACAAGCTTTCTCCAAATTTTTCGATCTTGGGCAAGAGAAACAATTTTGTGTGGCTGCAGCATCCCTTCAGTATCTCCCAAGAGGTGTTGGACATACTGTAAGTAGAGTGTGCGGTGAAAGACTTCAAATATCTCCGACATGGATGGCTAGCACAGAGCTTGACCTGATCACTACGACTGTGAATAATAGGAAACAGAAGGTATTCGTATACAAAAAAGGGTGATTATATCCACGTTGATTAAAATGAAAAGCTAATTACTTACGGTATGAATGATTACTTACTGGTAGTGTATTTTTATCACAAGTTAAAAAAATCGTATTATTTGAAATAATATTATTATATCAAAAATATGCTGCACTCAGGATAATTGGTCAGTTTCAATATTTTGTAGGTGCATAATTTTTTTTATGGCAAGATTATAACCGCACTCTCATTGGGACTTACAAGTGTATACACCAACCAATCCGTCTTCTATAGGTCTGAGGTTCCATGCAAAGCACATGCAGATTTACCATGAGAAAATAAAACCAGAACGTACTCTCCTTGGTACTGATATGATCGGAATAGTTATTGTAGGTAAGTCTTATTTATTCTTTATCTGTCGTTTTCTTTCAAGTTCAGTCGTAACTGAAATCTACGAAAACGTGCGTTCGGCTTAGCTTAGACTTACGAAAGATCTAACAAAGACGAGGGTTACGATAAATCATAATAAATCATACATCTAGTATTGTTTATTGTGCTCTCAATTATTTTAATACAGACTTGATATTTAATATGGAATATTTTTTCGCAAAATTCCAAGACTGGTTTGGTAGGGGTCTTCATAAACCACACGGGCTAAATATTATTGGGGTGTGTCGGGAGATGGTGTAAAATAATTGTTTGACAGAAAATGTGCCTTTCATTAGTTTACATTCTGGCGCTCATAATGTAGTGAATTAGCCCAAAATTGCGGATTTAAGGAGACTAAATTTGATTTTTGTAGGGGTAAAATTCCTGAATTTGAGCAACATTATTCTGATATTATCAACTTTATTGAGGTTTTAGGCGATATTTACTGAACCTATATAAATACCAAGAAGTGTTCGTCAGTGCTGAACTGTACTTGTTATCTACCAGTTTTGAAAGTGGGAGGAGCTTTAAAAGTATTACTCTTAAAAGTGGTACGCACTCAGAAAGTTTGAATGGTCCCCTGCGGCCAAATGTTATAAATTGACTATACACAAAGAAACAGCGTTAGTCATCGGACCAACCAGGAATCCGCCAAGTTGTTTTTGTACCGTAAGTTTATAATATTTGACCCCAGTGCCATTCAAACTTTCTGACTACTTACCACTTTCAAGAGCCCTATTTTTAAGCTCCTCCTATGTTCAAAAAATTGGTATATTGCAAGTGTTTTACAGCTGTGATGAATGCCAATTGCTGACGAAGTTTAAGTAATATCACCTCAAACCTCTACAAATTTGATAAGAACACTGTTGCATAAAATCCGAAATTGTGTCCCCACAAAGCTCAAATTCAGCTTCCCTAGATCCGCCATTTCAGGCAAATTCGCTTCATTATGAGCACCATAATTTAAACTTATGGAAAGCGCATTCTCTATCAACTAATTATTTTACACCATCTCCCGACACACCCCAATTCGTCGTCTGTATTCCATAATGGCGTATAGTGGGGCGCCGCGAATAAACAACTTTTCGAGAAAATCGGGTTTGAAGAAATGCCAATTTAAAATCGAATTGTGTAAATCAGACATTCATTATATTTTGTAAATGATGTGAAATTTTTGTAGTAAACTAAATAGATTTTATTGTTATATATTTTTCAAAAGAAATAAATACATACTATTGCTTGCAAACTGAAAATAAAAAGCACAAAACTATACGTCACTATGGAAAACGAACAAAACGCAATACCCTAACCTAACGTTAACCCTACGCCACCCCGGTCGCCGTGTAATCCTTATGGCGTTACTTTTCGTCGTTTGTATTCCATAGTGGCGTATAGGTCCGATACGTGTACGCCACTATGACATATAATGTTTTTAATTTTTGCCGATATTTCTTAATTATAAAATGTGTATACAAAGTGGCGTATGGTCGATACGCCACTATAAAATAAAAAAAATGTCACTTTGTAACTATACGCCGCATTTAATTAATTAATTACTAATTAATTAGCTAATTATGACTGATGAGACTTAGAAAATGAAAGAGAACATCATTAAAAACATTTGTGCCAATTTTCAAAAAAATGACCAAAAATCACTATACGCCACTATGGAATACAGCCGACGAATTAATATTTTGCCCGTGTGGTTTATGCAAACTTCACCCAGACCAGTCTTGGATTTTTTACGAAAAAATATTCTATATTAAATGTCAAGTCTGTATTTATAATTCTAACAATTGTTATGTACATTGTATTTTACGACACAATGAATCTAAACAACAACCCCAAGTCAATGTGCATATAAATATGGTTTTTTTCGGTGGTGGGATAGGCCTGGGTTTGTTTGTGTATGAGGGGAGGGGTGCACTTGTGTGTGGGGTATGTGAGGAGTTAAAATAAGTAAGATTAGGTCTATACTGGGGAAAGATAATGGAATTCAAGAAATGTCCCAATTCCAAGTGTTGTCAAGTAATGCAGTTTTGTACATCTTGCCCTAGTGACCAACGATATGTAACTATAGAAATAATAATAACAAAAAATATTTTCCTTTTTTTCTACATCACCTGTGATGGCCATTGTTGTCAGATATTCAATTATAATGAGTATTATGTCATAATGATACGTGCGATATTATTAGCGATTGAATGCGCATTATCATTCGGAACAGAACAAAACAGTGTCGACGTCCTAAGCGGAGACACTTGCGCCCAATTTTACTCCCTGTCGATTGATCGAACGACTTTTTACCTCCGCGCATTGAACAACATTTAAATTTTGTCAACTTATCAAACCTGGTAATAGAAACCCTTAGTAAAAGGCGCAGTATTTATATTGCGCTACGCACTGTCGCAACGCCTAGACGTTGATCCACAAGCCCCGGTACACTTTGCACTTATCACTAATAGGTTTCATTAAATTTCAGAGAAGTGCAAATTAAGCCATCTTATTTCCCCCAAAGCATCATGTATATGGTAGTATATGGTAGTATAGTAAAGAGTAAAGTAAATGAATGCGAAACTATATACCAAGCTGAACTATTTTATTCTTTGCTGTGTTAATTTATTTTCTGTGTAGATTAGTATTTGGTTTCTTCACACCAGCTATGAAGGAGCTTGTATTGTTGTGTGTCGTCGTTGGTCTTCTTTATCTGAACATTAAAACCGAAGGTGAAGTATTTTTTACAAGGCTATTCAATTCTGGAGATTCACAATACGATGCACCGCCAGCGGTTGCTCTTGCTGGTCCAGTTTTTAACCACCAGGTCAATTAGTATCGCCGTTCCAGGTGGTATGCGTCGTGCATTCTCTAAATTCAGTAAATTCCTATCGTCAACCGTCTAATTGAATAGGATTATTTTGAAATTGTAAAACGCTTGAAATGTCACAAACAATTAGGTCTATGTTAATAAATAATATAAATACAGAACCGTTGGGGCTCGATAATGAACCCACAAAACTAACCGAGTATATTGAAAATGCCATACAGCTCAACTTACCGTACTTTGCCTAACCAGACAGTCCATGCCAAAATTGTTACTACACCTTTACATTTCATCGAATCTCTTTTTGATGTCTGTCATTTTGAACATCATACTTGAAAGATGTATGCTATGTAGAAACTTTATTTTGCAATTTCATAATTTGCATATTATTAGCATATTTGAAAGAAAAAACATGAAAATCAATAAATACCTATATTTTTCACAATTTCAATATTATGTAGGCCGTTTGTTATGACTTGATGAATAAAACTGTTAGACAGATTTTGATATTTTTGCTTATGTTTCCTTTTTTGCCCCAAAATGTGTAAAAATCACAATTTTTGGATGACCTATATTTTCTTTGAATATTTATCAAATTTCTTAATTTAGGTATAATACAGTGCAGAAAAAGATGTCAAAAAAATCTGTTAAAACAGATTTCCAATAAATTGTTCCATTTTCCATTTTGGGTTAAATACTCAATTTTCATCAAATGAAAACATGTCCATTGCACTTTTTCCTCGAGATGTACTATAATATCAAGGTTACGGATATTATAATCCCTTCTTATCTTCACTGATCCATCAGATACCTATTGTTATGAATGATCAATGAAAAGGTTCAGAACTGGGCTACTAATGGTCTTGTCAAGTATCTATAGTTATTTTCATGACTGTGTCAACTCAAAAATCATTCAAGGTCGAATGTAGGAAAAGTATGATAAGTTGAGCTGTACGGCCAGACGGCTGAGCGATTTTGCCGGCTCTTTCCGACCATCATGCCACTCGCCGCCTGCGCCCTTCTAGCCACCATTTAGAGGTTAATGCTGCGCATCAGTTGTTTTGAGGGTATTGTGAAATATTTAAACAATGTACTTTGGAACCGATGAATAATCCGAGGAAATTCCGATATTCCTCATTCATAACCGTTACAGTTCACTTTTATACTTCAATTTTCTTCGTTTAAATCTAAAAACAAAAACACAATTTTAACTGTATCTTTCGTTTTCCCTTTAAGAAAATCGAATAGCCGAGTAAGAAAATACCGCTAGTGACTAATCACTCTAACAGGCTATGTCCAAATAGGGCGTCCAGCATCCGCGTAAATTGTTAGAATGCATACACGTCACGCAACATGGTCATTCAATGCGAAAGGTCAAATTTTTCGTCGACTTGTCATCACAGCTACATTCACTTTAAGAAAATATCATTAGATTTATAAAGTTTACTTCGATGACTGTTAAATATGAAAAATGTCAATTTTAAATGATTTGCATCAAATGTGTATTACATCGCGAGTTTCAAAAAAATCGAAATTATTTTATACTAGAAGGACATTCTTCGTATTGAATATGCAATTCGATGTGTCTGATGTGCTCTCATTTCCCAAAAAAAATACTGCCCAAACGCTCTGAATCGGCAAAATATTGCAATTCTTCCTGTCATTTTTTTAAATTATTTTACCTTTCTTGATTGTATAGCAATGTGTGCGGTATCTTGTAACAACGGAGGAACTTGCATTGATGATAATTCTTGCACTTGTACATCATGCTACAGAGGACCTACTTGCGAATTTGGTAAATTTGTAAGATTAATTTAACTATAGCGTATTTTCATTTATAGATTCGTGCACTTTATGCTCCAAAGGAAAGTGGAATAACGATAACAATAATAATAATCATCAGGAAATAGCGAGTATTGAGCTTTTTCTTTTTCGTGATGACTGTGTAGTGGTTGGTGTCGATGCTGTTACAATGTTTTACTCCATTTCATTCGTGTAGTTAGGTCTGGATTGAGTTTTCCACTTGGACTCCAAGATGGACGGATACAGGATAACCAAATAACCGCTTCAAGTTACATGGACGATAGGCATCCACGGTATTGCAGGCTCTATAATTGGAGCTATTGGGAAGCTAATCAGATAAATTCAGATCAGTGGATACAGTTAGATTTTGTTTCTGAAGTAATTGTTACTGGGATTCGAACACAGCTCGGTAAACGCCATCAAGTGTATTATGGATCAGATGAAAGTTCCCTTGAACCGATAACGCATGAAAATGGGTCAATCGAGGTAAACTTCGCCCTCACAGGTGTCAAATTTTGTTTACGTAGTCTCTCTCCCTCCCCCTCTCTTGTTTATGTTGGCACACATACTTTATAATGTGACCCCTCTTCCGATATCCGGTATCACTATATCTAAACAACGTCATTTAGATTCAATTATTTATTCACATGTGAAAATTCTTATAAATTCTCATAAAAATCGAGGATTCGAGGATTGAATAATAAAGGGAGATCATGGTGTGAATATTAAACGGAATAAACTGCATCGTTTTAACGTATACCATGTGAATTAATCAATATGTGTCATTACCATTGTATCAGGCGCGTAGCCAGCATTTTCAGTCCGTATCTTCAGTATCGTCGCTCCTTCTCCTTCTTTCTCTATTTTCTCCTCTTCTTTCCGTGCCCATTCTTCGCTTCTATGTCCCCATTTTAGGTCGTAGCAGGCAGTCTACCCCTACCCCACCCCCCCCCCCCCCACCCCCACGCAGGCTACGCTACTGCATTGTATAATAAAGTGCTCAAAGTGTGGATTTCAAATATATTTCGTTATAGAGAAGGCTTGTCATTTGATACCTTTTTCTGCATAGGAGGTGTTAACTTCATAGGTCAAATGTACACTGCTGCCAAGTGTTTCTGCTGCCAAGCATTTATCCTAGACAAGAGGCCTATGCATACATGTATGCTAGGCCTAGTGTCTAGGCTGGCCTTGATTTTGTTTTGTTGAATGCACATGCACTTACAGTGACAATGTTGTAACATCTGCAATACTGCCGTGAAACGCGCTATCCATGTTCTCTGTTATTTCACCGTCAATATTAAGATAGGCCTACTGATCCTGATGTAACTCAGATTAGGCCCTATGCATGAAACCGCAGTATTCTAGCTTCAGTTGTGTGCTGCCTGTGTGCTTCGCAAGACAACTGCACTCTTGAACAAATTCATCAGGACTGTTCCATAAAACTGTATATTTTTTCATATACTAGTCCAAGTTAAACACACTTACGTGCAGACGTTTCGATAGCTACCAGCTATCTTTCTCAATGCTACTGTTGATGTGATGATCGCTGTACAGCTGTTGTTCATCGCTGCTTGGCAACATAGTTGCCAGACGATTTTTCCATCAACAGGTCGTCATAGATGTGACTTAGGTTGTACTGGCCCTCGTCTCGATTTAGATAAAGATGAATATAATGAGAAGGTCAACAACTTGCTCGGTGATACAAAAACGTATGAGGAGTTATCATCAGATCCTACTCAGAAATATAAGAGAAAGCTTATAGCTATTCTTACTAGACTCAATGAGGAAGATAATATCACGCTTGGTAAATACAAGCAGTTATATCCGACAGCCGAGACTATTCCCAGGCTGTACTGTACTCCAAAAATCCACAAACCGAATGCACCCCTAAGACCCATAGTGGATTACACATCTACGAAAGGTTATGCTACATCTAGATGACTCAACGCACCTGGCAGAAGAGCTTGTGGATATTCTCATTGATGAAGGGGACATACTTAATTCCCACGACGTAGTCTCACTTTTTACTTGCACTCCCATCAGCAAAGTACTATACATAGTGAAGGACAGAGTTAGTAAAGAACGCTGGCTTAAAGACTACAACCAATCGCAAGGTTTCAATCTAACTGCGGGTGATGTAGTTGAGCTTTTGGAATTCATTTTGTCCACGACGTACTTCACCTTTCGCGGCAAAATTTTTAGACAGCGATTCGGAGCGGCTATGGGTAGCCCCGTGTCCCCATTAACAGCCAACATCTTTATGGAATACTTAGAGGAATCAGCCATCATGACCGCCCCTATTGAATGCAAGCCCAAGCTTTGGAAAAGATACGTCGACGACATTCTGGAAGTAGTAGCCAAAGACGCAGTCATACCGCTTACTGACCATATTAACCAAGTCGATGACACACAGTCCATCAAATTCACTTTCGAGAAAGAAGTCGACGGAAAGATACCATTCTTGGACACTCTAATTGTTCGCCGTGAAGATGGGTCCGTGAAGCTTTTAGTTTATCGCAAAGCCACCCACACAAACCAGTACTTGAACTTCAAATCGCACCATCCCCTACATCAAAAACTTGGGGTTGTTCGCACACTGTTAGATAGGAAAGACAAGATTGTCACCGAAGATCAGGACAAAGAGGAGGAGGAGAAGATAATTAAAGGTGCTTTAAAACAGTGTGGATACCCGGACTGGTGTGTGGATAAAGTTAAGGGGACTTGTGACATTACCGTATGTGGAAGGGGTGTCTGAGCGTGTCGCTAGAGTCATGAAGTCTTATAACATCCATGCCGCCATGAAACCCCACACCTCTTTACGCAAGTCACATCTATGACGACCTGTTGATGGAGAAATCGTCTGGCAACTATGTTGCCAAGCAGCGATCAACAACAGCTGTACAGCGATCATCACATCAACAGTAGCATTGAGAAAGATAGCTGGTAGCTATCGAAACGTCTGCACGTAAGTGTTTTTAACTTGGACTAGTATATGAAGAAAAATATACTGACTTACTGCACATTATGACCCGGAACCGGTACTGAAATCCCGCGTACGTGGCAAGTTGCACCGACTATTACGAACTGCGACGCGGCAATAGGGTTATATGCGCTCAGAGGGAAATAGTAGTATTGTATTCCGGGGAAATAGTACTTCCAATAGTACCCTATTCCCTCATCAATCTGATTTTTGTCCCATTTTCAAAAATTTTCAAAACTAAAGTATGCACAAAAAGTAACTCAGCTGTTATATATACACCTATAGATTCAGAACTAATAATTGTTTTCACAATATTTCAACATAAAAAGAAGGATGATTTATTTACGCGCATTTTGATTTGTCCAATTTTGTTCAATATTGACAATACAGCAGTGTTTTGAAAGAAAAATACCCCAATTTAAAAGTTGCAGTTATTTGTATTGCTTTGAAGTAAGCGCGAAGATAATGGCGGGCTTTACGTGTTTACAGTGCTGGCATTATAACCATTGATCGCTGTAAACCGCAACTTTTAAATTCGGGTATTTTTCTGTAAAAGCACTACTGTGTTGTTAATATTGAACGACATTTGACGAATGGGGTATCAAAATGCGTGTAAATAATTCATCCTTCTCTCTATGTTGAAATATTGTGAAAACAATTATTAGTTCTGAATCTAGAGGCTTATTTATAACAGCTGAGTTTCTTTTTGTGCAAACTTTATTTTGGTCACACGATGCCCGTTTATTCAAACAAGAATATATTAACGAATGGTGTAATAAGTGGTGGCACCAAATGCGAGTGGTTCGCGACTACACCAGGCACAAAAAGAAACTCGTCAGTTATATTCATTCTTGCTGTTCAATAACTTGTTAATTTTGGATTATTCTGAAATATACATTTTGTTAATTGGACTTTTCTTTCTCATTTGACACCCTGTTCGTGAACATTGAGCAAGGATTGACCAAGATATGCGCCTCCAAACTCTCAAACCCCAAAATGAAAAGTTGCAATTTTAACGATTCAATTGTGCCTATTACACTGTGTGCTTTATTTATTGGCCCGTGGTGCTTGTGTGCAATACAACGATGCGTTCCCATTGAAAATCGTTGAAAATGCAACTTTTGATTTTGGGGTTTGAGGCTTTGGAGGCGCATATCTTGGTCAATTCTTGTTCGTTTTTCACGAACAGGGTGTCAAATGAGAAAGAAAAGTCCAATTAACAAAATGTATATTTCAGAATAATCCAAAATTATCAAGTTATTGAACAGCAAGGATGAATATAACTGACGAGTTTCTTTTTGTGCCTGGTGTATTTCACAATATAATGACATGAGTATGTGGTAAAATTGTTATTTTGGCTTGGAATAATTACTTATCATTAAAAAAAAACTTTATTCGCCTAATTAATAAGCATTTTCCAAGAGGTAGTAAGCTGTTTAAAATATTCAACAAGAACAGCGTGAAAGTAAGTTATAGTTGCACGAGAAATATAGGCGCGATAATGAAATTCCGCAACGCACAAATCAGACGTAGCGCCGATAAGCCACCCGAAAAAGAGTGTAATTGTAGAAAAAAGGACAGCTGTCCTCTCAGTGGAAAGTGCTTATCTCAAGCTATAGTTTACAAAGCCACAGTAAACTCAGACAATGAATCAAAGCAATATATTGGATTAGCAGGCGGTACATTTAAGGAAAGGTACAACAACCACACTAAGTCTTTTCGGCTAGAAAAATACAAAAAGGAGACAGAACTATCGAAATATGTTTGGGGCTTAAACACAAAGATGAAAAATTCAACATCAGTTGGGATATAGTCCAAAAATCCAACACCAAAATGAGAAAATCAGGAATTTGTAACCTTTGTTTAGAAGAAAAAAATGGCAAGCTTAAACTCAAAAATGAGTAATCAAAGAATCTCGCTCAACAAAAGAAGTGAGCTGATCAGCAAATGTCGTCATAGCCGTGTTAAGAAAAAGTAATGTTTCATATGGTATGTTTAGGCCTATTCATTATTTTCTCCATAACCTATTTCACCACCTGCCGTTGTGCGTCATACTTGCGCTAGGTGTGTTTTTCGACACCGCGTACGTTGCGTGCACGCTTTATTTCGTTGCTAGGTTACGGAGTTTTTGGAAAGGCCTTTGATCATCGTGTTTTTCATTTTTAATTTATTCACCTGAAGATCGCTTTGGCGTGAAACACCGTGTTGTGAAATGTAATAATATCTGTGTTTATATTTTAAAATAGCTCTACCATTTATTGGTATCGAGCACTGTATAGCTGTCTGTGATACTTCTACTTCTTAATATTTATGTAATCATATAGATATTGCAGGACACACGTCACATGTTTTATACAAGGGATATCGCATTTCCTTATGCTATTGCCACGCGCTTTCTGCGCATTTACCCTATTGAGGATGGTGATACAGTAGCATTACGTATGGAAATCATTGGCTACAACTGCACTTGTCCGTACGGTGGAACCTACGAGAAGAATTGTAACATCCTTAGTAAGATCAAACTTTTCTTAATCTAAATGTTCATATTCATATCGGAATCAACTTTGCAAATATATCAATTATACTTAAACAGTGCTATTAAACGTCATCGGCGGCGTTCTTCCGCGAATATTGTGTATAAATGCCAAACCGATTCTTTTTGTATCCGAGTCCGAGCCGAGTCCGAGTCCATCAAAAAGTGGACTCGAGTACGAGTCTGGACTCGAACGATACATCACTGTAAAAATGACTGGGCTTCCAACACCCCAAAGTCGTAATTTGAGTATAGGTCTTACCCCTAATAATCATAAATGACATACTCAATAACCACCATAGAAGATACTAAGAAATTCAAAGCAGCCCTCACAAACCACCTCAACCAACAAGGATTGTCAATTTCATACGCACACCTCATCCAGCGTGTATAATGCGTATAATATGTATTATGCAGTATTATACTTCAGATTCAGATTCTTAAAATAAATGTTTCCACGGGGCACATTTCGTTGTGCTAGACCATAGTTAAACCGCGTATTGCATGTGTTTGTAGTGGCAACATTTTGTTTTGTTTTACAGATCTGTTTATTTACCAAAGATTGTGTGGTTGTATTTGAATATTCAGAATATTATACATGTATATTATACTGCTTGCAAAGAAACTGAGTTAACGATCACGATTTGACAAAGAGTCCCAACTCAAATTTCGAGTCATTGCCCTTGACAAAGGTGTATTTGATTTCTCTTACTTATCTTTAGATATATGCCAAACATATGAGTCACTAACAGTTGTCGAAGGTGATATGCTTTCCATGTCATCACCAAACTTTCCAAATGTTTATTCCATCAATGACTTGGAGGATGTAAATTTTCCTTTGTGCTATAAAATAATTTCTTCAAACGATGGTGGTATGTTTATTGTACATCCAATAGTAACTAACATATCATACGAGGACACCATAGGAGTAGGTTATGGGCAATTACCAGCATTTTCTACAACTGTTTACGGTATTACTGGACAAAAAGGGACACCTATACGTGGTGATTATCCAAAAGCAGTTGCCATTGGTAAAACGGGTAGCAGTGAGATTATGTGGATAACGTTTGTGATTGCATCGAACCGCTATGGCATATTCAAGCATGAGACAAGTGATCATGGGTTCTTGTTAACCATTCAAAGAGCATCAATGATAGAAGGTATTATGCGGTGGTATTTATACAATTATATTATACAGTGGTATTTATTGTGGGACCTGTGAGTACATCAGATATATCAATTTTCATTCTGAAAACAAGGAATGCCCTTCTGACATCAAATAAATAAATTTATGGAACGTGATTTTGAGAAAACTAAAAAAAATTTGTATCATTTTGATTTCTTCAAGTTTACTTCGAGGACGGTTAAATAAAATAAAATATTTAAACAATATCAGATCCCTTAATAATACGTGAAACGTCAATATTATTATTATTATTATTATTATTATTATTATTATTATTATTATTATTATTATTATTATTACTATTATTATTATTATTATTATTATTATTATTATTATTATTATTATTATTATTATTATTATTATTATTATTATTATTATTATTATTCCTTCGTCTGTGTATCTGATAGGCATTTGTGGGGGAGATTTCCAGTGTGAAAACGTAGTATATGGACACGTTTGTTTATATCCACATCAAGTGTGTGATACTTTTAACAATTGTTTTGACGATTCAGATGAGGAGAATTGCGGTATGTCAGGAAGCCTCTCGGAAACCAACAGAACACAAAAATAGACGATTGTTCTTCCTGGTTCAAAGTGTTTTATTTTAGAGTACTTTATTATACAAAGAATTAATGATCCCCTTGGTGCTCGACGCTGACTCTGCTTTCACGCCGAAGTGGAGTCTTGTTTCAAGCGTATCGTGAAAACATTTATTCCCATGTTGATTTATTTGTTGCTCATTTTTTCTTTTTGTGCTTTGATTTGTATTTTCTTGCGGTATATATGTTTTTCTTTGTAGAGCGCTTACAAATGCTTGTATAGAATAGAATAGAATAGAATAGAATAGAATAGAATAGTATAGAATAGAATAGAATAGAATAGAATAGAATAGAATTGAATAGAATAGAATAAAATAGAATAGTTACGAGCATCGCGCACGCGTTCGACTAATATTTCCATCATAATAATTAAACGACTATTCCTACGTTTTATTCAAAATCTCGAATTTTGACAAAAATATATCAACTAGAGTCTTGATTTTTGTAGGGTATGTTACTGTTAGTTTAATAAAGTGCATTATAATCGTGTAAAAAAGAATTGCAATATATTAAAGGCGTCCTCCTCAGCAAATGTTACAATATGGCTTTAACTCACATATATCCTTTTCACGCATTCCTCACAATCCTTGCACCTGTCCCTTTTTTTTACTTTTTATTCAGCTTATGCCGACATAAAAGTCTTGTCAGTAGCCACAGGAACTACGCACAATCTAACTACGCACCAATATCCTAGGACAACGATAGCAGATGCGAAGTGGATAATAACATCCTTAGATAAAGGGTTGTTTCTTGTATCTCCCATCAAACTCGGCATTACTTTCGGTGTGTCGTTAATTTTCGGTAGTGGATCCAGCTTTTCAAAACAGTCATATCTGGCAGAAATAGCTAGTCGAGATGTTGAATTTTCTGATAACCAGACTATATCACTGAATGTGTCACAAATCTGGATATGGTTAAAAACTACACCTGACCTGAATCAAGAGCAGCAATTTATTGACGAAAATGTCCAGTTACTGTTCCCTGTGCAGCCGATTGTAGATGGTATTTGTATTCAAATCTCACGAATTACACAAGGTATTATATCACATTCGTGATATACATGTATATAGTATGTTAACACGTATGTAGTGAACGAATACCCCGAATGTGTCACAATTTAATGAAGTTAGAGGTGCCTAACTAAATGTTTGCATATACAGTTATGGGAATTTACTTGGCATGAAGTATTTTCAGAGAAATTTTATTACCAATGATTATACCAAAGAGAGTAGTATACTTCAAGAGAGAAAGAAAGAAACAAAGAAAGAAAGCAACAAAGAAAGAAAGGAAGAAAGAAAGAACGAAAGAAAGAAAGAAAGAAAGAAAGAAAGAAAGAAAGAAAGAAAGAAAGAAAGAAAAAAAAAGAAAGAAAGAAAAAGAGAAAGAAAGAAAAAAAGAAAGAAAGAAAGAAACAAAGACAGAAACAAAGACAGAAAGAAAGAAAAAAAAGTTGTTTACATTTTTATTTTCAGATGTTTTTCCCGCCTTTTATTGTCAAATGGGAATGGTCAGGTTGGATACGAAGATGTTATGCGATGGTCACAAAGCTTGTAAAGATGGCAAGGATGAGTTTCTCTGTGATACAGGTAAAAAATATCAGAATTAATTAATAAATTATCAATTTATTTATTTATTTATTTATTTATTTATTTATTTATTTATTTATTTATTTATTTATTTATTTATTTATTTATTTATACATAAATATATTAAAATAATCTAAGTGAAATGTTCAGTACTTAGTAGGCATCATTGGTTGACGCCTTAATAATTAGTTGGACATTGGTCCAAAATGGATATTATATACTTTCAACATTCCAGAACGTAAGAATAATCTTATTTTATGTACGTACTTATTTAGGTTTAGAGGAACTCATGCTACATCATTTTATATCGGTCTTGTCTGTTGGACAAATCTGCCTGTTATTTATTTATTTATATCTGCAAGTTGTTACATTGTGTGTCAACTGACATGAACAGTCAGTCACCATCCTTTTGGCAGTGCCCGGAATTTCGAAAAAGTTCTCACATTTTGACAAGTTGTGTCAAAAGCCAGCAAATGTCAACATTCCGGAATGATTCCTACTTTATGACGCAGCACCTTATAACTTTTACCGTGTGTTTAATTTAGTTTCTTGTTTTAAGAAGAGAATAGTGATGTCAAAGAATGGTGTATATGTACTGTCATCTCCGCACTTTCCACGACACTATGCATCACACACTACGCATTGCTCATGGATATTTACATCTCATGATTCTGCCGACAACAGCGTTTTTCTTCTAACCATTGTTGACTTACTGCTTGATGAATTTGACAGATTGATATTGGGAAATATTTCCAATGTTATAACTAATACCAGATATACATTTCCAAAGCACGTTGATTTAACACCAAAGACAATCATTTCAACTATGTCATCAATGTGGATGAGATTTAGTTCAGGATACCAGAGAAAACCACACAAATTCTACATTTTAATAAACATCTATAACGCGTCTCAATTCCAAGGTAAGATTGATATTGATATCTATATCCCCCTAACAAATTTATGAATTTTGAATGACAATTCACTTGCTTACTAGGATGCAACTTAATAACTTGTCGTAGTGCACGTTATTAACCTCTGGTTACTGCTCCAAGCCAGGGCTCATACAACTGTTCCGAATTTTGATATTGCATAGGCTTTGTGTTGTGATCATTTCGACCAGTGGTTCGTAACAAAAAAGCGTGATCCAGTTGACCTAGCAACGGTCATATTCTAACGTGCACTACGACAGCGAATACAAGTGATTTAATCAAATCAATACAGAATTGATTTCACTTGAAATCTGTATTTGAAGTGGTTTGGTGGTTAATTCACTTACATAGTTATAGTGTAGTAAAAAAAACCTCATTCTCTGGCTAGTAAGGTTTGACGATTGATTTGACTTCCATGGACTATTTAGAAAACAATTATCCCCCATGTCCCTCGCGAAAATCCCGGCATTTTTCGCTAGAGGCCAAAATCCATCATTTTGAAAAATTAAGTTTTCAACCAGAGCACCTTTAATCATGTAGAAGGACACATTTTGGGTATGTCGAGCACAATGATTCCGATTCTGGCATTAGTTTGACATTACGGCATCATTTTCACCCAGAAATCCAAGATGATGGCCGGCACCATCTTGAAAAATTTAGTATTGAACCAGAAGACCTAAAATCGTGTACAAAGACAATTCTATGTTACAGAAATAGCAAAAATAACAATTACTTTTTTGTTTATGAAATAGGTTAATAAATGCATATCACTTGTTGCTCGAGAAATTGTGGAAAAAAAGAAGATAATAACAGTGTCTGACATATAATTTATGGTGGTTGGTACATTAACATTTTAGTCATGGCATTTAGCTGCTACAGTTAATTTGCAGGAGTGCAATTTTATAAGTATTGTCTTCATTACAGACTATTGTGTTTTTATTTATTTTTTTTAGATATGGGTGGTCATTGTTCAAATGGCTTACTTTGTGATGACGGAATAATGTGCATTAACAAACGTCAGCAATGCGATGGCTTCCCAACATGTATGGATAAATCAGACGAGGATATTACACGCTGTTATTTCAGTAACTGTAAGACAATAACGCCTCCCGTAGTCAATTGATACTAATATATGAATTTAGTCTTAAAGTGTCTGCACAAGATATTTTTATGGAGGTTGCGATGGTAAAGTAAAGTGACGACAAAAGTTTTACGAATTAAATAAAGATATGTCGTAAACTAACGGAGCAATGGCTACAACAGCAACCGAGATATGACGATGTGAACGTTTACCCAACGTTTCGTATTATCGAATTCCTGTACTTTGCGTCGGGGCTATAATGAATGAGAATGATAAATATTCGTTTTATTTATATCTTTTATAGCTCGCATGCCTATGTGCTTCAACAGAAGTTGTTATTTTTGGATAAATAGGAATGTAAGAAACGATGGTATCTCACTTTCCTGGCAAAATGCAAGCAGCGTGTGTCACGATCTACACAACGAGGCATATATTAGTGTACCGAATAGTTACGATGAGATGCAATTCCTCGATAAAAACTGTGATAGTATTGAGTGCCCTGGATTTGATGTTGGTTGTCGCGTCAATATGTTAAACAAGACACTAGAATGCGAAGATATAAATCAAGGAACTGGTAAGATTTGATGAAAAAATAAATCAAACAACACTTCACCGCCGTCGACAACAGTATAAGTATCAACAACCCAGTCGTCCTTTCACTTTCTGATGTGTCTTATGTCCTACTAGTTCTTCTTCCTAATCGCACTTGCTCTTGTTTTATTGCTGAGATTCATCATCAATTCTTCTTCTTCTCCTTCTTCTTTTTCAATCAACACTTCGACTTTCATCAGCAGACTGGCAACCCAAGTAATGGGTCAGCGACCTTTCGGACACTTGACCCCAAAATTCGGTCGTACACTCTCGGTAACTTGTATCGCCCCCCCCCCCGTCTCTGTTCAGCGATGGCTGGTTTACTCTTATATAGATGGCATCCCTAACACCAAACTCGAAATATCTGAGATTTTGGATGTGTGTTGAAGGGGCACTTATTTTGTGTGCAATGGATTATTCTATTAACAAATCCACGGGACGGCGATGGGGTTCCCAGTGTCACCTATCTTTTGCAATTCGAATTTGAAGATCTTGAACAAAAAGCAATACAATAAATACCGCACCCACATTTGTGGTGGTATCGGTATGTGGATGACACTCATGCAAAATTAAAGAAGCAATATGTCCAAGAGTTCACGGGCCATCTCAACTCTTGACCATGATATTAAATTCACAATACATCACCCAGAAGCGAAGGAGCTATATCGCTGAAATTTTGTCAGTGTAATTACTGGTCCTTCTGTACATTATGGTCCAAAATGGTCTCATAAGTATGTTTACTTTCTTTAAAGGTGGCGCTAGATGTAGGCGCATAACCTTTTCATGATAAGATGGTGGCGTTAGATGGGCAGTAGGCGCATAACCTGTAAAATGGTGAAAATTGAGGCACGCAGCGTGATTAAGTTCCTGCATTTGAAGGGTTAGGCCTACAATGCTCAGAAAATCTATGATGAAATGAAAGCTATCTACGGTGATGATTGCCCATCATGTGGCACTGTTGATTTTGAAAAGGAATTTCCAAACTGGCCAAATGTCACTCACAGATGAGCCAAGAAGTGGACGTCTATCACTTTCGGATGATGCAGCCACAGTGAAGAAATTCAAGAAAGTGGAGGATCTTATCATGAAAAGGTTATGCGCCTACATCTAGCGCCACCTTTAAAGAAAGTAAACATACTTATGAGACCATTTTTGGACCATAATGTACAGAAGGACCAGTAATTGCACTGGCAAAATTTCATCGATATAGCTCCTTCGCTTCTTGGTGATGTCAAAAACTTTTGGATACCCCCTCGTATATGGCGCTCTCGCGTACTTAGGCACCCAAAGAAGACGGAAGTCCACTCATTAAGCACGGTTCTTTGATGTGATCATTTATTAATTTTTTCTAACAATTCATGATATAATTTTCAATTCTAGACCTGTATATTACCAACATATTATATATTTGCGTTCAAATTGAGGGCGCTATCAGCATATGTTGAAAGGATAAATAATTCCAATAATATGTGTTATTTTATAATAAAATTGTTTTAAAAATGTCCTTGCTATTTGTTCATCATATGTGTTTTCATGCCATTATACAAGTGTATACCCCAAAGCAAGATTTATTAAAATAACTAGCTCCGTCACTATAAAACTCTGCCTTGAAATGAATATAGCATCAAACAACCCTGACGGACCAAGATTTGAATTTAGATCCTGTCCAACACAAACCTAGTGTCAATCAAACTCTATATCTCAAGGCTGAATGCATTATCATAAATCCTGAAGACAAGGAGGAGGAAAAGTCGTCTATCAACACTACGTTTGAGAATTGCGGCTATCCCAAATGGGCCTTTAAGCCAAACAAAGGCAAGAAAGGTAAACTGTGAGACAAACGTTGTGACATTTACAGGGACTGAAAGAACTGTATCGTCGGAAACTGAAGTTTTTGTGTATTTTAACGCATAAACCAAACACCAGACTTGTACCCGAGTCCAGCTCATCCGAGTCCGAGCCGAGCCGAGTCCAGGTGTATCCGAGTCCGAGCCAAGTCCGAGTCCTGAGATTTTGGATGTGTGTTGAAGGGGCACTTATTTTGTGTGCAATGGATTATTCTATTAACAAATCCACGGGACGGCGATGGGGTTCCCAGTGTCACCTATCTTTTGCAATTCGAATTTGAAGATCTTGAACAAAAAGCAATACAATAAATACCGCACCCACATTTGTGGTGGTATCGGTATGTGGATGACACTCATGCAAAATTAAAGAAGCAATATGTCCAAGAGTTCACGGGCCATCTCAACTCTTGACCATGACATTAAATTCACAATACATCACCCAGAAGCGAAGGAGCTATATCGCTGAAATTTTGTCAGTGTAATTACTGGTCCTTCTGTACATTATGGTCCAAAATGGTCTCATAAGTATGTTTACTTTCTTTAAAGGTGGCGCTAGATGTAGGCGCATAACCTTTTCATGATAAGATGGTGGCGTTAGATGGGCAGTAGGCGCATAACCTGTAAAATGGTGAAAATTGAGGCACGCAGCGTGATTAAGTTCCTGCATTTGAAGGGTTAGGCCTACAATGCTCAGAAAATCTATGATGAAATGAAAGCTATCTACGGTGATGATTGCCCATCATGTGGCACTGTTGATTTTTGAAAAAGGAATTTCCAAACTGGCCAAATGTCACTCACAGATGAGCCAAGAAGTGGACGTCTATCACTTTCGGATGATGCAGCCACAGTGAAGAAATTCAAGAAAGTGGAGGATCTTATCATGAAAAGGTTATGCGCCTACATCTAGCGCCACCTTTAAAGAAAGTAAACATACTTATGAGACCATTTTTGGACCATAATGTACAGAAGGACCAGTAATTGCACTGGCAAAATTTCATCAATATAGCTCCTTCGCTTCTTGGTGATGTCAAAACTTTTGGATACCCCTCGTATATGGCGCTCTCGCGTACTTAGGCACCCAAAGAAGACGGAAGTCCACTCATTAAGCACGGTTCTTTGATGTGATCATTTATTAATTTTTTCTAACAATTCATGATATAATTTTCAATTCTAGACCTGTATATTACCAACATATTATATATTTGCGTTCAAATTGAGGGCGCTATCAGCATATGTTGAAAGGATAAATAATTCCAATAATATGTGTTATTTTATAATAAAATTGTTTTAAAAATGTCCTTGCTATTTGTTCATCATATGTGTTTTCATGCCATTATACAAGTGTATACCCCAAAGCAAGATTTATTAAAATAACTAGCTCCGTCACTATAAAACTCTGCCTTGAAATGAATATAGCATCAAACAACCCTGACGGACCAAGATTTGAATTTAGATCCTGTCCAACACAAACCTAGTGTCAATCAAACTCTATATCTCAAGGCTGAATGCATTATCATAAATCCTGAAGACAAGGAGGAGGAAAAGTCGTCTATCAACACTACGTTTGAGAATTGCGGCTATCCCAAATGGGCCTTTAAGCCAAACAAAGGCAAGAAAGGTAAACTGTGAGACAAACGTTGTGACATTTACAGGGACTGAAAGAACTGTATCGTCGGAAACTGAAGTTTTTGTGTATTTTAACGCATAAACCAAACACCAGACTTGTACCCGAGTCCAGCTCATCCGAGTCCGAGCCGAGCCGAGTCCAGGTGTATCCGAGTCCGAGCCAAGTCCGAGTCCTAAGATTTTGGATGTGTGTTGAAGGGCACTTATTTTGTGTGCAATGGATTATTCTATTAACAAATCCACGGGACGGCGATGGGGTTCCCAGTGTCACCTATCTTTTGCAATTCGAATTTGAAGATCTTGAACAAAAAGCAATACAATAAATACCGCACCCACATTTGTGGTGGTATCGGTATGTGGATGACACTCATGCAAAATTAAAGAAGCAATATGTCCAAGAGTTCACGGGCCATCTCAACTCTTGACCATGATATTAAATTCACAATACATCACCCAGAAGCGAAGGAGCTATATCGCTGAAATTTTGTCAGTGTAATGACTGGTCCTTCTGTACATTATGGTCCAAAATGGTCTCATAAGTATGTTTACTTTCTTTAAAGGTGGCGCTAGATGTAGGCGCATAACCTTTTCATGATAAGATGGTGGCGTTAGATGGGCAGTAGGCGCATAACCTGTAAAATGGTGAAAATTTAGGCACGCAGCGTGATTAAGTTCCTGCATTTGAAGGGTTAGGCCTACAATGCTCAGAAAATCTATGATGAAATGAAAGCTATCTACGGTGATGATTGCCCATCATGTGGCACTGTTGATTTTAAAAAAGGAATTTCCAAACTGGCCAAATGTCACTCACAGATGAGCCAAGAAGTGGACGTCTATCACTTTCGGATGATGCAGCCACAGTGAAGAAATTCAAGAAAGTGGAGGATCTTATCATGAAAAGGTTATGCGCCTACATCTAGCGCCACCTTTAAAGAAAGTAAACATACTTATGAGACCATTTTTGGACCATAATGTACAGAAGGACCAGTAATTGCACTGGCAAAATTTCATCAATATAGCTCCTTCGCTTCTTGGTGATGTCAAAAACTTTTGGATACCCCCTCGTATATGGCGCTCTCGCGTACTTAGGCACCCAAAGAAGACGGAAGTCCACTCATTAAGCACGGTTCTTTGATGTGATCATTTATTAATTTTTTCTAACAATTCATGATATAATTTTCAATTCTAGACCTGTATATTACCAACATATTATATATTTGCGTTCAAATTGAGGGCGCTATCAGCATATGTTGAAAGGATAAATAATTCCAATAATATGTGTTATTTTATAATAAAATTGTTTTAAAATGTCCTTGCTATTTGTTCATCATATGTGTTTTCATGCCATTATACAAGTGTATACCCCAAAGCAAGATTTATTAAAATAACTAGCTCCGTCACTATAAAACTCTGCCTTGAAATGAATATAGCATCAAACAACCCTGACGGACCAAGATTTGAATTTAGATCCTGTCCAACACAAACCTAGTGTCAATCAAACTCTATATCTCAAGGCTGAATGCATTATCATAAATCCTGAAGACAAGGAGGAGGAAAAGTCGTCTATCAACACTACGTTTGAGAATTGCGGCTATCCCAAATGGGCCTTTAAGCCAAACAAAGGCAAGAAAGGTAAACTGTGAGACAAACGTTGTGACATTTACAGGGACTGAAAGAACTGTATCGTCGGAAACTGAAGTTTTTGTGTATTTTAACGCATAAACCAAACACCAGACTTGTACCCGAGTCCAGCTCATCCGAGTCCGAGCCGAGCCGAGTCCAGGTGTATCCGAGTCCGAGCCAAGTCCGAGTCCTTTTGTGTCCGAGTCCGGATTCGAGTCCAAGTCCGGGGGGTGCCGAGTCCGAGCCAAGTCCGAGTCCAACAATAATTAGACCCGAGTCCGGACTCGAGTCCGGCTCAAGTCCGGACTCGGTTAGAGTCCATGCCCGGAGGTGTGGGGGGGCATTCAACTTCAACATGGCAGGTATCTGGCTACTGGCATTGCTTAGTAGGAGCCATTTGTAATATGGATCATTGGGTATAAAAAATGAAAAAGGGGTAATTGGGTATACAATTCTGAAAGAAGGGGGTCATTTGAAAAAATGGGTCATCAGGGAGAACATTTCCAAAAAATGGAGCAAAATTTTATATTTTGTTTCTAATTTTAAAATTAACAATACAAATTTGCTGGAAAAAATACAATTTGAAAGTTTGTGCATAATTTTACGGCATTTTGATGATACAATTGTAGAAAAAGCAGGCTGTTTGGTCACGTACCACACCGCACACCGCTCCCCCTATACACACCCACCCTACTAAACACCACCCACCCCACCCCACACAGTTAACATTTCAAAGACTCAACCAACCAACAGTACACACTTCACTTCAAAGACCCATACACATGAACAGGTAACTCCCAAAGGTAAAAACTACCATGCATCAGACAGCAGTCATGGGGGGGGGGGTATTTGTGTGTGTGTGACATGTAAACTCACAGTTAACTTGCGTGCACAGATCCAGGATCTGTGGTGCAGCATACATGTAAATAAAGGGCAAAGTATTCAAATAAATTATAGAAAAATAACATCATCATCGTCGTCATAATAATGCAAATTTAATAATACTAATAGAAAGTCAACTTTTCAGAAATATTTGGTTGTGTGATGATAATGCTAAACATTGGCCAAATGTCCCATACAAATGTGCAGTGAGTATGTGAGCACACACAAATTACAGACACCCTAGCCCTATGGATGAGTACCAAGTTGTTGAGTGGGAGCTGAGATTTACATGTATGATCCAGTGTGCATGTTTATTCTTTCAATAGTTTAATGGATTAGAAAGTTCCATGAAAGAAGTCTTAGATATTTTTATATAGTCCAAATACTTAAGGGATCTAAAATGAGCGTTTATTGCGTTTCGATAGTATTTTTTGTGGCACATGAGAGCACCTCAGACCTATCGAATTGTATTCTGAATACGAAGCATGTCTTTCTGATATCAAATAATTTTCATTTTTTGAAAATCACAATAAAATACAAATTTTATGACAAATTATACAAATTTGATATTTTTCTAATTTTTGATATATAATCAAATATCAAATATCTATCAATGACAACAGACGCTTCATGCACTATTAATGATGCGCAGTGATTAGCACTCCGAATGCAGATAATCGATTAATATTTGAATTCGTGGAAAGGTTTGAAAATGAGGGAGTTTCGTGAAATTCTTACATTTCAAGAACGGTGTGGTAAATTGTGATGCGATCAAGCAAAATTAGTCGGAACTCGGAAATGTTAAATTTTTAGTTTCTTGTAGGATAGTAAAAACATTTTCAAAGCTACATTTTGCAGAAACCCATTGAAGTTGAACAACCAGTTCCAAAGATACAAGCAATTAAAGTATATATTTGCAAAATAAGAGGAAACAAAAGGAAATATTTCCTTTGTTTGGCTATATCTCAAAATCAATATTTCCGAGTTTCGGCTGATTTTGCTTGATCGCATCACATTTGTAAAAATTCAAAAAGTATGTGATAGCGGATTTATTCATGTTTATTTGTGGCGTTAAAATGCCTACACAATTAAGTTTCCGACGATACAGTTCTTTCAGGAAAACCGTGTATAAAGGGTACATCTGAGCCGCTAAGAGCAACTTTTGGCAACTACGGTGTAAGAGCGTGTTTCAAACCCACCCAAACACCCAAACACTAAAACGCTTGTCTCCCCGAAAGACAATAATGGGAAGAAGGACATAGCGGGACCGGTTTATTTCATCCCATGCCAAGGACAAACTCGTAAGGGTCAGTGTACCTAATCCTATATCGGTGAGACCGAAAGATCGCCTCGCGCCAGATTTTTGGAACACCGTCGCGCCAACTCTACCTCGTCTGAGCTCTCTCAAGCACATACACAAGTGTCCCGTCCACCATATAGACTTGGACAGAGTTCAAATTCTGGACAAGGAACCAGATATTTTGAGCGTGGTGTTTAGGAGGCCATCTATGTAAGAGGGAACCAGTCGTCGCCGAAAAGAGACGGACCGATACAAGTTGCCGAAAGTGTACGACCCCACTTTGGGGTCAAGTGTCCGAAAGGTTGCCGACTCCTGATTTGGGTCGACTGAAAACTGCAGGTACGCAATATTTTGTGTTGTGGTCAAAGGTTTAAACCACTAAATTATGTTTATTACCAACAAAGATGAATTTGCATACCTTTTTTCTGTGTAATGAACCACCTTCATGTAGTTAGGTTAAACGTAACCAGTATATTTTCTTTTAAATCAATGTTCAGTAACGACGGCAGTGGGTGATGTAGTTATGGACATAGAAATCAGATTGGCCAATTTATGTAAGAAGTGACAGACTATTTTAACAAATTTGCTGTTTCGTATTAACATCAACTGGTGCCAATAAATTAATAATCATCGTTGTGGAAATGATCTGAATAATTAAATTTCTGATTATTATTTTTATTATTATTATTATTTTTATTATTATTATTATTATTATTATTATTATTATTATTATTATTATTATTATTATTATTATTATTATTATCATCATCATCATCATCATCATCATCATCATCATCATCATCATTATTATTATTATTATTATTATTATTATTATTATTATTATTATTATTATTATTATTATTATTATTATTATTATTACTAATATTGTTGTTGTTGTTGTTGTTGTTGTTGCTGCTGCTGTTCCTGTTGTTGTTGCTGCTGTTGTTGTTGTTGTTGTTGTTGTTGTTGTTGTTGTTGTTGTTGTTGTTGTTGTTGTTGTTGTTGTTGTTGTTGTTGTTGTTGTTGTTGTTGTTGTTGTTGTTATTATTATTATTATTATTATTATTATTATTATTATTATTATTATTATTATTATTATTATTATTATTATTATATTTCTTAGCCATTGATAGTTGTAAGGATTTGACTACACAAAGCGTGAATCAATATAATATGATATGGAATTTACAGGCCTTTGTGCCATTTCTGAAGCTGGACAATGGAACTAGAAACTTTACATTTAGAATTCAAGGACAAAACTATGCATTCATAGCTTTGTCGCCAGTTGAACTCCCTCTCGCTGAAAATGAGTTCTCTGACCCGCTGCCACTAATAGGTAATATAAATTTGCCTAACAATCGGTAACAATTTTAATAGTTAATAATAAAGAAACATAAATAGAAATAATAGTAAACAGATAAACATGTGTAAATATAATGTAATTGATAATAAGTCTTGTTATTATCAATTCACATAAAATGTGTGGAAAAATATGCTACACCATAGATAGGTCAAAGCCAGTTATGTTCATCACTGTATAACCAAAACAAGGTCAAAATATGTCAAGATTAAAACAAACAGAGCAACCACTACATGCACTCTTTAGCTCAAATTTAAGACCTTATTTGTTTAAATTGGTTGAGAATTAAAGAAACGGTGATTTAAAACCTAATGAAACGAAATTTTAAAGTTGCACTTTTGTGTTCTAATTAATGAAAGCACGACGCTAGTTTTAACGTGATAACCGATGGAAGCACGTCGCTAGTTCTCTTGTTTGAGAACGCTTTGTGTATAAATCAATCCACCAAAAAAACGTTGACAACGTAAAGAAAGCAGCAAGTTTAAAAAGCCCCCACCTCGGCTCACTTTTTGAAACTTGGTCCCATTTGTAAAAGATACTGATTTAAACTTTGTCCTAATTATCAACTTAAAACATTTCCAGAAGTGTTATGTATCTTTAATGTGCCGATGCGATATTAAGTTCTGGAACGATCAGAAAGGTTATTATGTTGTTCATGGCCAATATCCTATATATTTTGTTTTATAATAAGTAGGCATGTTAATGGCAATGATGCTATTGTTTAAACGTTAAAAACACCGATTTGCTGTTGATATTCAAAATGGGACCAAGTTTCAAAAAGTGAGCCGAGGTGGGGCTTTTTAAACTTGCTGCTTTCTTTACGTTGTCAACGTTTTTTTGGTGGATTTTATTTCTTTTTATGAATGTAGCCAAGCAGCCTTAAGTTTTGAAAGTCATCGGGTTACGAAGTAGGCCTACTCCATAAAACGAATAAAACGAAACATAGATGTTTGAAATTAAATGTTATCCTTGATTTATGACAGTAAATAATTTAATAAAACTTTATCAGCCGTTTATTTTTAAAACTTGCTGGTCACAGCTACCGCGTGACTGTAATGTTAATAGGGATACATATACATTTTAATAAACTTTATTCAAGGCAACTAAGAAAATGTAAATATGAACAACACATACCCAATGTTGACGATGCCAGCGAGACACAGAGTCAGTGCGATTTACTTCAAATTGAAGCTGAGAAATGCGTGTATGATTATGTAGCAAGGCTTATACTACGGAAGCGTCTAAGTGCCACGACTTAGCAAGATAATTATGTTTTAATGATTGTAGTTTTGTAGCCCTGCGGGGCAATCTAGTTGGATATCCAAATTTCGCGGTTGATAGTTCTTTGTAGCTCTGCGGGTCAATCTAGTTGGATTTCCTATTAAGCGGCGGTTGTTGGCGGTCTTTCGCGGTTTATAGTTTTAATTTCCTCATTCTTCATGTCAACCATGATTGTGGTTTTGTAGCCCTGCGGGGCAATCTAGTTGGATATCCAAATTTCGCGGTTGATAGTTCTTTGTTGCCCTGCGGGGCAATCTAGTTGGATTTCCCTATTAAGCGGCGGTTGTTGGCGGTCTTTCGCGGTTTGTAGTTTTAATTTCCCTCATTCTTCAAGCCCTGCTCTCTATCGGGGGTTCCGTGTGTCTGTGGTGGGGACAGTCCCTCCTTTTAATAGGCATTTGGGTATTTTTGCCGCTTTGCTTATTTGCCTTTACGTAACTATGACTTTAGTGGCCTTCTACATTTGGTTGTATCTTTTTGGATACGTTTTTGTCCCTGCTGTCTTTCATACTATAATAATTTTTCACACCTATAGAGTGTATGCAATAAACCCAAGCGGAACGAGAGTTGCTAAGTAACCGCTACCCGAACCATAAACACATGCATGATCAGACAACAAGTGTTCAATTTCCCCATAGCTTCCCACGTTGTACACATGTCAGTCGAATTTGGCGGTGTTGGTTTGTTTGTCCTCCAAGTTATAGCATTGTTCACTTTGTGTTGAACATTGTACGTGGGCCTCGCTGTAATAACTCAAAGATAACTGTGATCATCATTTCAAAAGGTCACTCTCCCGATTAAGCTAAACAACCTATGTGGAGGAATTTTATGCATGAGCAATCACATCAATGACGTAGTAATGAATACCCTCTATAGAGTGTATGCAATAAACCAACCGGAACGGTATAACAATTGAAATGACAGCCATGTTGGAATACAGTTCTACGATAGCTGAAGATGACAAAGGGACAGGTCTCTAGATCGATTCAACAACCATTCATACATATCACATGTTTTATTGTCCTATTATCATGCGAATCGCCCCGTGGTAGGACAGAACTAAAAATGAGAAAAATATTGGTAACATCTTGCTTTGATAAAAAAAATAATATCATAATAGCACTGGATGATTAAAATTGTGTTATCCTTGATTAATGACAATAAAATTATTGTTTAATAAAATATTGAAAAAATTAAGTTTGTAATCGGATTTCGAACTCGAGTCCCCGGATTAGGAGTTCAATGCCTTAACCATTACACCACGAGACTCGGCTGCGAAATAGCGTGTCGATGTAAAATATTTATTATATGAATTGATGTGTCGTCCGAAAAGAACAAAAGAATTGTGAAAAACTTGATTTTTTGGCGAATGGGGTTCGGAATTTGTATGTACGGTATTTCAGAAATTGCTAGGGTATAATTGGAAGTGAATCTGAAAAAGTAGTGTGAAGGTGATAACCAGGTAGACCTGTAGCAGTGTCTAAAAATTCTGGATCAGTATGATTTGCAACTAATTTTCGCTATGAAATACCGCGTGAAATGGAAGCAAAAATATTTGTTTATTACGAACAATGATTGACTGTAGGATTGGTGGCCCTTTTTGAATTAATGAGTTGTCAAGATATTACACCTGGGACTGTAAATAACATTTAGCATGGTTTTAGATACACTTTGTACCCAGCGAAAAACATCGAACAATAGAAGTCAAGTGTTTTAATGTTAGCTGTAAATATAGTCTCGCGGGAGCATCTGTTATTAGTCTTCTTTATCAGTCTTTTTTAAAAAACTTGCTGGTCACGGCTACCGCGTGACTCTAATAGGACAAGCAATAGAGCAAACTGCAACTTTTGAATTTGCATCTTCCTTGGGTTTTTGGTATTTCTTGAACGATTTCAACAAATGAGGTCTTAGATTCGAGCCAAAAGATGCAGCTATTGGTTGTTGGTTATGTATGTATGTATGCAGGGGATGAACATAACTTTTACCTTAATTCTTTTGCTTACTGTATACCAGTCTTTCTTTAAACTTAACGAATACCAAATTATTATTATGTAATTGTATGAAACGAGATTTCGGCGATTTAGAAATTTGACCCGTATATGACCTTGAGGGTTATTATATTTTCTGAGTAAGGTGTATTTTTGAAACATTTCCTGATATTTTCAAGTATCCAGATTAAACTTGCATGGTTGCTGGGTTGTAAGCCTTAATCACAAAATGGTCGTGGCATTGTGATAACGTATTGTATTATTGTTGTGACAAATGAATTCCTGGGTATTTCTTTGTTATACAATGAAAATATAGTGATATGTTTGAAAACAATTATCATGATTATACTTTAGAATTAACTTACTGCAAATGTTTTGGAACGATAATCAGTACAATCAGGCCGAAATCAAGGTGCCGCTATTTTAATGAATATTGGTACTTATTTTGTTATGAATGGGTTAAATGAACCACAATAAAAATGTATAAAAGCAGTATAGTTTTAAAATTCAGTATGCGACATTCCACCCACACGTTATACGTGTTATACGAGTTATAAAAGGAGGCAGATGGATAACGGAATATTTTTGTAGGTAATTAAAAGTATGGCTAACGTTCTACTATTTTATTATTTTACCCTTTTTGTGACCATCAAGGTATAGTGAATGAGTATAATAGTCAATATGTCAAACTCTTTTGCGGCTCGACGATACTAGACGCTGGATATACAGATTCGAATGCCTCAAATCCGTTATATGATCGAACTTTCTCAATATCCTGGGATGAAGAAAACATGTGGGTTCATTACAAACGTGATATTGCATTCACCTCACCCGTTCCTCCATGCCTTAACGCAACTACTATAAAGTATATTGCAGTTGCATCATATACATCATCGGATATTTACATGAATGTTCGATGGACAACATGTGCATTGGGTGAGATATCATAATTAAGATATCTTTGCACATGACTTATTTTCCACCTACTCTATTATGATGGGGTTTGTAAATCCGTGTAACTTAATAGTTAAGTAGGTTACTTCTTTAGTAGTATCTTACTAAACTAGTGCATAACTGGCAAGTAACTACTTCTTAGTATCTTTGTCAATGGAGCACCGGCGTTTCCGGTGATAATGTGGTTTTCTTTAGAGCGCATTGTAAAATCTGGGCTGGCTGACTCATTATTTACTTCCTCGATCTCATCAATATCAATAAATTCCATATTTTCATAATTTCAATATGGTGGTTTGAAAACAAAACTGACATGAGACGGCAATAATTTTTGGACGTTGAACACAATATTTTTTTTTTACCATTTTCAATTTTGGGTCTTATTTCCACACATGTAGTACCGTTCAAGAAAAGAGGGGCACAAACTATATTTTTCAGAGTAATTATGTAGAATTTCGCATAATCATACACAATTTTGGGTTAAAATGGATATAAACAAAAATAAATATCCAAGATTCCCGCGTGATCCACATTATTTAGTAATAATAATAAATGCTATAAAAAAGGTGCGTGCTACCTCCTATGTCGCACAGGATACAAAAATACTTCATGATTTTCTCTCACAGGTCACATAACTTGTAATGCTGAAACTTTTAATATATTTTTGTTTCAGATTCGACTAATGGTATCGCCCAATTTATCTCTTCACAAATTTCACTGGAAATGTTCGATGATATTTGTCTGGTCTATCGCAAGTTTTATCATTACTCATCGAGTTTCCAACTCATAGGATGTAAAGTTGTGGATCCATCCGTGTTTTTCTGTGAATTGCATCAGTCAGTTCTCAGTGGTAAGATACATGTAATCCTTCAATTTATAAGTGGTACCTATATGTTAGGGGCAGTGCAATAAATATTAGCCCAGGGGAGAAAGAATTTCAGCTAGCAACCGGAGTTGGGCCAAAACATTTGTGGCAGGTCGACACATCGGAAAGGGGCAATTTTTGGCACACATTCACAGGAAACTTTTACAATTAAACGCTCTAAAAGAGCTTAAGAAAACAGTATAGAAACGTTCAAATATGCAAACTTTCCTGCTCACGTGTTATGATATAAACTCCTCAAAAAAGTTCCAGAAACGGCTGTAAATTAGAAATTTGTGAAATATATTTCCCTATTGTTTCCTGGGAACCAAACAAGTTGGCCAAAGAAGGGTTAAGATTTTTGGCAGGTTGAAGGAAGCAATTTTTGTCAGGCCGAGATGGGGAGCAAGTAATTTTGGGCACGCCGTTTGCAAATTTCTAATAATATTAAAAATGAACCCATGTGTTTAAAGAAAATGTTATGTTTGTTGATATGTTTAATTACTAATTTATTTATGTATTTATTTATGTATTTAGTTAGTTAGTTAGTTAGTTAGTTAGTTAGTTAGTTAGTTAGTTACTTACTTACTTACTTACTTACTTACTTACTTACTTACTTACTTACTTACTTACTTACTCACTTACTTACTTACTTACTTAGTTAGTTAGTTAGTTAGTTAGTTACTTAGTTACTTACTTACTTACTTACTTACTTACTTACTTACTTTTTTACGTTTTTTGGCGCATATATTTCTTATTTTTAGAAATGTGTCACAGATCAATTGAAATGGTTCCCGGTCAATCAGCCAATATTAGCAGCTTTGGCCTACAAATAGAGAACAACTGGTGGAAATGTTCTTGGCATATTTTTCGTCTTCATCTGATGGTTACTATTCCATTCAACTCTCCCGCGTTTTTCTCAAGAAACATAGCTCATTAACAATAGGAATGGGAGATAGAGCGACTGACCCAACTAGCGTTTTTGTGCTACAATCTGATAAGCAAGTATCAAAGGAAATGACGTTGCGTAGTTCTTATATGTGGATCATGTGGCAATGTATTTCATGTTGGAAGAACACTGTCGACAACTTTGCTTTTACGATTACCAGATACAAATCAGGTATTTTGTTTTTTATTTGTTTGCTTGTTTGTTTGTTTGTTTGTTTGTTTGCGTTTGTGTTATTTTTTTATGAGTAGGCCTATTGCTTACAGAAATGCACTAGTTTGGGTTGGTTTAGTTGTAATACTGCAGAAATGGTACTGCGATGCTCTGAAAAGGAAACATGAGACAAATACAGGCTGAGTCAAAAAGAAGAAAACTCATGTTTGAGGGGCTGTAACTCAAGATCTGTAAGGAATCTGCTAAAAATGAAAATATCACTGGAAAGAACACATTCTACACGTCTAAATAAAAAACGAATTGTTGCGATTGCAAACTAAAGTTATACTCATTTGAATACAAACACCCATTTTTGTAGCTGCACACGGCTGATTAATTTTCATCCATTTCAATTTCGACGAATCAGCAAAGTGCTAACAGGATTTATTGTTGAAAAAACTTTTGCATTTAATTAATATTCAACAAAGTCCATGACGGTAATATAGTTTGTAGGGATACAAATTCAAGTCTTTACGAACGATCCGGCAGAAGCTTGATTGGGGAATGTTGGGTATGGTAAAGGATTGAGCTGATCTTTGGTCTTGCTGTAACGCATCTAACTCTAGCAATGTTCTCTTGTGATAGCCTATATATAGCAGATCGTGGTCTGCCTGAAGCTTCCGGCTGTCTGTTCCTTAGTGTCCCATGCACATTGAGCTTGTTCACATTCTTATAATACTGCTCCCTTACATGAAACCCGGTTAGCTGTAGGATATTGGAGACGGAAAAGAAGCTGAACTTCAGTGGGACTCTTAGTTTCATGATACTTCGTCGACTGAAACATGCGCTCTCGTGCGGTAAATTGTGGTGCCATGTTGTCATTTGGCACGTTTTATTATAATGTAGTGTAATGAGGTAAAATTCATATTAAAAAGAGCCCTTTAACATGTAGGAATTATTGATCGAAACCACGCCTGCCACCGAACTTTATTTGCATTTGAATATTGCGCTTTACCAATCAATATAATAGGTAGGCTCCTACTTGGGAAGTTAAATCGTGTGCAGCTACAAAAATGGGTGGTTGTATTCAAATGAGTATAACTTGAGTTTGCTGTGAGCAATTGCAACAATTCTTTTTTGTATTTAGGCGTGTAGAATTTGCTCTTTCCAGTGGTATTTTTGACTCAGCCTGTAGCTCGGAGCCACAAACAGACGGAACGTAAGTCTCCACAAAATTGTCCATTGGGTGAGCATTGTGCGTGTTCAATCTACCAGTACGTTGCGACTCTAAGCCAATTATTACAATTATAATTACAATTATAAAATTGATCCTGCAACAGTATTTACCTCAGAGACCATATTTTCATAAGAGATTTTTTTGTCAAATCAGGTCAAAGAGCTTATTTCCAAAAGGGATTAAATCCACTTCAAGGAACCAATCTGTTATTTCTTCAAAAGTGATTACATCCGTCACAGCAAGATGGAGGTTGGAAGTCAGCATCCAGATGGGAATAATTCCACGAGTTTATTAACAAAAGGGATTAAATCTACATCTTAATGAATATAAAAGAAATAATAAAGAAATAATGAAAACACAAAGATTTCAGAGACAATCGTTTTTCTAGTTAGAGAAGCAAGATCTAACATTTAAAATAGAAAAGGGAAAAAACATACAATAAGCCTAGAATTAATGTTGTTGGATTTTCTCAGAACTTGTTGACATGGATTACATTTTACATGTAAATACTGGATGGTTGAAAACACATTTTAAAACATAATCGTTGGAACCCACTTTTTATGGACACCTTATAACAAAATGTTTTTGTTATTGATCTAGATCATTCACCACAACGTACCTTTCAATGTTTAAGTGGCATTGCTTATATGAGTGCTGATCTCATATGCGATGGATTCCGTCAATGTATTCATATCTCTGATGAGGGGGATTGCGGTAAGAAAACACATGAGTGCACGGGGCAACCCCGAGAAAGCAATGTTTATGACTGTTACAAAATGGTAGACAATCGTCCCTGAACCTTTCACCGACTTGCAATACAACTTTAAATACACCTGAAGTGTTTTTAAGCACTTAAAGCCATATTATAACATTTTCAAACAAAATAGATTAGCATTTCTTTGCCATAAAATGTATATCGCCTTTTATTTTTGAGCCGAACAACTACGGCAAAGCAAAGAAAATTGGAATTTACTACCAGCGCACATGTCGCCAATACGTACCACTCCTTCGGTCATGTTATAGTACGACCTTTTGTTGTGTATATCACCGTCCCGCACGCCGTCACGTACTGTGTGTTATGAACATCGTGTATGCGTTCGACTAATAATTCCATCGTAATACGTAATAAAGCGCCGAATCCGGCGTTTTATTCAAAATCTCGGATTTTTGACAAAACTACAGCACCTAGAGTCTTGATTTTTGCAGGCTATATTGGTTTAATAAAGTACACTTTAATCGTGTAAAAAATGAATTAAAAAATTCAGTGAGGCGTCCTCCTCAGCAAATGTTATAATATGGCTTTAAGGTAGTATTTTTAAATTTAGCTTTTTATATCTCCCTTACATAATATAGAGGGTTAAGGACCAGAAAGCATTAACTCACTGACGCATTTGACCACATCGATATCACATGACTGCGTGAGAAAAAAAATTCTGCCACACAGCAGTAAACGCCAAAATTAAATTGTTTTTAAAAGTGTTTTTAGAATAAAGATGTATGTAATGCTAATATAGTGTACAGGCTAACAATAGCATTTTTCAAATAACCAAGTGGAAGGATTTTCAATGAAGTATTTTTTATGCATAAACTGAAACATCCTATGTATAAAATGCACATTAAATTTAAATCAAACTTAAATTTTATATGCGCCAAAATATTTTTTGAATTTAGTGAAAATGGAGATTGAAAATATGGTATAAATAAATGTAAAAAATACATAGAACCAACCCCGCTAGAGATAACTTTTCGTTTTTATGGTCATCACATATTTTATTTACGGAAATTAACTTTTGGATTCTATTTTATATAAATTGTCAAAACCCAGAGCGTCTTATAAAAAAAAATGGTAGGCTCTCTACTTTGCAAATCAAATTTGATTATATAGTGTATGTATGGAGGTCTCCCGTATTGTTTGTATGCAAAATCACACAATTATCAACAATATAATGGTAGCTAGCGCTATAATGATACACGTTATGTTTTTAAGCAGGTACAATCCCAAAATACGGTACATTTTCTGTCTTTGCTTGTCATAATATTGTTAATTTTATACCCAGTATGTTGAAGTTATGTATATAGCTTCAGACTTTAAGATGGCTACTTAGGAATCGGTGGGCTAGTGGTTTAGCGTATTGGTATTATTATGATATTAGTTCGATAACTTGATAGCGGCAAGGTGCGGCATGGGTTCGAGGCCCTCCTCAGCCAAACTAGTTTCCGTTTAATAAAATCAAATCGTGTATGCGTATAATTCCTAATATTCTTGAAAACATATATCCTACTCGTTCTTATACAATGTGTAAATTGATTCATACTCATTTGATAAATAAAATACAGAAACTGACCTAAACTTCATTTTCAAAATGAACTAGCATAAATTGACTAAGATCATATTGATCGCGTTATAAAAATAAAAACAAATATTTTCTGGTTGAGCTAGCATTTTCCTGACACCCTGTGGTCTACATTACACGAAAAAAAGCGTTAATGGGAATATTCCATTTGTTTAGGTTGATTAGTATTGCGATAGTGAAAGCATCCTAGTGGTATTCGTAGGTAACATTGGGTTTTGATATCACATTTACTATCACACGTCCTGGATTTATTTTTCAAGATTAGTAATGGCACTTTTGGTTCCTATAAGGCCAATATGTCATCAATCAATGGGCAAAAGGAAAAAATTGTGGAGACATTTTTATTTCGGACTTTTATTTTTGGCCCGTGGACACTTTTGGTTGGATTCGACCATATGATTTCTAGGCCTAGAACTCGTGAGTGTAATATGCCACCTACCTTCGACAGAGAGCATCAACTGTCGTCCGCGGGATAGATTTCCGATATCAATCATGATAATAATTATGTTAGCACAATAGGCTATTGTATACTTCTGGTTTATATACCCTATACTGTGTCCTTCCAGCATAATAGTGTTATGATTGCAAACCAGATCAGCTCTACTTTTAATCCCTTGATTTTTGGTTTCTAAACAAAAGAGAAACCAAAACTAAATATTTGAAATGCGGGACTGTACCGTTATCGATCGAGTAGACTATTGAACTCGCCTGCTAACATCGACTGCTTTCATTGTGATTATTAACATAGTACCTGATTTCGATATCAATCACATTTGCTTCATTTACTCAAAACAAGTACTAAGTATACTTCCATCATATCGTCAAGCTGAATGTCAGATTATTGCTGGTGTAGCAAATCAGGATTTGTGGTAACAAATTACCACCAATCAGAAGCGTGATTCGTAATGTAATACCTGACGGTTGCTTTTATAATATCATATCACTGTATTGTATATTTTGTTAGATTTCTGCGATTCAGGCTTACCATCTTGTCTTAAGATTGATATGGTCGCAAATCTTTCTTCTCCATTTTATCCGATTCAATATCCTCAGGATTTGAATTGTGTTTGGATTGTGAATTCCGCCGAAAGCTACTTAGTGATGATTTTCGTATACTTGAGCATAAATGACGATTTCTTAAGGATAGGAAAGGGTAATTTTACCACACCAGAGAAAACGGCTATGGAAATTACAGGCTACGAAGTACGACCGAAAACACTAACTTTGGATACGAAAACTACATGGATAAACATGGAAACAAATGACCAGAAAAATAAAGATGGATTCTTGATTCAGCTAATGACCTCTAAAAATCACGGTAAGCTTAACCTTTCTTCTACTGAGGGTGTAAAGTATGCTGCTGTTGAATATGTAATGAAAGATTTCAGAAACAAGGAATAAACTTTTTTTCTCATTATCCTGACCGTTTAACTTATAACCATATTAATACCAACACAATGTCATGTTCAGTATCGTGTGACGAAGGTGAATTCAACTGTGCTAATGGATATGGCTGCTTGGATGAGACTCAGATCTGTGACGGACACCAACTCTGTATGGATGCGTCAGATGAATCCAATTGCACTGGTATGTCATGTACAGGGTTCAAAAGAAATACCCCCTCCCTTAAAATTATAAAAAAAACATTCTTTGCGTAACTTGACATACATTTTGTTGATTTGAAAAATTCAGATAGCTGTGTATAGATGAATCGTTTTCAACCCTCCAAAAGTTGTTTCATTTGCAAAAACAATATTTTTGGTCAAAAATAATCACATTTTCCAAAAATGATGCTTTCAGAAAAAGTTGCACTTTACCACATTATGTACAAAACGTTCTCGATATTAAATTTAAGGTTGATTTAATTTTTGGTATTTTCCTTTTCCTTTCTGTCTCTGATCCTTCGGGCACCCACGCAACCATCATTCAGTACAAAACAAAGATTTGTTGAATTTAATTTTGACGTAAAATGAGATTTTGTTTGAAGTTTCTAATAAGCAGTTGTTTCAAAATGATAAAATCACTGGGGAGGAGAAAACATACATTTGACCAAAAGGGTGAACATTTACCTGTATTGGGTCGGTTGAAGCATCTTGCTTTTTTAATTAAAAATGATGTCTTTCATGGATAAAGGTGTAACACTCATGACGTGACCACAAGAGATTGGGTGCTGACTTCCAACCTCCAATCTCTGTTGGTCATTTCTTCTTTGTCATGTACGCCTTTATTCATTTGAGCCGTCGCTATAGATCTTTGCAACTGTTTCAGTCTACCATTTGAAAGTAAATTTTTCATATTTTCTATAGCCAACGAAAGAAATAAGCATCACACTACAAACCTTATTTCTACTCCTATAGTGATTTTACCATTTTGAAATACCGACTGAAAACCCCATTCATGACCAATTTCATGTCAATGAATCATTGTTTTATACTGAAAGATGATTGCATGGGTGACTGCGAATCTGATAAATAAATTTTAAGAAAATAAATTGAAAACACTTTTTCTGAAAATGAAGAAGATTGGGAAGGTAGCAAAAAGATTCCTCTATTCACCGGTTTTTAAATTGTTCAAATCAAGCCAATATATGTCAAGTTATGCAAAGAAATGTTTTGTAATTTAAGGGGGTATTTCTTTTGAACCCTGTATGTTGTCGTGCACTGTTGTTTGTTTCGTGTAGAATGGGCAATTTGTGACATCCGTGCCGTGTTTCAGACCATTTCATGTTTACTGATATACGAACATATCCCCGGAGGTTATTGATATCCATCAATGAACTCCGAACATCGGGCGCGGTATACTCACTTGACGGCTTTTATAATGATAACATGTCGACGAAACACTGTGCCGCCACCGATGATTTTTTTCCATTGAATACTGTACAAAAAACATATCATGCCTGCATAGGTCCCGTTTCGCTTTCCGTAGAGGTCCAATGCGACGGAGCAGTGTGGTTGTTAGTGGTAGGTGATAAAAATTGTTGTGTAATGGTTATGTATTCAGTTTTTATGCTTTTGTTTTGCTTCATGGTATATGTTTATTTTTTCAGAACTCTGGCAAGTTTGTACACACACTCCTGCCAGCAAGTACATCGATGTCGAAGAAACATTAAACCTAACTTCTCCCTTATATCCAAAATTATATTTTGAGCACATTCAAGGACTCTGCACATGGACCGTTAATGCTGGAACTACGATTTTTACATATATTAACGTTTATTTTCTGGGATATCGTGGGCCTGAAGAGCTAAAACTCGGACTTTCTATACTGGCCCATGATAAAATTTATGAGCCATTCTTAATGTTTCACGATTCAATAAGACCCAATTCTGCTCATATAGCGGTCGAACCCAGTGTCTTAATAGGTTTCTATAACTTTAAAAATCATGTACTACAAACTGGAGAAATACAAGCTGTTGAGATGTCATTTTTGATGCAAATCAACTTGACGGGTAAGTTAACTCTGATGGCATTCAAATAAACACTAATCACACCACTTTAACCTCATGTTCCCAATACAATGTAAGCATTTTAGCAATTTTTTGATTTATTTTATATTTATTTTATTAGTACATTTCCTAACACAATGTATTATTATCCTAACCTTTACATGACAGATGGGTTGGATAGAGCCCTAGCTGCTTATCTGTTTCTTTGTTGTTTATTCTAAATGTTATTATTTTAATATTTGCTTTAAGGCCAATGGGCTTTAATGTGCCCTTCATATCCGTGGGCATGTAAGATATCCATCACAGCGTTTATTTGCTTATACCATCAACAAGTATGTGACCCATACTTCCTTTGCGACGGAGGAGGAGCTATGGAAGGGTTTCGAGATTATGCGAGATTTTATTTGGATAGTCAAGACGTATGCGGTAAATTTCTTGTATGTTTGTTGTTTGACGATTCCTGTAAGGCTTTATTATTTTACTGTCTTAATTAGTTACCTCTATTAAAGCCATATTATAACATTTCTGTAAAAATGGATTAGTATTTATTGTCCATAAAATGTTAGCTTTTACTGTCAGATATGCCCCCTTTTAATTTTTAGCCGAACAAATGAGGTAAAGCATAGAAAATTGGAATTTACTTAATAGCGCCCATGCATGTTACTCCGCGGTTGTAATACGATACGATCCTCGGGGTGTCTGTGTATGTGTATCCCGCACGCCATGTACGTACTGTGCATACATGTTCGACTAATATTTCCATCGTAATAATAAAACGCCGGTTCCATCGTTTTATTCAAAATCTCGGATTTTGACAAAACTAAAGCACCTAAAGTCTTGATTTTTGCAGAGTATCTTTATTGACTAAAGTACATTACAATCGTGTAAAAACCAGAATTCAACAATTTGAGGCCGTTCTCCAATTGTTATAATATGGCTTAACGCAGTGCTACCCAGCATATAATCATTTACGCTTTTCATTCTTATTGGCAGAAGAGAAATGTGGCGACTTGAGTCCAAGAGAGTTGATTTCGAATATAATAAACGACTTAAAATCCAAGGAAAACAAATTTCAACCTCTGCCTAACTATTATAAAGACACTCGATGTACCTATCTATACAATGGATTTCGTAGTTTCATCACAATTCTTATCAGAGAATTTCAACTAGAACAGGATGTTGATTATTTAGAAATAGGTGAAAACCATTCTCCGATAAATACAGATTCTCGACTTGCTCGTCTTACTGGAAAAAGGATGTTGTTTTCAGTGACGTCATCAACAAAGAAAATATGGATTTTCTTTCAAACGGACCTCTCTGGAAATTCTGGGGGATTTTTTCTGCAATTCCAAGCACATGATTTTAAGTGTAAGTTTTGAAATGCTCTGCTTTACTGAAATCAAAACATGGCAAAAAAAAAAAAAAAAATAGTTTGTCCCTTTAGTTTGCTGAAAGGATGTTTTGATTGTAGTTTTTAAGGCAAATGTAATTTGTGTTCCAACCGACATGCAAAAGTACATCTTTACTTTAATGGTGTCATACAATTAGTAGATAATTAAATCTGGTCAACCAGAAAAACTCACTTTTGGTCAGATGGAATCACCGACGTTTCGGCCAAAACCTTTGGCCTTCAGCTGGGTGGATGATTTAGGGTCATCCGAGGTCAATCGATGAGGAAGTTGCTTGATGACCCGATCCCAACCATGTGACAGATTCACTCTAACGCCCCCGCTCCTGGTTGGGATCGGGTCATCAAGCAACGTCATCATCGATTGACCTCGGATGACCCTAAATCATCCACCCAGCTGAAGGCCAAAGGTTTTGGCCGAAACGTCGGTGATTCCATCTGACCAAAAGTGAGTTTTTCTGGTTGACCAGATTTAATTATCTACTAATTGATCAAATCCCAGATGACTGAAAGTATACACGGTGTCATACAAATCAGAAAATGGTTCAAAATCGAGCGAAATATATAAAATGAGGCACACCGACATCGCCTGGCTAATAATTACTTTGTCAGCAGAGATACTAAAATAAATACCCGGGATCGATACACGTGAATTTGCCATGCACGAGTTTGATATGAGAAGAAAGTCTTTGGATACCGGGGTAGAAAATTATGAATATCTCCCGTAAATGATTTCGTATAAAGAAACCAGATGTGGTTCCTTGCACTTGAATATATATTTTGAACAGATATGATAGTCGATTAGCTTGCGTCTTGAGAGAGTAGCTTGCGTCTTGAGTCAAAAACTGACAATAATTCTGATTTATATGTGCCGAATTATATAGTGCAGTGTATAAACGAGCTAATCGGGGCTATTATCAGTAGCCTTAGTCAGATGTCCTTCGGCCCATTATGCGACTCAAAACTATTAAACAGGTCGATACAAAATGGCCATGCGTGGCGGTGGATTCAACCTAACATGGCGATTTCTGCCATGAAGATATCGGGGCGATGACACTGTGTGAGGGTGTGTAATCAAACTGCCAGGGTAAGGGGTTTAACGAGATCCGATCGACCAATACCTCAATTTCCAGTTACCACCCTTTACATTAGAAACTGGGGTCGTATGCACTTCATACAACAGGTGTGACATCATCCTAACAGAAGAAGACAAAGTAGAAGAAGAGTGGAAATCCAGGAAGCTCTTTACTCTTAGTGGACTTTTAAAGACCAGATAAAAAGTGCTAAGTCAAATAAATCGACTGTATGTCAAAGGAGTCACAGAAAGTGTGTCCAGAGTTATGAATAAGTACAATATGTCTACTGCAATAAAGCCTCACAACACTCTCCGATGGCAACTATAGAGTGCACATCTTATAAGTTCCCCCTAATGCATAAATCGAACATTATTATTTTAACGAAATGTAAAATTGTAACAAGTTTTGAGTAACCTTATTTGTTTTACAAATCTGGGCCAATTGGTAGTGTCACATATCATTGCGTTGGTCACAATGGTTCATTTGGTAAAAAAGAGGGAGTTTTAAAACTTGCACCTGAGTCCATATGAGTCAATTGTCAAACAATACTGTATGTTAGGCCTAGATGTTTAGTAGGGGACGTGTCCTCCAGCACTGTTGACAAGTGCATTGCAACGTCGCCGCATGCTGTTTATTAAATTCCGTTGCTGGTCCATGTTGTTCCATACATGTTGGATTGCTCGGGTTAGCCCTTGCAGTGTTGTGTTTTCATTGATAAGGCTACCCATATCTTTTTGCAGGTTTGCATTTCGTCAAATATTTTTCGATTTATTTTAAAAACGGATTTAGGGGGGAGCTTATAATAAGTTGTGGACCCTATAGTTCACCAGAAAGATATAAGAAATATTTTTCAAGATTCCGTGCATGAAATGTGAGCTATCGTACATCGGAGAAACGGGGAGAAAATTTGCCGGGAAAATTTGGCACGTGGATAGCGTAACAAAGAAAGGAAGTAGAGAAGTGGTCACCAGAGCAAGTAAAAAATAATCACTAATCATTATCGCTATTCACAAGTCAACCATAACGGATCATGTTGTCGACAAAAACCATGATATTGGAAGGGTGAAAGCTGAGGTCATTGGCACAGAAAAAGAACGATTGAAACCCTGAATAAAGATAAAGGAGGCTACGGTATTGAAATTAGAAAGAGACGGGGGATCACCATTTACGATGACTAAAACTAAGATCTAGAAACTCCAAAGATGGGAAATCAATTGGCAACGCAAAAATCTGCGCTAGATATAATCTCGCGTTGATTGTCAGTAGCAATCACTCATCATCATGTGTCGACAAAGGCAATAGAGTAGTGTGCTGAAACGTACATAAGCAAGTGCATTTTCTGGACCAGATACAGCTAAATTCGTTTACTGAATGTTTAGTTCGTATCTATTTTTAGAGGCATGCTGTGGAAATTGATTCACAGATTTAATTATTTTAGCGTAAATTATCCTTATAATGCTTGTGTGAAAGTCTTTTTGTTTTCTTCATTCTCTTCTGAAATTATTTTATTGATTATATAAAGTAACGCAGCTGTTATAAATACGCCTATAGCTTCAGAACTATTATTGTTTCCACAATATTTCTACATAGAAAGAAGGATGATTTCGATACCCCATTTGTCCAATGTCGTTCAATATTAACAACACAGCAGTGCTTTTAAAGAAAAGTACCCGAATTTAAAAGTTGCAGTTAAGGGATCTAAAATGAGCGTTTATTGCGTTTCGACAGTATTTTTTGTGGCACATGAGAGCACCTCAGACCTATCGAATTGTATTCTGAATACGAAGCATGTCTTTCTGATATCAAATAATTTTCATTTTTTGAAAATCACAATATAATACAAATTTTATGACAAATTATAAAAATTTGATATTTTTCGAATTTTTGATATATAACAGTCCTCGAAGTAAATTCTATAAATCTAATGATATATTCTTAAAGTGTATGTAGCAGGAAAAGCCGACGGTCAATTGAAAATGTTGACCTTTCATATTGAAGATATGGATTTTTTCCCCAAAAAGACCTAATTTTTTTGGTGTTTTGGGAAAAAAATCCATATCTTCAATACGAAAGGTTCAAAATTTTCAATTGATCGTCGGCTTTTCAACCCATCTACATACACTTTAAGTATAAATCATCAGATTTATAAAGTTTACTTCAAGTACTATTAAATATCAAAAAAATTTTTAATGATTTGCCATAAAATGTGTATTAAATTGCGAATTTCAAAAATTCAAAATTATTTGATATCAGAATGACATTCTTCGTATTCAGAATGTAATTCGATATGTCTGATGTGCTCTAATGTCCCAAAATAAATACTGTCCAAACGTTCATACCCCAACCCTTAACAGCGATCAATTATTGTGGCCAAAACCCTTCATTTATCTTCGCGCTGACTTCAAATCAATACAAAGAGCTGCAACTTTTAAATGCGGGTATTTTTCATTAAAAACACTGCTATGTTATTAATATTGAACGGAATTTGACAAATGGGGTATCAAAATGCGTGTAAATAAATCATCCTTCTTTCTATGTTAAAATATTGTGAACACGATTATTAGTTCTGACGATGTAGGCGTATTTATAACAGCTGCGTTACTTTTTGTGCAGTCTTTATATAATTATTTTTATTATTATTTTGGTAGATGTGTGTATGGATGATGAACATAGTTGCGGAGGGAGAGGGCAATTCTGCATTGATGGAACAGGACTGTGTGATGGCATTATACAATGTACATTCACCGAAGAGGACGAACGACATTGTGGTATCGTGTTTGTAAATTTTCAAATTTAATAGTCCGACAGCTGACCCAGTTTTAATGGTACTTTGGGTGGTACAAAATAAGATTCCTGTTGGTGTACAATTGTCATATATTCCCTTGTTTGTATGATTATATTAGTGTGGCGGGTAAACATCATTAATCGATCTCATAAACTGGTGTCTTATGTGTTATTTGCAATTTTCTCCGACTGTTTATATAGTACCATGATACTTGAGTCCTGTTAATCAGGGACAGTCTGTGTAGCTGTGTTTGGACGTGAGCTAAGAGAGAAGTAATCGAAAACATTTCTGTTAGCCAAAGTTTACTTATGCCGTTGCATGTAACATTTACGCCATGACCCCATTTTACTTGTTCTGCAAAGTAAATAGGCAATCGCGTAATCATCAAGTCAATATTACAAACTTGATGTTCATGTGGTGGTATAAATCATGATTTTGATTTAAACTTTTGATCCAAACACAAATAAATAATTCCTACCTGGGAATTTTTAGATAGTACTCCATCTTTCATCAGCGAGTGAGTGACTGTATCAGGTCGTGATTTTCTTGACCTTTGACCTGATAACATACTCGTATACTCCTGAATGTTTGAACCGGCCCCCTTCTTTGTTGAGAGATGGTTGGTTGGCTTTGATGTGAACTGCTTCTTTGACTCCACGTTGGAACCACCGACTGTCGCTGTCTAGTATGCGGACTTTATCCAAGTCCTCAAAATGTTCCGGAGACTCGATGTGAATGTGGTTTGAGACCTCTGATGCCGTACTACTGGGTCTCCTATGTTCATTAAAACGTATTTTCAGAGAGCGTTCAGTTTGGCCAATATAGGCTTTTTTGCACTGTCTGGACCCGGATACAGTTTTGCCCTCACTTTTATTTTCCCGTATATGAAATCCTTAAACAATTGTATGCAATCGTAAGCAACGGGTTCACTACATGGCGCGGTAACCCGTTTATTGGTTAAAAGTTGTAAATCTCTTCACGGTTTACGAAACCTAATCAAGGGTTGGTTATATTTGTAACTTTTTGCATATTAAACAGCGAAATTCGGCGTGAATCATCCCGAATTAAACATCTAAACAACTTAGTTGTTTACAAAAATTAAGCACATTATTGTTTACATATATTTATTTTTATTCAGGTATTGTTTACTTTTTTAATGTATTATATTGGGGCCATGAAATTGGGTATTCATTTCTCTCTTTCTTTTTTCATTCTTTAAACAAAATCCAATTGTGTTTACATCAGAGTTGCTGCCAGATTTCAAGTATACATGTCAATTGAAAACTTACTTATTTGTATGTTTGGTTCTTAGCTTATGTCGTGTGTCCAGGGATGCATTTGTGTAAGAGACTGTCAGTACTAGTGCCACCATCTTGTGTTGCCATGGAAGCATTTTGCGATGGTCATGATGACTGTAATTACGCAGACGATGAATCTGAATGTGGTAGGAATAATAAATGATTCAAAATACTGTGTAGCACATAAGGAATCCTGACAATTCCGTCATCGTCCTTAATGTATAATCTTATATTTTAGAGACGAGGCGATGTCCAGACGTGTGTAACTGCGCTTATGAGGCAAACAATTTCATCACAATATGTACTGGAAACTGGAATACGGCTTTGACACATATGGCTTACAAATCACATACACTGTAAGATGTCATCCAAAGAATATCCAAAGAATAGAAAGCAGTTTAAAAATGGACACCTCATTTTGTATGCTCATTACACTGTAAAAAGTCATGGGTACTTTTTGAATTATAATTACCTTCTGTGAACAAAATACCTACTTAGTAGTTATTTTGTTCAGAGAAAGTATGTTGTAGTAAAAAAAATACCAAGAATAACTTGGACAAAAAGATGACTTACCGAATTAGTAAAAAACTTACAATTTTACCGACTCTTAGCAAAAAAAATGATATTTGTAATGTGTTTTGTTGCTGCTATTCATTTTTGACTCCTTTTTGCAGGAAAGTATCAAATGGACAATTACCAACAATTGATGTTGGACATTTCAAACGCTTTAACCGACTGCGAGTGTTGTATGTAATATTTTCTCTATACACTTTAATTACTGTTTTATTAAACCATCATTATACTTTTTACATAACATATGAATATTTACAAAATCACGTTCACAAAATGTATATAATAGCGAGTCATCATTTGAAAAAACAAATACATGACAAACGATTAGAATATAGTACCTATTATTTTTTCTATTTGTGCCAATTTTGACCGGTTGCTTATTATTTTCGAACCGATTAAATTCGGGGTTTGTGTTTCATTATTTTCGCTCGAATATATATCTATCTATTTATGTTTTTATACTTAACAACAGGTCAGTAAGCGATAATGATGTGACCAATATTTCAAATGAAGCATTTTATGGACTTGATAATCTTCAGTGGTTGTAAGTAGTCATTTGACCCAACAGACCGGGGATGGCAAACAACGCGTTTGACCGTTTGACCCGGCCAATGGTTAAGTATGTATGTAGTTTCGGCGGATTGCGTAAGTAGATCACGTTTCATGCGTTGGCGTGAGGTAGCGTAGCCAGCGGTGGGTCATGTAGGGCAAAATGCCCCCACCCCATATTTTGGTAATACCGAAGACTTTACATGTATAGTCTTTCTAACAAAACACGAAGTATATTCCACTGATATTACCGGGTCATAATGATGCAACCGGGACATTTGTTTCGTCTTTGCCCCCCCCCACGGTTGTTTGAATGGATCATTTATAAGTTTTTCAAACAAAACATCATGTACAACCAAAGTTTAGGCTTAAACAGCTAAATGTGATACCATGCTAATGTATACAGATACTTTTGAGTCATTGTCAACTTTATTTTCGCATTTTTTACAAAATTATTCACTTTTATAGCATTTTTATAGCTTTTTCGGATATAAAATGTATCTATTAATGACAAAATTGGTGGCGCTATTTAGTTACTGGAAATTACTCTTTCAAGCATTTAATACAAATAATTCCTTTTATTGTTTGATAAAATATATTTATAAAATTTCCTCATTACTTGTTTCACCTATTTCAGCTATTTTAATGGCAGTATTAATCACCTATCCCTTGCAAATAAAGAAATATGATTTAGGATAAATAGCGCCATCTATAGTTTGCATTTAGTTAATAATGAAGCCAATTCTATATACATCAAACAACCGCCCCCCCGACCAATAAAGTTGGCTACGCAAGTGTTGGAATGCATTCGCTGGTACGTAGGTATTATTTTATATGGTCTTGTAGTAACCACCTTTCTGTTTAAGATGAAGGAGAGAAGAAAGGGGGAGAGAAAGGTGGTTTTCTAGCCCTTGCTTTATGCAACATCTTCCAGCCCTGTCATCCCAATGGGCGGGCCCGATGGTTGCAACCACCAGACCAGGGATAGTAAGTCACGCGTGTGACTGTTGCCCAGCTGACAGTTTCGTGTGTATAGATTGTGAATCAGATCACTTGGGATGCATGGGCTTGCAGTCGCTTCGTCCAGTAGGATATAATAGCGTAAGAATATTATTCTTCGAGGTTAACCATGAGTTTGTAAAATATAAAATTTCATTGAAATTATCGCTCGACCGGTATTCGTTTCAGGGTTTATAAATTATAATAAATAACATTTATAAGTAACAGGAGCTCTTAAAGTATAATATTAAACATAAGTTGTTTGTTATCATAACATTTGTTTCACGTGGGGTTTTTTTTCTCTCTCTTTTTTATTATTTTGGTTTTGTTGTTGTTGTTGTTGTTTTTGGTTTGCTTGTTTTGTTTTGTTTTTGTTAATTTTATATCTCCTTCGTGTTATTTCAGGTCTTTGAGGAACAACCAATTGATAGAAATACCTGTGGATACATTTACTGGTTTGGATCAGCTTGGCTTTCTGTACGTTCTCTTCCTCGCTCGTATACAGACCAGTAACAAAACAAATATATATCACATTTTTGACTTAAAATAACATTTAAAACACAATGTAGTTAGCATTCCTATTATTATCTTTCATCTTGTTTGTGCAATTCAAATTTATTAAGGAAAAGTACTGTGCAGTGCGCATCAGAGATGAAAAGAAATTCAACAAAGCAATAATGCTTTTATTTCTTTTATAATAATAATAATAATAATAACACGCCAAAGTGTAATGAAAAAATGAATACAAAATGTTCATAGCCTCCGCGTATCACGCCATATGTGCGTCCCAATTAAATTGCTCGTTGGATGATTATACGCACACCGGCGCGGAGGTTATTGATATCCATCAATGGCCTCCGCGTATGCTTACGCGGTACACTGACTTCCGCGTAGTGCGCATCTGTTGCGTAATGGGGAATGGGGCTTCTGATCTAGCCACGGATCTTTAATATATAGGAATATGAATATCGTCTTTATTTCAGTGACCTGTCATTCAACAACTTTAAGGAATTATCAGAAGGGACTCTCGGTAATTTGCCCTCCTTAGGAATGCTGTAAGTATAATTATATTCTTCCTTGTGTATAACAAAGACAATGTTATTGAGACGCTCAACATAACTTAACTATAGTTACAATATGACTAATACAAATCATTATATCACCGCTTCAAAAAACAATCAAACAAACAGACATTAGAATGAGGGAAATAAAAGAAACACTCCGCTAGTCCGAATATCGGACTAGTGCGGCGTTTCCGAAATTCATATTTGGACTAGCGTAGTGTTTTTCAAATTCGTACTAGCACAGTGTTTTTTTTTAGATTCGGACTAACGCAGTGTCGGACTGAAGGAGTTTTTCCAGGTTCGGACTAGCGCGGTGGTTTTCAGTTTCGGACTAGCGGCGTGTCGGACTGACATCGTGTATTTTAGATTCGGACTAGCGGCATGTCGGACTGGTGCAGTGCATTTCAGGTTTGGACTAGCGGCGTGTCGGAATAGCGGAGTGTCGGACTATCGCCATGTACCCTTACCGTATATGATACGGGGATCAGCCTGGATGATGAGCGGCATTGCACAAGGGGCACTGTCGAGGTAGCGGTAAATAACTTACTACCTACCATGCCTACACCAGTTGCTATAGCTCAGTGGGCAGAACAACGCTTCGTGGACAGCGAAGATCTTGGATTTGAGTCTCTCAAGCAGCAAAAGATCTGTTTGCGATTTTAATATGCTACTCTCGTCACCCCTCCAGGCACCCCTCACAAAGTCCCCAATATATTCCTACAAAAAAGGTTTTCCGAGAGGGTCCATATGGAACATCCATTCCAACAGACCACAAAAGAAACTTACTTTGCCCATTCAAGTATTACGGTAATATTAATATAAGTGTGACAGACAATTATAAAAGACCAGAACACATGGAAAGGAACCACATCACTAAAACATAAAATAAGGTAGTTTTCCAACATTTTTTATCCGTGCTTTATGTACATAAAATATTCATAATACGTACTTTCTCATTGTTGTTTATTTAGTTTGTTACAAAGCACAGGTTTACATTCTATAACAAAGGATACTTTCCAAGGACTCTCTAACCTGCACTTAATGTAAGAAAAAATATCGTGTATCTTAAAAGTGTATATTAAAATAGCTAAGCTGTGTTCAGTTGTTAATTTTTATTGTCCCAAATGTATTTTCATTTTTGTGTACGCAATGATTTGCCTGAAGGTTAGATTTGTGCTAAAAATAATTGAATCCAATATGACATGTATGATGAGCGATGCATTGAAAATGCGAGTCGACAAATTATCAAGCCCTATAATATAACATTTATATAGATATTATTTTTTTTGTTATTTTTAGGTTATTTATGCAAGACAACGACAATGACAGTCGCGTGTTTGTAGATGATGGAGGGTTTGATGGTTTAACTAGCCTCAAAACACTGTAAGATTATTATAGTATAAACTATAAATATAGCTAAGTAAACGGGATCACTAACACGGGAAGAATACTGATCATTTGACATAATACTAAACCATACCGAATTGCTATTGTATCTTTCCCTACTCCTCTGAAACACACAATTGTCAGCATAAATGGTTAAATGTTGTTTAAATTGCAAAATTAAATTCTTTCTACGACGTTGACATGACTTGTTCTACATCGTCCTATTTTCTTCGTTTTCGTCTGCCAATTTCTTCTTCGCTTTATAGTATGATATTGCAATAGTGCTTTTTAATTTGTGACAAACTACGTCGCGTCGTTTACTTCCATTTTTTTTTCAACTTTAAGATCACTAGGACATTTTTTTGTAAATATTTTCCTTCGTACATTCTTGCAGCATAATTGCCTTTCTTTGATAATTGTTTTTCCGGGTCTATTCTGTGTACCACTTCAGCCAATTAGTAATTATGTCTGATCACGAAAAGTTCTACAAGCCATCCTTGACATAACAATGATATTTCACGTTGATATTTTTTCAGTCATCTTCGTATCATACATGTTTTGTTTCCAGATACGTGAACGACCACAGACTATGTTGCCACAAGACTGTCGATAAGTGTGTCTCCGTTGAAGCACAACCGGTGCTGTTTATGTGCGGACGCTTGATGAAAAATATCACTCTGCGGATATTTCTGTGGCTATCTGGTATATCAATAATCGTATTAAATGTGATTGTGTGGGTTATGCGTTTGAAATCAAAAGAGAAAAAAGAAACGCAAATAATTGGTAATCTTTTGTTTTCCAATCTAGCCATAGCTGACTTTCTTATGGGTGTGTACATGATTGTTTTGGCTGGGGTAGACAAATACTATGGGGAAACATTTTTTCTTTATTCAGACAAATGGAGGTCAAGTTCTTTGTGCAGATTTGCAAATTTCTTAGCTGTATTATCCAGTGAAGCATCTTTATTTTTGCTCTCTGCCATAACATTTGATCGATATCATCGGTGTGTGTACCCTTTCAGTATCAATCACATGAAACGCAAAAAATGTGTGTTGCTGATCTTTTGGATTTGCGTGATTACCAATACATTAGCGTTAGTTTCATCATTGCTAGCTGGTACATCAGACAGCAAGTTTTATGGTCTGACCGATGTATGTATTGGGTTACCATTTATAATGCGCCCTTCGAATTTTACTGAAGAAATACAAAACATGTCTTTAAACCAGATATCTGTGCTAGCATTTGAAATAGAGTTCTCCTCTAGTTCAGAACCGTCGTGGTATTTTTCTTTAGCTCTTTATACCGTGGTTAATTTCATCACATGTATGATAATCGCTATTTCATACATTGCTATTTTCATTGCTGCATGGAAATCGGGAAAAGCAGCTAGTTCTCAAAACATCCAAAAAAGTATCAATATGGCACTGCGCATGTGTAGCATTGTTGGTATAAATTATTTGTGTTGGATGCCCATCATTGTGATGTCAATCCTGTCTCCAATAGGGGTTCGGATCCCATTGAGTGTGTATACATGGACGGTAGTTTTTATATTGCCTATAAATTCTTTTATAAATCCGATTATGTACACCTTGCTTGAATATATTTCAGATTTGAAGAAGCGTATTAATAAGAAAACTTAGAATATATTATTTATGATACATATATGATTAAATTTAAGTGTATACATCTAGAATATTAATTGGCTGTAGCTTCAAAACAAAGATTAAATGCAAAAAATATGGAGTCGCGCCTTTAATGAATGGTATCTCATTGTCCACTTAAAGGCCCTTTCAGTGATTTCACAGGAACATTAAAAAAATGGAAATTTGTCAGAGTTGCTTAGAAATAAAGAATAAGTCTACAGAATTTCATTAAACCACTTTTCCCCTGAATACCTCGACAAATTAGTCAAAAACAGAAGTTTTAGAAAGGTTTTCTACTTCAACTCAGATCGACTCGAGAAAATCGAGATTTTCGTACAGTGCGCCACCAATCGACTGGAAAAACTTCCTAGTCCAGTGTTTCTAACACGGGGAAGTAGAGTCTAAATTGATTTAAAACAGACGCTTAATTTTTGTAGTAGAAAACAAAATAAGCAATTAAAGGTCACCGAGGCAAACTAACGGTCAATTCAAATATGAAAAACAGTTAAAATTGTGTATTTTGTTTAAAATAGTAGCTACTGATGTAATAAGTAGTAGAAACAATACGCAACGCGTGTTGGTACGTGGAGAGTGAGCTTCTTTCGATCTCGAGTCGGACTTTTTGTACTGTCAGTATCAAAAGTCCAGAATCATGCAAATGCTTTATTTTGTCTAAAATACACGGCTTTCGACCGAACCAACCACTAGCAGGCTATGTTAGCACATCTATGCCAATTACAAAGGTACCAAAATCTGAATTTTGATGATTTTTACGATCGTCCGGATGAGCAAATCACTGAATGGGTATTTAAAGGAGGATTTCGTGATCCTGTCATCCTCTTTTTATGACATTTTTCAGTAGCTATCCACGAAAATCCCAAAAAAAATCACATGATTCCGATTTAGCGTTTGCAATTGGCTCCATAGGCCACTGTTGTAATTTCGTTCTGGTATACCAGAACGAAATTCAAAGTTGACGATATTTTAGCTAAACGAAATAATCTGTAAGACATTTTTGGTACATTAACATTATGTAGGCAGCGGTTTCCAGTGGTATAAAAATCTCAACTTTTTTGAGAAAAGTTGAGGGGATGAGGTTGTAGATCATCACGAAATGCCCTTTTAAAGGAACTGCACTATATGCTGAATTTGATATGTCACTCTTGCGATACATTTTCTTACATGATTCTTCTGTTAGTTGAAACTGACAAGTTAAAAAGCTCAAGGTTAAATACCACTAATAGGCCTGGGCGATACATTGAAATACGATGAGTAACTATTTGTTTTCATGGCATTCGAAAAGACTGCATTAAAATCGCTGAAATTGATCAAGTTATATAGCCAAAAAGTACTTTTTAGAGTTTGATGCTTCAAAATGGTACATTTTCTCTCATTATATGACATTTTTGATGTAATAGTACCAAAATTCATACGCACGGCTTCGGTTTTTAGTAAATAGTCGCCCTACCATATTGTAACTTTTAGCTTCGAGGGCGCACTGTCATTTTAAGGTGTTTACGGTTCAGTGCGTTAAAACAAGAAAAGTCTCAGGTCAACCTATGTTGAATTTTTGATTATTTGGCATCTAAATCATATAGTTTCACCTGATATTGGTGGCATTGAACTGTGAGAGTTCTGAATATGAGAAAATTCCACCCGAAATTAGGCATTTTCCCATTGAAACACGTGTAATACATAATTAGTGGTATTTAACCTCAAAAGGCTCGTAAAAAATATGTATACCAGTATTCGGGTTTTTTTTCTTTCTACCCTTTAAAGGAAATTCAAAGCCATATTGCAACATTTCCGTAAAATAATAAGTCAATATTTCTTTTCCATAAAATGTTAGCTTTCACTCTCAGATATGTCCCCGTTTAATTTTATGCCGAACAAATGAAGTAAAGCAAAAAATGGAGCATACAACCAGTGCAGATGTCGCCGATGAGTGTCCTACGTCGGTTGTGCTACTGCTACGGTACGATCCTTTGATGTGTGTATGTCCCGCACGCCATGTACGTACTGAAATATGAACATTGCGTACACGTTCGACTAATATTACCATCGTAATAATTAGACGACGGTCCATGCGGTTTTTATTCAAAATATCTACAGCACCTAACGTCTTGATTTTTGCAGGGTATGTTAGTCTAATAAAGTATATTACAATCATGTACACAACGGAATCTTGAAAAATATTGAGGGCGTCCTGTTCAGTAAATGCACAGATCCTGGTAAATGTTAGAATATGGCTTAAAAGAAAATCAATCATTATGAAGAAAATTATGGAGTACCTTTAGAATACCCTACCATATCGACGGCGCCGCGAAGCTGCACCTTTTTTTTGTAAAACTACACCGACGTCGGCGCGAATTCAGGCTTATTAATGGGATAGATTTAAATTAAGTTAGAGGTATTATGTGAGTCAGGTTTTTAATAAAGTATGTCGGCGTTTGACTTAATGAAGTTTGCATTCATCAAGGTAATAAGAGTTAGTACGATTAAATTATTGTGGTTACTTCTAGATAGTAGTAATGTCATTTGAATTGAATTTAAGCATAATGAAATAACTATATTGCATTATATAATGGCTTAGAAGTATTAACTATGCGTAATAGATTTTAATGTACTCAAGTAATAATGATGACCGCATCAAAAGATGATGTTAATAAGCATGATATAATTATAATTAGTGTGATGTATAAGAGGCCGATTGTAATTGGTTATGAATGATTATATAATTCTAATTATTATGATGGATTAGAGGGCGATGGTAGTTAATTAATAATTATGACATAATAAAAATGAGTGTGAGGAATAAGAGGGTTGTTGTAAGTAATTAACAATGATTGTTAATAGTGATTAAAGTTATATTGATAAGAGGAATGTTAATTGTTAATGAGTGGTTTGATTAAGAATGAGTAGCATTTATTTCATGGAGTAAATAAGTTAAGTATCATATATTGAATAATGATGTGATGGTGAATGAAGATATCGTTGTTGCTGTGCTACAGCGACGCCGCAAAGGTATCGCTGTTGCCGTGCTACAGCGACGGCGCGAAGCTAGACCTTTTATGAGGGACCTACATCGACGGCGGTAAGGTAGACCTATTTCCGTAAGGCTACACCGACGGTGCAAAGGTGCACCTTATGTAGGCCTAATTGTTAAAGTTGTCATATTATCAAATGAGTGTGGTGGAGGAAGGTATCGTTGTTGCCGTGCTACAGCGACGGCGCAAAGCTAGACCTTTTTACAGGACTACACCGACGGCGCGAAGGTATCGCTGTTGCTGTGCTACAGCGACGGCGCGAAGCTATACCTTTTCAATGGGCTACACCGACGGCGCGAATGTGTTGTTGTTTCCGTGCTACAGCGACGGCGCAAAGCTAGACTTTTCGAGGGGATAAATCGAGGGCGCGAAGGTATACCTATTTTCGTATGCTAACACCGGCAGCACTGAGGTATACCTTATTTGGTCATGTCACCAAATGAATGTAGGGGAGGTAGGTATCGCTATTGCCGTGCTACAGCGACGGCGCGAAGCTATACTTTTTACGTGACAACACCGACGGCGCGAAGGTTTCGCTGTTGCCGTGCTACAGCGACGGCGCGAAGCTATACCTTTTTACTGGGCTACACCGACGGCGCGAAGGTATCGCTGTTGCCGTGCTACAGCGACGGCGCAAAGCTATACCTTTTTACTGGGCTACACCGACGGCGCGAAGCTATCGTTGTTGCTGTGCTACAGCGACGGCGCAAAGCTAGACTTTTTGCGTATTTTGTAATGACTTGATCAAATAAATGTAATGAAGAGGAGGAAGGTATCGCTGTTGCTGTGCTACAGCGACGCCGCTAACCTATACCCCCAGGGGGCGGTACTCAGTACAAATGACCATACGGGGACGTGCCGCAAACATGGGTAGCATTTTCAGCCTTCTGGTATATCAATGACCCCCTTTTCAAAGCCTATTTTGGTATATGAATGGGTCCTTTTTTCAAAATTTTCTCAATTTTTTCGGAAAACGGCCCAATTTTTCCTTAACCTAGCCAAAATTGTCAAAATTTTCCCAAAATTTTGGGAAAATTTGTAAAAACTAAGACAATTTTGGTTAAATTCGGCCGAAAATTTCGACTTTTGGTATATCAATGGGTCCAAATTTCTTGAAAAATTGGTATATTTATGGGTCCACTTCCAAAATCTCAGCGGCACGTCCCTACCAAAACCAAACTTGAGTACCCCCCGGGCCTATACCTTGCCATTGGGTGAAGGTACCGCTGTTGCCGTGCTACAGCGACGCCGCGAATGATATGATGCACATGTGAAATGGGGAGTTGTTTGTTTGTTGACAAGAGGAAATATTGGGAAATATTAAGTTAAGTTGTCATTGGTAAGCGCATAATGCACATAACTTAGTTTGCACCTGGTTGTCACTGGTTGGGGCATTTTATGAACGACGCATACACTGGTTTATGTGATTTCATAATTTCCAGATATTATAAATAAAAACAGGACCGTGACCACTGAAAAGTTAATTAAGAAGAAACAGTACTTTTGCACCTGGTTATCACTGGTTGGGGCCTTGTATGAACGACGTATACACTGGTTTATGTGATTTCATACTTTGCAGTTGTTATAAATAAAAACAGGACCGTGACCACTGAAAAGTTAATTAAGAAGAAAATGGTCATACAGTCCCGACTAATTAGGTGAAAAAATAAGCATCATAAGACATTTCTATTACAAGTTCAACAAAACATTGTGAATGAAACAGAACTGTTATCGTCCATCTTTATTCAGATTTGTATTGAACGTAAGAACGCGGTCAATGTAAAGTAAAGCTTGTGAGTGGTAGGGGCGTTTTATGAACGACGTAAAATCATGATAATTTTTATCATTGAGGCCTATACTTAGCAAGGTCTTTTAAAAAGAAGAAATTTGGTACAAAAATCATTGAAATCGGTAGTAGGGTTGTTGAGAAATTGTCGTTCAAAGTTCACACGGCGATGTCGCTGTAGCCCTGCAACAACGATAACCTTCCTCATGGGCATCGCATTAATGGGTGAATATTTATAAAGTTTGTTTGTTTGTTTGTTTGTTTGTTAATTCATTCATTAATTATCAAACAGCGATGTCGCTGTAGCCCTGCAACAACGATAACCTTCCTCATGGGCATAACATTAATGACTGAATATTGATAAAAGTTAATTGTTTAAGAACGTTAATTAATTGATTAATTATCAAACGGCGAAGTCGCTGTAGCCCTGCAACAACGGTAACCTTCCTCGTGTGCATCATAATTTACATATTATACGGTAATTAATGACATAGTATTGATTAAAGTTAATGTTTTTATGTAATGTTCTTAAGTTAATTAATAATTATTTATCTCTTCTTTAAATAAGATAATTAATGAATGGAAACCGATCGTTATGCAGATTTATGATTCCTGGCTGATTATGGGAAGCAAAGCAATAATTATGCCATATTAATTAAATTTAAAATTTACTAATGTTCCTCTTCTTCATTGTATACTGGCATTATTAATTAAATTACTACAATGTTGTTTTGAATCTCTCTCGTTCGTTTATTTAATTTGCTGAATTAAGTGATTTATTTATTGCACTGAGTTAATCCATACAACATTCAATGTAATCCTATCATCGAGTTTCGCGCCGTCGGTGTAGCAGGGCTAAAACTAGGGTAGCTTCGGCGACGGCCAAATGTGGTAGGGTATAGTAAAGCTTAGCCAAAATTATTATTAAATATCACAGTTAGTGTCATTATTGTTTTTATCATTATAGCAATCAATACTTATTTGATAATATTATTCTTATTCGTATTTAAAAATAACTTTATATTTACGCACATATGTCTTTAGCACAAGTCTATTAAGAAACTTTAACAGATTGAGTAGGGCAAAGTACACTTATCAATTTACTATTTGTTTGCAGCTAATCTGACATACGGTTTTCATAATACATACTTTTTACATTTATTTGTATTGTATTGCTTTTATCAATAATCAATATAGTTAATGAGTTAATATGAGTTGAAAGTGCTTTTTGCCAATATCTTGCTAAAACAATTCGTAAATTTTCATAGAATTTTATTTAACAGAATATTAATTTCAAACTTGGCCAACATTTTCCTAATGACTTCCACTTAAGGGATCGGATAGCAACGTTTGCATAGTATTTTGTTGGACATGAGAGCACATCAGACATATCAAAAAGCATTTCGAATACGGGGAATGTCCTTCTGATATCAAGTTTTTTTGTTTTGTTTTTTGGGTTTTCTTCTTCTTCTTCTTCTTCTTCTTCTTTTTAGTTTTGATGCAAAACAAAAGTACACCGCATATTATCGATCAGTACACTTTGCCCTATTCTAATAACGTATTTAAAATATGCTAAGAGCCTTTACTAGTTTCCTTAAGATGCTTCAAATAAAAACGTTTACTCTCAATATGTATGTCACCTTACCCAATATACTCAGCCATGATGCTACGAATAAATGTAAACTGGACCAGATTAAGTTTTATAACAAATCAAGAATGTATTTATTTATTCAAAAAAAAAATAGTCTTTATGACTTTAAAAAAGATAATCTTACAATTAATTTTAAAAGATACATATATACTTTGAATTTGGCAGAGATCTCTTTAATTTTTTTATAACGTCCAAAATACTGTCTTATTTGATGACAAAAATAATTGTGCACAGTTTCCTGTTACCGGTTTTCTATGTAAACGCAAATGTTCATATGACGAAATCTGTGATATAAAAGTTCACACCATACGGTCTTCCTTGAAGCTGAAGCTTGTTAAGATTGAGGTAGATTCCAGGTTCCCATGATGTTGAAAAGACTTCGATGCCAATGATTTTCCCAAACCCAACGAAAACGGGGATAAAACTTGAAATTATATGACTTGCATCCGGAGATGACTTTGTAACATCACACCAACAATATGTCTGTCATGGCTGCCGTTCCTCACATCTTCGCCGAAGTTCAAGTATACTTGGTTATTTACTCTCGTCAGTAACATAATTGAAGATGAACGCGCAAGCACAAATGAAATTTTCCCTGCAGAGCCTGGATCTCAGCACCCAAGTTGCAATTAAGTGGAAAATTAAAATATTGGTGTCACAACCCTATGGGTAAATTGTGAATTCTCTACATATTGATGTTATCACCCTGGTGTCCAGATAGCAAGTGAAGTTGGCTTTCTACAGAAGCATGCTTCCAATATTCATTCAAATAACAGGTGCATTTTTCATTCAAGGTTCATGAATAGAACAAAACTCAGACCCGGAATTTTCCATGGAGAGATTTAGCTATATCCATGTCATTTCTTTGCTTGAATGCTCACACACAAATTATAACAAAGGAATCCAAGATTTATTTCCAGTCTATCTCAACTTCCCATATTAAAGCACTGTAGACTTGTATTGAGATCTTATTCACCATGACAATGTATAACTGTGCTTTTTTATTATACTGAGTGAATTTTTGGTACTGTAGCACCCCGCTGCAATCAGTTTGTGTTTGTTTTTGTCTGCGTACAGTCGGATGTGTTTGTTTGTTTTTATTTCCTTTGTTTTGTTTATTTGCATGGTATACATTTAGTGAATTGGTAGTATTATGCGAACAAGAATAAACCGACGGTCGCTCTCATCACATACTGCCTCATCTCACGAAATACAGTTTCCGCAAAAATCGAGATTGATACCGTAAAACCCCGTCTACAAGCATATATAGTGTTTTTTATAAAAGCTTAATTAATTCGAAGCAAGCGTTAATATACCAATACAATAGATCGGTCTTAAAATAATACTTGTTTGTATATGCTTGGATCCGTAATTTATTTGCTCAAACTCCATAATGGCGACTGGATTAATGTACCTTTCATCAGAAGCACACTATATGCTTATAGACGGGGTTTTACGGTATAGTTTCGGAATACATTTGTGTCATATATGTTACTTGTATAATACGTCTATATTTCGTAGGAGCTAACGTAAAGAAAATATTTCAAACAATGTCACGTTTTCAAAATAATAGATCTATATGTGAAACACAATATTTCCGAATTCTCCTGATTTAAAGAGATTCGACATTATGTGACATTTGTATTAGAGATACGAGGGTAAGTAATATTCAACTGGGGTGACTTCATCCCGATTTTGCAAATACAGCGTGTCCCAAAAGTAACTTAACATTGTGCATTTGCCATATCTCAAATATTTCCTACTTCATACCAAAATCGATAACATATTCACATAGATCGATCTTTTAGAATTATTCTGATACCAAAAACAGCATTATTGATGACCCCTTGACCTTACTGTGCGACTGTACATATATGTGTATCAAACCCACAAAAGCTCATATGTTCTTTGTTCAAGCACATGAATGAGGTGCTTCCCTGAACGATAGAGTTGGTTCACTCTCTGCACACGCTACATTTAGGTATGAACATTCATGGATTACATGGCCTAGCGTAAACGTGACTGCTGTTTTAGGGTATAAATAGGATATATTGACAATATTAAACGTTACTTTAAAGCAGTTGAAATGAAGATGAATTTCATATAGATCAACGGATTCAGATCGTATGGTTCTTTGCCGAGACAAAATCTGACAAACTCACTCAAGTAAAGTTTAAGGAACATTTTAATGTAAATTATGCACCCAGCTGAAATACAATCCAGCAACTAGTGCAGAAATTCCTATCAACTGGATCTGTTCATGATCTACCTCGGGCAGGACGTGGAAGAACATAAAGATCGGCCACAGACATCGATATCATACGAAGATCGGTGGCGAAAAGCCCAAGACGATCAGTACGTCGACTTTCAATGGAGAATAACGTACCGCGTACAACTGTTCATCGAATCCTCAGAAAAGATCTTAATATCTCCATATAAAATCCAGTTAAAACACAAAATGAAGATTACGCATTGAAAACAAACAAACAAACAATCAAACAAACATAGCAAAATAAATTAAACAAAACAGATTTTAAAACGACAAACGTTATATCGTGTTATCACCTCTCGACTGACGAGACTTATTTTGCGTTTAAAAAGTGGGTTTTACGGTACGGTAGATATCCGTTAATTTCATGCCAAAGGGTCATGACCACATAGACACGTTTGGTATCATAACATTTCTAAAAGAATTATCTACATACTGTGCAATTTTTGTAACAACACTATTAACCCAACGCAAGTTATGGTCAGTTTACAATGTTAATTTACTGTTGGGACACCCTGTACGACGCTGATACGACACTATGTGAATATGCTTACGTGAAAATGCGGCAATGGAATTACACAGTGCTACAGATGCGAGAGAAATTGTTTAATTTGTTTGTTCGAGCATTCTACATTTCCTAAGCTGATCATATATTGTCTCCAAAATTGTATGTAAATTATTCTCAACGCTACACAGAAAAAAATCATAGTTTACTTCATTTTATTTCTTTCATAATCCCCAGTAGCATACCGTGGCCGCTCCGCTTTTTTTCTTTACTAATTCTTTTTGCCGCCCCTTCTTCTTCCGCCGCCCCTCGTTTTGCCACCCCTTCTTCTTCCGCCGCCCTTAGTTTTGGATGCCCCCTGCTTTTACCCCGGGGGTCGCGCCCCCAAAGCCCCCAATTATCTCAGTAACGCGTGAACAGAATTTGATCATTTTGCACCATTTTAAAGCACACACGCAATGTTTTTTGAATCTTTAAGGACATTTTTATTTTACCTCTGGTATTTTTAAACTATAGGACAAATTTTATTGAGACGCCCTGTATATTCATTGTTTTAGAATCCTTGTATTATTACAACGAGCTTGTCATGATTATTTGATCTATATTCGAACGCGAGGGGGTAAAAAGTTAAGTACACTTTGTGCTTAAGTGATGATGGTGAAAATAATATGCCGCCCCTTACGTTTGTGGCATTATTTTTAGATATGCATTAGACTTTTTATTTTCCTGCTTTTATCACAACAGCTAACCAGTCAAAGAAAAAATACTACATCTAGCATAACAAAACGAATTTGTTGGCTGATATGAGTTCACTCACAACAGTATACGCCATAATCAAAAGTTTCTAAAAGTGTTGTTAGAATAAAACAAAATAACGTTATTTTAATGCTCATGCTAGGGAGGCCTGTTTACATTGTCGAAATAGCCATAATATGGATTTTAATCAAAAAAATTTGTGAAGAAACTGTAGAAAATGTACAATGGAATGTGTGGATATTAACTGTACATCATATGCAACGATTCTGGTTTAGAATGCAGAGTATTTATTTTAATTTTATATTTTACCAGAAATATTTTTGGTATTCAGTGAAAATTAAAACTGAAAAGAGGGCTAAATATCTACAGAATATAAAAATTACATAGGCCCCCCTAAGATTACTGTTTTGTTTTTATGAAATTCTAATCTTTTAATTTCTGAAATTTAGGCCTTAAGCGGATTTTTGTGCAAAGTGGAAAATCGATCGCATCTTCACAATACTCCTTAACAACAATGTGAGTTCAGACTTTCTCATCGCAGTCCAATTCGAAGTCTCGGGCCCGGACTTTGTTAGGAACGCTGGGTGTTGTGACCGACAGAAACTGGGTGTGAAAGAGATTAGTCTCAACTCACGATCACGATGATGACAAGACAGGTGTTTTGGAGTATCGCCACTTGATATAATCTATTCCTAGCTGCATGTAAAAAGAGACACACGTAACAATCGACAGGTGCATCATTTTGATAAGGTGTAAATTATGGGTTGGGCTTCGTTATTCCGAAGGGTCGTTATTCCGAAGGTTCAGTACTCCGAATTTACGGTAAGGTTCGTTATTCCGAAGGAAAGTTATTCTAAAGGGTCATTACTCCGAATTTACAACAAGGTTCTTTATTCCGAAGGATCATTACTCCGAAGGTAAATTGAATATAAAACTAGGCTTTAAATTCGGAATAACGAACCTAGTTTTAAATTCGGAGTAATGACACTTCGGAATAACGAGCCTTGTTTTAAATTCGGAGTAATGACCCTTCGGAATAAGGAGCCTAGTTTTAAATTCGGAATAATGAGCCTAGTTTCAAATTCAGAGTAATTACCATTCGGAATAACGACTCTTCGGAATAATGAACCTTTGGAATAATGACACGCCTCCTTCAACGATCCAATTCAGTGTTGAAATTAGCAACATTTTTAGTTACACCTTTTCACATCATAATTAATTTTCTCGGTCAAATGAAAAGCAATAATTTTCATTTCTTCGGTAAATGTCAGAAGAAAACTATAATGATTGGTACTGTATATTTTTTCAAGCCCTGGTGTTAAACTTAAGTGTAAAATTTAAGCTCCTAGTGTAAGATTTTCGATTTTCACAGGCTTCAACTTGCCCCATGAGCTGGGGGTCAACGTTTTTGCTCTTAAAGCAACAGAATTCGCTAACGAAAGATATATTCCCAACTTTCTAAAGCACTTCATACAGGGCTATATTTCATAGTTTTGTCAGAATTTCGGTTTTTACTGCACCATGGATAAATAATTTTGCAAGCCACAATAGAAATATCGATTATTTCTGCTGGTTATATTAGAAATGAAGTACTGGTTGGATATTTTGGCAGTCGCAAGTGAAAACAGGTGAAATCAAAACGGATATTCTGACCAAACTATAATTTATATACAGACCCACGCGATGTGCCTTACAGAGGTGGGGAATGTCTTTCTTTAGCAAACTATAATAGTTCGAAACGCAAAAAAAAATATTCCCGAAAAAAGCTTACGGGCGAAGTTGAGGCCTGTAAAACCCACAAATCTTATACTGAAAGACAAAGATTTTTTTAAATTAAGAAATACAAATCAAGAAATACAAACAAACGTTAGCAAGACCATCCACGTTGTGGTGCTACGAGGCCTTTCTGAATGGACTAGGGAAATTTGGCTAGCATAAGTTAATTATAGCGTGGCGTAAAGAGGAGAGGTCTCCCTTTGACAAAAGAGTATTGTTAGTTGCCTTGTGTTCGGAAAGAATGGTAGGAATCTGGTATTGGTATACCATACTTAAGACATACAAATATCCCACTGTGTTTATTCTATTCGCAACTCAATAAAAGTGGAAACTAATTACTTAGAGTGTGTGTGTGTGGCTATTCACTTCGACTCGTAATTAATTTTTTTATCAATTTTGGAAATATATTGGAATATGCAGCTATTGGTGTCAAGCTTATTTTTATTAATGTGTGAAGGTATGTACTTTTTGTTTATCTCACAAGACGTTAGGGACGTTTCTTGAAGCTATCTTCATCTCTTTAAGGCATGGCTCAATAGATATCCACATAACAAGCGTATTTCCACAATTTCAGTTGATTCGGACACTGAAATTGCGAGTTACGCATAATGGCCATAATATTTCCCATAGGCAACTGTGCTATAGTTTTTGTCAGTCGACAAACAGAAAGTTTCTTTATCAAACGACTTGACTGAATCTGCATGAAACGATATGCATATAATTCTTCGGTGGCATTACATACAGGCTGAGTCAAAATAAGTAAACTCATGTTTGACGAGCTGAAACTAGAGATCTGTAAGGAATCTGCTGAAAATGAAAATATCTTTGGAAAGAGAAAATTCGACACGTCTAAAAAAAAAAGAAATGTTGCAATTAATTTTCAGCGTACTATCAAGTTTGCGCAAAGTTGGTAAAATTCACATTTATTCAATGCCTCAATCTATGGAAAAATACATTCCTCAACCCTAACAGCCAGAAGGCTTTGTTGCTATCGGAAGGGAGAGAACAAACAGAAAAGGAGAGAAGATGAACGAAGAAGTGGATTGGAACCCCCGGGTTTCGACCCTTAGACTCCTCGCATGCCCCACAGACGATCACAGACCGCTAGCCACGCGTGTTTCGCTTGCCGGGCCAACGACAGCTTACCTATATATTCCTTGTCTGGATTCTCACATCCAATGAGTTTATCTCAAAAATTTTGAGGACGTTTGATTATGCCAACTTATTATAACTAACAGTTGTTTGGTGACATATAAACTGTAGTCATTTTAAAGCAAATATGAACAATGATGGCGCTATTTATGTTGAATCTTATTTGGATCTTTAGGTATAGACACTTGTATATTAAATGGCATTAGAACATGCCTAACAACGACTAACAAATGGCAAGGAATAACTCGTATTATTTGGTCAATTTAGATTTAAAATGTATGTAAACAGCGCCTTCAATTTGCACATAAATTCTCCCGATTTAAAGATATTCGACATTATGTGAAATTTGTATTAGAGATACGAGGGTAAGTAATATTCAACTGGGGTGACTTCATCCCGATTTTGCAAATACGACGCTGATACGACACTATGTGAATATGCTTACGTGAAAATGCGGCAATCGAATTACACAGTGCTACAGATGCGAGAGAAATTGTTTAATTTGTTTGTTCGAGCATTCTACATTTCCACTATCTGATCATATTTTGTCTCCAAAATTGTATGTAAATTATTCTCAACGCTACACAAAAAAAATACGCTATTATCTCAGTAACGCGTGAAAAGAATTTGATCATTTTGCACCATTTTAAAGCACACACGCAATGTTTTTTGAATCTTTAAGGACATTTTTATTTTACCTCTGGTATTTTTAAATTATAGGACAAATTTTATTGAGACGCCCTGATTATTTGATCAACAAAACGAATTTGTTGGCTGATATGAGTTCACTCACAGCAGTATACGCCATAATCAAAAGTTTCTAAAAGTGTTTTTAGAATAAAACAAAATAACGTTATTTTAATGCTCATGCTAGGGAAGCCTGTTTACATTGTCGAAATAGCCGAGTAATAGGGATTTTAATCAAATATTTTTGTGAAGAAACTGTAGAAAATGTATAATGGAATATGTGGATATTAACTGTACATCATATGCAACGATTCTGGTTTAGAAGGAAGAGTATTTATTTTAATTTTATATTTTACCAGAAATATTTTTGGAATTCAGTGAAAATGAAAACTGAAAAGAGGGCTAAATATCTACAGAATATAAAAATTACATAGGTCCCCCTAAAGATCACTGTTTTGTTTTTCTAATTCTAATCTTTTAATTTCTGAAATTTAGGCCTTAAGCGGATTTTTGTGCAAAGTGGAAAATCCATCGCATTTTCACAATACTCCTTAACAACAATGTGAGTTCAGACTTTCTCATCGCAATCCAATTCGAAGTCTCGGGCCCGGACTTTGTTAGGAACGACGGGTGTTGTGACCGACAGAAACTGGCTGTGAAAGAGATCAGCCAATTTGTCTCAACTCACGATCACGATGATGACAAGGCAGTTGTTTTGGAGTCGCCACTTGATATCTGTATGCAAAAAGAGACACACGTAACAATCGACAGGTGCATCATTTTGATAAGGTGTAAATTATGGTATATCCGAAGGTAAATTGAATATAGAACTATGCTTTAAATTCGGAATAACGAAGCTAGTTTTAAATTCGGAGTAATGACACTTCGGAATAACGAGCCTAGTTTTAAATTCGAAATAACGAGCCTAGTTTTCAATTCAGAATAACGAGCCTAGTTTTAAATTCGGAGTAATGACCCTTCGGAATAACGAGTCTTGTTTTAAATTCGGAGTAGCGACCCTTCGGAATAAGGAGCCTAGTTTTAAATTCAGAGTAATTATCATTCGAAAACGACCCTTCGGAATAACGACCCTTTGGAGTAATGAACTTTTGAATAATGAGCCTTGTTGTAAATTCGGAGTAATGACCCTTCGGAATAACGGTACTTCGGAATAATGACACGCCTCCTTCAACGATCCAATTCAGTGTTGAAATAAGCAACATTTTTAGTTACACCTTTTCACATTATAATTAATTTTCTCGGTCAAATGTAAAGCAATAATTTTCATTTCTTGTAAATGTCAGAAGAAAACTATAACTATTGTATATTTTTTCAAGCCCTGGTGTTAAACTTAAGTGTAAAATTTAAGCTCCTAGTGTAAGATTTTCGATTTTCACAGGCTTCAACTTGCCCCATGAGCTTTTGGGGGTCAACGTTTTTGCTCTTAAAGTAACAGAATTCGCAAATGAACGATATTTCTAAAGCACTTCATACAGGGCTATTGCACCATTTTTCAATTCCGACAACAATTTTGACCAAATCAACTCGCGAATTTACCCATGGATAAATAATTTTGCAAGCCACAATAGAAATATCGATTATTTAATTCTGCTGGTTATATTAGAAATGAAGTACTGGTTGGATATTTTGGCAGTCGCAAGTGAAAACAGGTGAAATCAAAACGGATATTCTGACAAAACTATAATATATGTAGACCCACACGATGTGCCTTTACAGCGGTGGGGAATGTCTTTCTTTAGCAAACTATATTAGTTCGAAACGCAAACAAAATATCCCCGAAGAAAGCTTACGCGCGAAGTTGAGGCCTTTAAAACCACAAATCTTACACTGAAAGACACAATTACATTCCTAATTTTAACACCGAGATTTTTTAAAATTAAGATATACATATTAAGAAATACAAACAAACGTTAGCACGACCATCCACGTTGTTGTGCTACGAGGCCTTTCTGAATGGACTTTGGAAATTTGGCTAGCATAAGTTAATTATAGCGTGGCGTAAAGAGGAGTGGTCTCTCTTTGACAAAAGAGTATTGTTAGTTGTCTTGTGCTCGGAAAGAATGGTAGGAATCTGGTATTGGTATACCATACTTAAGACATAAAAATATCCCACTGTGTTTATTCTATTCGCAACTCAATAAAAGTGCAAACTAATTACTTAGAGTGTGTGTGTGTGGCTTCTCACTTCGACTCGTAATTTATTTTTTTATCAATTTTGGAAATATATTGGAATATGCAGCTATTGGTGTCAAGCTTATTTTTATTAATGTGTGAAGGTATGTACTTTTTGTTTATCTCACAAGACGTTATGGACGTTTCTTGAGGTTATCTTCCTCTCTTTAAGGCATGGTTCAATAGATTTAGGGATTCAATCATGTTTCACCGTTGTTCATCACCGTTTAACAACGACGCGGCCGCGTCGTCTGCGTGGTTTACTTCGCAGCTGCCCGAGCGAAGTAAACCACGCAGACGCGCCGGACGCGAGTTGTTAAACGGTGTGATGAACAACTGTGAAACATGATTGAATCCCTTTCAACAACGAAAAGAAGCTAACGTATAATTCACGATTATTTTACGAGGAATGTCAGTTAATCATTGCCACTCAGCCTTACAAAAACTTCGATGATTTCTCTTTTGATATCAGCAATAAAACTACAGAATAAAACGGCAATGTTTAGCCGCTACCTGAAAAATACTGAATTCAACTTGTAAGCTGGCATACGCACAAAGGTTCCAGGCATGACGAATTTTACGCGCTCTCGCGTAACGCGTAGTCTCGCTCGCTTTCGCGTATACGCTACAGTAAAAGTGTGGGTTCATCACGGTTTAACAAAGGTTGGCTCCTGTACAAAGGTATAGGAAGAGTTGTTGAAATGCACATAACAAGCTTACTTCCACAATTTCAGTTGATTCGGACACTGAAATTGCGAGTTACGCATAATGGCCATAATATTTCCCATAGGCAACTGTGTTATAATTTTTGTCTGTCGACAAACAGAAAGTAGTTTCTTTGTCAAACGACTTGACTGAATCTGCATGAAACGGTATGCATATATAATTCTTCGGTCGCATTACACACAGGCTGAGTGAAAAAGAAGTAAACTCATGTTTGACGAGCTGAAACTAGAGATCTGTAAGGAATCTGTTGAAAATGAAAATATCATTGGAAAGAGCAAATTCGACACGTCTAAATAAAAAAAAATGTTGCAATTCATTTTCAGCGTACTATCAAGTTTGCGTAAATTGGTAAAACTCACATTTATTCAATGCCTCAGCATCATCATCATCAGTCGGCTGCGGAGCAGGCGACTACAAGCTGTCTCCAACTAATGCTTGGGCAAGCGAAACAATTTTGTTTGGCTGCAGCATCCCTTTATTATCTCCCAGGAGGTGCTGGACATACTGTAAATACAGTGTGCGCGGCCGTTCCGGTTTCCTCTTCCCATGTGGTGGAATATAAAGCGCATATTCTTTTACAGGCTCGCCATCTTCAAGACGCAGTATATGGCCGAGAAATTTGAGTTGATGAATCTTGACTCTGGCAACCAGTGGAGTGGTGTTGGTCAGGTTGTAGATGGTTTCATTTGGAATCCGATCCACACGCTTGATGTTTAACATGACTCTGTAGCAAGATGTTTCAAATGCAATTACCCATGACTCGCACCCATACAGAAAGACAGTTACACACGTTGTCTGAAACAGCTTGATTTTTGTTTCGATTGGCAGGGACGGGCTTCTCCAAAGGCGTTCCAGTTTCCAGAAAGCTGCCCAGGCTAGTGCTTTTCTTCTTTTTAGGTCTCCAACACTAGAGCCCATCTTGGAACCCAAATACTTGAAGTCTGTGACTTGGTTGATGGTACTACCATAGACTTCAAGTGCTGGTTGGGCGTTACAGTTTGCAGTCATATATTCTGTCTTAGGTACGCTGATGACAAGGCCTAGATCTGCTACTGCAGTTTCAGTCCTAGTAATGCCTCAATCTATGGAAAAATACATTCCTTAACCCTAATAGCCAGAAGGCTTTGTTGCTATCGGAAGGGAGAGAACAAACAGAAAAGGAGAGAAGATGAACGAAGAAGTGGCTTGGTACCCCCGGGTTTCGACCCTTAGACTCCTCGCATGCCACGCAGACGATCACAGACCGCTAGCAACGCGGGTTTCGCTTGCCGGGCCAACGACAGCTTACCTGTATATTCCTTGTCTTGATTCTCACATCCAATGAGTTTATCCCAACAATTTTGAGGAAGTTTGATTATGCCAACTGATTATAACTAACGGTTGTTTGGTGACATGTAAACTGTAGTCATTTTAAAGAAAATATGAACAATTATGGCGCTATTTATCTTAAATCTTATTGGGATCTTATATAGACACTTGTATATTAAATGGCATTAGAACATGACTAACAAAGACTAACAAATGGCAAGGAATAACTCGTAATATTTAGCCAATTTAGATTTAAAATGTATGTAAATAGCGCCTTTAATTTGCACACAAATTCGCAGTTTATAAAATATAAATAATTGGATATAGAAACGAGTATCTATGCTAAAAATAGTTAAGAATAAGATGTGTTTATTATTAGTGGAATAACTGTTGGTATTGTCGTGCTACACTATCGTAAGTGCAGTTTGGACAGTTTTACAGGAGAGCATATTTTTGTTTCGCGTAGCTGTTTGTTTCCAAGTAGCAACAACATGACATGTGAATGTAAAGCAATTTGATTTTAATACATATAACCTATATAAATCGTCGGTCGCATCACATACTGGTCTATCTTGAAAAACACGCATTTCGAGAAAATCGCAATTGAAAATCTTCGTATGAATTTAACCTTTCTATAATTTAATTAGACTATGGATTTTCATGAAAGTGGTTTTAAATTAAAGCATATACTTAACATATTTATTTAAGTGGAATCTTTAATTATATTTACGTATGCAATATTGCTTAAAACTACACTAAAGTTGTAGTTCTGTATGTGAAATAGTTAATTTCCCGATATCGTATTTAAAGTGCGTTTCATACTGGTCTATCTTGGGGCTATCTCGATTTCGCGAACAATCATGACAAAGACGTGACTTTAGACGCATCACATACTGGTCTATCTCGAGATAGACCAGTATGTAATGCACTTTCAATACGATATCGGGAAATTAACGATTTCACATACAGAACTACAACTTAAAGTGTAGTTTTAAGCAATATTACATACGTAAATATAATTAAAGATTCCACTTAAATAAATCTGTTAAGTATATGCTTTAATTTAAAACCACTTTCATGAAAATCCATAGTCTAATTAAATTATAGAAAGGTAAACTTAATACGAATATTTTCAATTGCGATTTTCTAGAAATGCGTGTTTTTTCGAGATAGATCAGTATGTGAAAATACGTATTTTGAAAATATCATAGATAGTTTAAATTTAACATTTGTAACTAATTATCTAGGAAAAATTGAGGTCTGTAATTTGTTGTATTGGAAGAGCTCCGTAAAAAAGAACTATATACCAATTTTCTCAAAAAAGTCAAAAATTCAAGATAGACCAGTATGTGATGCACCCGACGAAATGATGTTAAAGTTAATAAATCGATGAATTATTTACTGATTTAGATATCGTAAGTGCCACATACGATAGTGTTACACTCAAAAAGAAATGAGTGCAGAATGCAACACTATCGTATGTGCCACATACGAAAGTGTTGCACTGAAATAGAAATATGTGTAGAGTGCAACACTATCGTATGTGCCACATACAGTGTAGCATTCACTGCTAAATTAGGATGTGCGTAATATCGGCTAAAATGTCCAATATTTTGTCATTTTATGTTTCTTAACAAAAGTTAATTCATTTTGGCACATAATATTTACAATAGCAAGACAACGTTTGGCGTTATGTTATCTCTCAAGATTTATTACTGAATCTGAAAATAAAAACACCGGATTTATCGTATCTATTACCAGTCATGGGAACTTATCTAGTATGATGACAACGCATACAGCCGTCAGCGTCACAGCCAGTGATGTGTTAGAGACTGTTTTGCACTTACGATGGTGTAGCATTCCGTGATTTTATTGGTCTTGCAAGACGATAGTCTTGCAGCAAATGAAAAACAAAATTAACGTGCAAGACTATCGCAAGCGGCACATACGATAGTCTTGCATGCATCAATTAAAATTGCATTGCACCTACGATATTTTATTTTTTTAATTAAAAAATAATTAAGCAATTTTCAAACATAAAACCCGGTTTAAAATTTTAAAATCACTTACGATGGTGTAGCACTCTGGCGACGGTCTAAGTCTACAATTGAACAATATATAATGAGTTGTAAGAAAAGTTAATAAACGGTCACAACAAACAACCGTGAACTGAAGCAGGCGTCAAAAGACAAGCAAACAGAACGATTATCTTCTATATAAACAGGTAAGATTCTCTGTATATTATGGAATCACTTTAAAAGTTCTGTTTGCAAGTTTAAGTTAAAGAGTATAGACACCCATCCAATGAGGCAGATTTTTTTTGACTGACCCTCGTATAATAATGGTACGTAAACCTTTTCTCACTTAGGATGTACCTGGCGGTTGAAAGGTTCAGTATAGATTATTAATGGCTCTCTCCACATCAGGTATGAAGAAACAGTTATTGCTGTCTGTTATTAGTCTTCTTCATTGGAACATAAAAACAGAAGGTAAAGTATCATTTTGCAAGTCATCACTGGGTGGGAAAAACCTCATATGTACGTTTTGCCCTTGAACATGGATGAAGCAAACCATTCAATATAAAGTCTACACCTACTGGCTTTATCCATTTTCAAGGGCCAAAGGTAAATACGATGTGTTTCCTGCATGTTCTTTTGGCCCTTGAATATGGATGAAACAACTTCTTCAATATAAAGTCTACACCTACAAGGATTTATCCATGTTCAAGGGCCAAAAGTACATGAGGTTTTTCCTGCCCAGTGACGAAGTACGCCGTATTCCGGCGAATCTCACACTTATACAGAGTGTCAAAATAAAAACCACTTTTTGCATCTTTATTAGAACATTTTTCAATTTTTTGTTACATTTATAGAAACGTTAGATTTCTAGCTATAATTCACCGAATAAATCATTCCAACCAATAAAACCTTTGCTGGAATGGAATTGTAAATAAATTTGATGACTGATTTATGAGTTTCGGTCTCTTCAAACTTTCGTATGGACCCGAATATGTAACAACAAATTTCAAATTTATTGTGGAATTTCTTCTTTAACAATATATTGTACAAGTCTTATCTGAGAGATATTCGATTTCTTACCTTTCTTTGTGATGGAAAATAAATCTCCACAATCGATTTGCATCCGTTCATACTTAAATTATCCGTTAATTCGTAGCAAACAAACGTTTAAAAATAAAGTAATAAATAACAACTTTTTCTTTGCTGATAATTAATGCTCCTGCTTTGTGGCGTCAGCAAATTTGCATATTTACATAAGTCATTTCCATATTTGTGTGTACTGGATAATAAAAACAAAAATAATTATTCGAACATTCGAAAATTGGTTCGTAGTGTTTAAGTCAAGTATTGCTCATGCTGTATGCCGTACGCGTAGCTTCTGATATCTTTTTTTTTTCTATTATTTTTAAGCTACGTGCAAAATAACGTGTTACAACGGGGGAACATGCGGCAATGATGGTTCTTGCATATGTGCACCATGCTACAGAGGACATACGTGCGAATTAGGTAAATGTTGAACAACATTCGTATGCATGATAATTCAAATACATACACTTGGCAGATTGTTGAAAAAGAAGCTTAGATATTATACACTGCCATTTTGTTTATTTATTTAACTGTTTGCCGCCAAATGTATCTGTATCTCTGATTGGGTTCAAACCATATCACATTTACCTTATTATTAATTAACCCAATGAGAACCACCTGCCGATTGGCCAAAATGAATATTGTGTCCAATTTTGAACCAATCAAGGAGGGCATTAATAAGATCATCTGCAAATGCCAGTTTACCACAAATAGCTTAAAGCCGAGTCATAATTGGCAATTGAAATGAGCATTTCAAGTTATCAACCAATCAGAAATGCTAATAGATGACCAGTAGTGTCCAGGGGGTTAAGAGTATTTGATGTTAGTAGACCGTTATAGATATCAAAAATATTTATTCTTCTATTAGTGCAGTCGTGACGCATTTAATGTGTGACCTTAGATTGTGTATATCCATACAGCACTAGGATGAATTGGGATAACACCCTACTCTTTTCGAACCAGACTGCACGCGTTAATAATACACGCATATAACATGGGACCAACAACTTAACGTCCCCTCCAAAAACGGAGTACTATCATGGTACATTCAGCGAAGGCGCACTCACATTATGACGCCACAGCACCATAATGTCGAGCATGCTGGTACCTAAGAGAAGTAGGTACAACATCCTTCCTCTTGTAATCATGTAACCAACGCATATGTTAGTATTAAACAATAGTTAATTTGCATCCCATGATTTATTGATTTATTCAAGGCGTGCAAGTTTTACAGGTATATTATTAATCTTGATTCAAAGCTAAAAACCATAGATTAATCTTGAAGTCAAAACACATAATATCCAGAGTGTAAAGATTTATACGTGTTGGTAGTAGACATCAAAGAAATGTTTATCAACAACACTCACGTTTTTGTCCGAATAATTTCAGAGTAACCATACTCCGTCATCAGCGGCATGATACTGGTGGATGACTGATGGATGACTTTTACTTCCTGTTTACAATGTCCTTTGTGTTTGCACTGACAACGTCGAAGTGCTCTGCAGAAAAGAAAAACTATTGCCAAGAAAAGTGAGAAAACTATGACACTTTGCTAAAAGGTCAACAGGAAGTGAAAGTCATACATGAGTCATTCACCAGTATCCCACCGCTGATGACGGGATATGGTTACGCTGAAATTATTCAGACAAAAACGTGAGTGTTGTTGACTAGTTTTAATCTTTTCTTTGACGACATAAATATGTTGTTTAGTAATGTGGTTTTTCAAGTGTAATGATTCGTGGGCAGGTCATTTACTAAAAACGTGAACATTTCTACATTCAACAAAAAACCTACTTTCTTTACTTTATTTTCATTGTTATATCTTGATATGTAGACGTTCGTTGCCTAATTTTTGATGTTAATTTGTTAATTTTGTAGTTAAATCTGGAAGAAGTGTCCCACTTGGACTCGCAGATGGGCGGATACAGGATTACCAAATAACCGCCTCAAGTTACATGGACGATTATCTTCCACAATACTGTAGGCTTGGTAATGGGAGCCATTGGAAAGTTGATCTGGAACATGCAGATCATTGGATACAGATAGACCTTCTTTCTGATGCAGTTGTTACTGGGATTCAAGCACAATTTGGTAAACGTTATCAAGTTTATTTTCGATCGGATAAGAGTTTACTCGAACCAATCATGGAAAATGGCTCAATCAAGGTAAATAACTCTTTACATTAAATCATTTTAACCATTTGTTGTATTTTCTATTTATCGGTTAATGGTTATTTTGACGGCATTGTGAAAATCTATACATTTTGTCTTTGAATTCTATACATTTTGTCTCGGAAGATTCCGAATATTCTTAATTCATAACCTCAATTTCTCAATTAATCAAATCTCCAGATTTTATTCTCTGAAATTTGTTGAAATAAACAATATTTATCAAAACCTATGTTTCGCCATACATAAAATCGAACAGGCCAAGAACACGGTGGTTGCGCGCGCGTAAAATGTTCGATCGCAAAGGATCCTTGCACGCGGAAATCACTGTACCTCGTAATCCCAACGTGCCACGCTACAGTTATGATGGACATCAATAACCTTCTCGTCTTAGCGCGTATGTTTTCTAACGAGCAATTTGATTGGGACGCACGTATGGTGTATTACGCTTAGGTTATAAATTGCTATTGCTATGACGTCAAAATGTGAGTCGCCCTCGTAGATTAGATTAATTAGGCAACACATAAGGAAAACATTGCCAACTAAAGCCAAATGTTGATTTTTGTCTAAAGTTCGTACACACATTTTTAGTATATGAAAGGTTTTAGAAGTCAAATATAAAAACAATATTATGTAGAATGTGTGGTACTTTGGTATCACTGCTGATCCATTATAGATAAAAGGCTTGGTATAGAAATCCCTGTGAAAGCGCGGTAAAGCTTAGCATACACCATAGACATTCCATAATTGACAATCGCAATCAGGATCAGCTCCTTGAGTTTCGTACGGGCTACAACGAGGGGAAGGTCCTTGTCCAGGAAAATGTCAATTGTTTTCCACGACTAATTATTGATATAGGATATAGCGTAATTCAAGTTTATAAGTAACGTGTCTGCAGCTATTTCACGAGATTGTGTTTAATTTCTTGACTGATTAGTTAGTTGACAATTAACTTGACCCCTCAACATGTATACACTAAAGTTGCGTATAGTTTCGTATAGGTTGGTAATGTTTTATGTTCAGGGGCCAAAACAAATCTTTCACAACATTTCATGATTTTTTCACCCTAGAACATGTATTAAACATTATAAAACCCCAAGAAACTATACGTAACTTTTGTGTATACATGTTGAGGGGCTAAGCGGACTTACGGTATTCTTGCGCTAAGGTCTTTATTTTTTTATTGAATAGATATTGGAAGATAAGCGTAATTATTATTTCGACATATCCGAAATTGTATTTCCCTACGCTATTGTCACGAGCCTTCTACGAATTGTTCCTATTGCGGATGGTATTATAGCCATGCGTATGGAAATTTTGGGCTACAACTGCTACTGTCCGTTCGGAGGAACATATGAGAAAAATTGTGATATCTTTGGTAAGATTTATATCTACAATGTAATCAAAAAGTCAAATCCACAAAACTATTTGCAAAATATAAAGAAGTTCATGGTGAAACAAAAGTTAAACAATTTGTTTAACTTTTTTTACTTCTCTGAAGATATCTGCCAATCATACGAGTCACCAACATTTACCAAAGGTGAAGAGTTATCCATTTCATCACCAGACTTTCCCAATGTGTATTCCATCAATGACTTAAATGATGTTAATTTTCCTTTGTGCTATCAAATAATTTCTTCAAACGATGATGGCATGTTTATTGTGCATCCAATAGTAACTAATATATCATACGAGGACACCATAGGAGTTGGTTATGGGACATTGCCAGCATTTACTTCAGCTATTTACGGAATCACTGGTCAAAAAGGGACACCTATACGTGGTGATTATCCAAAAGCAGTTGGTATTGGTATATCGGGTAGCAGTGAGAGCATGTGGATAACTTTTGTAATTGCATCGAATCGTTATGGCATATTCCAGCATGAGACAGTTGACAACGGCTTTTTGTTAACCATTCGAAGAGAAGCAATGAAGGAAGGTATACACTTGGTAGTCTGTATTACATTTTTCAGTATTTTCAGTATCTTGTTCATGAAGGATTCACAAAATAACTCTCCCGTAAAATTATAAACGATTTAATTACGTAACTTCACGCATAATCCAAATAAAGATAGGATTGTCATTATTAGATTATTCACGCTATAGTTATTTGAATTTTTATACCCAAAACAAACGTTTTGACACCTCTTTTGTCAATATTGCCGCATTTGTATATTTTTGACCCTCATATAGTCACAAATGTGGTCTTTCACCAATAGTCACAAATGTGGTCTTTCACCTTTGAAAATAACTCAAAATCGAAATATCCTAGATAGGTCAAACTAAACATGTTATGAATCCATATTCATCTCTTCTCAATTTCAAAGTAAGAGTGATTAAATATAATCCGTCGTAAACACCGCAAATGTATTAATTCACGCCGATTCGGCGAGGGCAATTTGCAAGTCAAGACCATAATGGCCTTGCAATATCAACAACTTACATAAATTGTGTGCGGGACGGTGATGCACACATCAAAGGATCGTGCCGTAGCACGACTGACAAAGTTATGTGCATTGGCGACATCTGCGCTGGTAGTAAATTTCATTGCCTTTTCTCAGTTGTTTTGCTCAAAATGAAAAGGGGGCATATATGACAGTAAAAGCTAACATTTTATGGAACAGAAATACTAGTCTATTTTATATGGAAATGTTAGAATATTTCTATAAATTGATTAGGTTTATAGAAAATAGCTAACTAGCCATTAACAAGCTTTCACAGTCACTACAGAGTTACTCATTATTAATGTCGGAAATACCAAAGTAGGACTGCTTTATATTAAAGAAGGTAGTCTGACGCCCAATCTTGACTTATAGATGGAATAGAGGTAATAGAGGTGAGTTGAAATCAATCAGATGGCCAGGTTTCCCTTCTATATTCATAAAAATGTAATTGATACAAAACAATTACCATTTCTTGGAAATACTTTCCTTCACCAAAAGGTCTTGTGGTTTTATCTCAAAGAAGAAACCATATTTATTTTGTGGAACGAGGCAACAACACAAACAGGGCTTCTTCTCTTTCTCTCCTTTCTCCTCATTTTACTGTACCTCGTAATTTCACCGTCTCTTTTTTTCTCATTCATCTTCCTCCTCTTGTCTTCCTCAACCTACTCTGAATGTCTACTTATGCTAGATATTTGCGAAGACGATTTCCAGTGTGAAAACGTAAGAAGGGGACATTTGTGTTTATATTGGCATCAAGTATGTGATACTTTTAACAATTGCCTTGATGAGTCCGATGAAGCTTATTGCGGTAAGTCAGGAGTCCTCTGTCAGTGTTTTCTATCATACATGCAATTCTTTGTTGATTTGGCTGCTTTAAGACATTTTCATTTATTGCAGGATTATAACTTACTCATCGGGCATATATTGTTTGTAAAATTATGATATGAACCACCCATAGTAATTTTGGAACTGAAACTGAAAACATGTAAATGTCCAAAGGAAAGTTCATGTTTCGTGGTTCTTAATGGATAGATTCGGCATAATATTATTATTTGTTAAATTGCAATACATGCAATAATATCTATCCTTCTCCCGTTCGTTCATCCTTGCACCTGTTTATGTCTCCCCATTTTCAATAAATTTACTTCTTGTGATATCATACTTCTATACTTGGGTACATTTTATTTAGCTTATGCCGACATACAAGTCTTGACAGTATCAATAGGAACTCCGCACAATTTGACTACACATCTGTTTCCAAGGACAACGATCGCAGATGCAAAGTGGATAATAACATCCTTCGACATGTTAGATAACGGGGCGTTTCTTGTGTCACCCATCAAATTCAGCATTACTTTCGGTGTGTCGTTAATATTTGGTAGAGGGTCGAGCTTTTCATTACAGTCGTATCTGGCAAAAGTAGCCAGTCGAGATGTTGAGTTTTCTTCTAACCAAACCATATTATTGAATGCATCACAAATCTGGATATGGTTTAAAGCTAAACCTGGAGTGAATAATGAAGATCAGCAACTTATAGAAGAAAATGTCCAGTTGCTTTTTCCTATGCAGCCGATTGTAGATGGCATTTGGATTCAAATTGAACGAATTGCGCAAGGTACTTTGGGAATATACCTTACAAGAACCGAAAGAACGAAAGAAAGAACGAAAGAAAGAAAAAGAAAGAAAGAAAGAAAGAAAGAAAGAAAGAAAGAAAGAAAGAAAGAAAGAAAGAAAGAAAGAAAGAAAGAAAGAAAGAAAGAAAGAAAGAAAGAAAGAAAGAAAGAAAGAAAGAAAGAAAGAAAGAAAGAAAGAAAGAAAGAAAGAAAGAAAGAAAGAAAGAAAGAAAGAAAGAAAGAGAGCTATGGGTAATTTCATAAATATTTGTTTTTATTTTTAGCTGATAAGACTGGTTTTTATTGCCAAATGGGAAAGGTGAGATTGCCTGAAAATCTCGTATGTGATGGCCACCAATCTTGTAAAGATGGCACGGATGAACTGCAATGCGATACAGGTTTTTATCAGATTTAATTTTATTTTGCAAAAATAATTTCTCAATCTCACACTCGAACAAATCCCATTTTCCGTCTTATTTTTCTATTAATAAACATGTACGTATAAAGTTTTTTTGTTGTTTATTCAATTTAGTTTCGTGTTTCAAGAAGGAAATAGCGATGCCAAAGAACGGCGTATATGTATGGTCATCACCACATTTTCCTCGACACTATGCATCACAAACTAAGCATTGCTCATGGGTTTTCACATCTCAGGATTCTACAGACAATAACGTTTTTCTCCTAACCATCGTTGACTTATTGATTGATGAATTCGACACATTAATCTTGGGAAACATTTCCAATGGAATAAGCAATGCCAGATATGAGTTTCCAAAGCATGTTGATCTGGCACCGAAGACTATCAATTCAACTACAGCATCACTGTGGATGGTATTTAGCTCAGGATACCAACGACAATCCCACAAATTTTACATTTTGATCAACCTATTCAACGCATCTGAATTTCAAAGTAAGATTCGATTGTTGTTTGATGTGTTCATTTATTTTAATAAATGAACACATCAAAGTTTAAAGTTAATGGTTCATGGTAAACAAGTGGGTAAAATATACAATATTATCGATGGATGTGGTATTTTCTAGAACTAGCCCCGTTCCACAAACCGCAACGCCTCTCGAATAGCGAGCGAAGGGAGCACCGAGCGTAGATATCTTGGATCATCATCATAAGTATAAGAGTACAGCACAGAGCCTGTGTTAGTAGTTTCATCAATTTAAGGTATTAAATTGGTTTAAAAAAACGTTAGAAATTGTTCTGTTATTTAAATTATTTTCCTCCCGGTGAAATTTTTTTCGCCCGCTGAAAAATTGACAAATTATATGTAGCTCATATGACTTGTGTAAAAATAAAATGTGCTCCGATTTTTTATAAAATCATCATGGATAATTTATTAGGGCTTAGTCTGCCAAATTCGGAAGAGTTACCAAAGTCTATGTTGCCTGCGCAGGCAACATGCTGCCTTGCCCGGCAATGTTTCCAGTACAGGCAGACGGACCAGACAATTTATAATCTTCATGATAAAAACTTTTTTACAAATGTCCTTGCTATTTGTTGCTCTTTTTCTGATGTTTAATGTCTTTATACCAGTGTCCACTCCTTGTAAATATGAAACCAACATTTAAGATAAATAGCGCCATCAGTGTTCACTTTTACTTAAAATTACTATATAGTTTTGCATGCCATCGAACAACCGTGTTCACGATTCACTAGTTAATCGTCGTTATGTGGTAACCACGACGATGTAGCAGGTATCATATACAAATCAGTTATACGACTCGAGCCCGTCTCGAGTCCTTATTTTCAATAACTCAGACTCCGGCTGTGCTGAACTCTGACTCGGGCATTTCGAGGAGTCGGTCTGAGTCCAGTTATTAATAATTATGTCAATTAACATTTTCATAAAAACTCATTACATTTGTTTTATTATTATTTATTTTCAGATATGGGTAGTCACTGTTCGGATGGGATATTTTGTGATGACGGTATAATGTGCATTAGCAAACATCAACAATGCGATGGTTTCGCAACATGTATGGATAAATCTGACGAGAGGATAACACACTGTTATTTCAATAATAGTAAGACAATATCAGGCATAAGAAAATGGCGTTTTGTGGCGAGTCCTAGGGGGATAAACTTAACTCTTTCCACGCGGGTGTCGACTGCAGACGACAGGTTTCCAAAAAAAAAATTCAAATTCAAAATTTCAGAATTGTACATTTTCATGACCATATTTGGAATCAGCATGAAAATGCATTAAAATGAGTACAAACAAGCATAGTATTGGTTCAGCGGTTCTTAAGATAGCTCTTGATATTTCGACAAAATATCTCAAAACTTGGACATTTTATGTTGAAGCTTATGGCTAGCATGCAGATCATTAACGTATAAATGACTTGCTTTGACTAGAGCTAGCAGTATAGCCTACATATGAGAAGAGTATAGCAGCTATAGGAATATGTTTAATAAAACATGCCACCGGTTGCATTTCGAAAAGGGGTGGGAATGAGCACAAGACTGGAGAGAAAGAGGACAGGAACGGGACAGGGGAGGTGCAGTGACGTAGCAATCTATGGTAATCAAGTAAGAATGTTGGTTATTTTCTAGCAGTGATAAAATATGGTTAAACCAAGCCCTACTACAGCTACTTCATGTGGTAGGCCCTAAAATTAGGTCGGATGTTGATTTTAACTTTATAGCGATAGGTCGTAGATAGCACAAACCATACATTGTTTTAATTCTTATGATCAGACCAGTAATTTGGTATTTCTTTTAACAAAATCGGATTATTCTTAAATAGTTACCCCTGTATAACCGTTCCTGACCTCTAGCGGTCACTGGGTCAGATCCAGATGGCCCTACTTTATGTGTAGAAATTCTCTTGGTTTTAACAAAAAGTACACAATGGTTCCCAGTTTGGGAGCTTAGCAGCTGCAATATCGATTGTTTGTCTAGCCGATCGGCGGCTGAACTTTTGCATTTGGGCAGATTCTTCTTTCTTTCTTCTGTCAACCTTGACATAATTGGCTCTAGCTCCTTCATATTATTTGACCGATTATAACCATTATTATGTTTTAATGAGTCCAAGTGAGTGAAAATATTGGATCCAAAACATAATAATGATAAAGTTAGTCTCGTCCAATATTCTAAAACTCATAGCTCGACCATTAAATATGGGCTCAATTAATTCAATTTTATATCAAACTAGGGCAAAAGCTCCACTACCCAAGCTTTTACATTTGACATGACCCATTTGGGGTCAAACGTAACGCATGTAATTTTGCCTAAAAATGCGATTTTACTCATTATTATGTTTTGACGGATCCAAGTTGTGATAATATTAGATCCAAAACATAATAATAAATATGGGCTCAACCGATCCAATTTTATATCAAAATGCATCTTCTCCTACAGATTACATGGTAGCGTAATGAGACTCGGTCTTCGGCATCGACTATGGTTGGGGTCTATGGGTAAACACAGATTTGGGGTCAAAGGTCATTAAGGGATTTTTTGGCACATAACCAAATACCTTCAAAATGCTTCTTTTCCTACAGATTACATAGTACAGAGATGAGATTGACACATATGCACTGACATTAGCTGGTGTCGTGTCTACAGGGTGTATCAAAATGATTGGTACTGGGCTATGTGACATTTTCAAAAAATATATCAAAAATATAAAATTGCTAATTAATATAGTGTTTGTACTATAAATAGAAAGGGGCATATGTTAACTTAGTGATCTATTAATCTGAAGTTGATAGGTTGATGCATCTGGGAGCTATTGTCATTTAAACGAAGATCGACGTAATCATGGTTTGACTTACACAACACAAGATGAATAGGTTCACTGCTTGAACCATTTATTGCATACATACTCTTCAACTCACCTCAGTATACATAACATAAAATTGCTTTACACATGCTTTTAGAAAGATAATTCCTGAAGTCCCTGCATTACGACTCATGATGCAGTCATGTCTACAGTAGAATTCATCTCGACCTTTGCAGGACTTAACCCCATTAAAAGCTATTAAACCAAGATAACACTCATTGAAACAGCTCAACTGATTAAATCGGATCTTCTCTGGCTGTGCACATGTGACTGTTTTCATGTGCGATATCGCAATAAAGTTTGCGTATTATAGCTTCAGTTGGGTAACCGATTATAAAGGAAACGAAAGGAAACAATGGTATGTATACTTTTGTTCACGAAATGAGACAAAGACCTGCTTTTTGTTAACCAGCATTCTTCAAAATGAGCAACATAATGATTGTTGACTTAACACGGTTTGGAAATAATTTCTTCATATTTTTGGTGTTATCTGTCGTTTACATATCCTTCCTAAAACACAAAAGTGCGACCCTCTCCAAACATCTAAATTATCTAAAAATTTAGGACATGTTACAAAACTTTATTTTCTAGATCCTATTTAGAATAATTTAAATGTAGCTTTTACCGTTTTTTGTGGCATCCTTCAGAAGTGAGCGGTCCGATACCAATATTTTCGGTCAAATCTCCATTCAATTAACACGGGGAGTTGGCTAGCTATGCCTTGCCCTCACTCATATTTTACAAAAGTGCGACCATTTCTGAACATCTAACCTAGCTGTAATTTTAGGTCATGTTAGAGAAATATATTTGCTAGAAGTTTTGGAGAATAAATAAAATATTGGCTGGTTATTTTCACACAGTGATGTTAACTAGGCAAGTGTCCATTCTCCCAACATACATCATTTGTAGAGGTCACGCGACAATGGTGAGAGCACTGTGTATTGTGTATAGGAAAACGGACAGTAACTGCAGTATGTCTGGCTGTGTGAGGTGAAGCCCTATCTTGAATGAACTTAACAACTAGGTTGGGTCCATTCTGAAACTGCCTGGCCCATATCAAATTTTGAAGCATTGCAAGTTATAGCACGCTTGCATGGGATACGCCTTGCTCTTAGAAACTGTCACCTAAATCTTCTCTGCACTTCTCCATAGCTTCGTGTCGACCAGTGATTCTTAACTATGAATGCACACTGAAGTGTGGAATACTGTGGAGCCATTCCAATAACTTTTACCAGGTCTAAACTAACCTACACTGTCTACAGTCTATAGCCATTCTGCCACACCATCTACTTAGTAATCTCAAAAATACAATTTAAATTACCGCCGTGGATGGTGTTGATACACAAAAATTTTTTCACCCCACCTAAATTATTCAAGTCAATAATATTACTCTCAAGCAATAAATATTGATTATTACATTTATATATATTATGAATGAAGAAATAGGCAAGGAAAATATTAAGTATTTCCATGATTTTAAACATATCATCCTCACAAGGTATTTGCAGTAAAATAGAGGTTTGAAAATGGTGCGCTACTGATCCAGCGTTACGATGAAAAGTGTAAAAACACCTACTTTCCTTTAGAATCATGTAACTTCTGAATAGAATGTGCTATCTTTATGATCTAAAATTCTTAGAGAAGATAAAACTACTATAATTACAAATATGTAAACAATTACCCCAAACTGGCACACAAAAAAGTAAACAAAATTCGGCAAAAAATGAGAAGTCTTCGTTACCAATCATTTTGATACACCCTGTATAGGGTAAACACGGATTTTGAGTTCAAGGTCATGCAGGGGTCAACTAGGATTGATTACTGAAAATCACCTTAAACTTCACTATTTGCTGCATATTAAGTGCTGTGATCATCAGATTATGCCAAAATGACTATAGTATTGGGTACATATAGGGTTATAATCAGATTTGGCTTGAACATGGGGAGGGGTCTGTTTTGGAGTCAAAAGGGGCAAAATTCTACAATTTGTCCAATTCGAATGAAAATTCGTGTATGTAATCACAATATAATTCAAAATATGACGGAGGTAATTTCAAGGTCACCAGAGGTCAACCAAAGGTCAAAAGGGGTAAAATTCTAAAATTCGTTCAATTTAAATCTAAATTAGAATATGTGATATTGATATGATTTAAATCAAAATGGAGGTCATTTGAAGGTCATCAGAGGTCAACAAAGGTCAGGTTATTTTATTAGCTAGATTGTTATTAAACTTAATGGTTACATTTTCCACGAAAGGGCAATTGTGTTCCAAATCTTTTCAAGCTCATCAGAGGTCACTTCAAGGTCACGGATGGACTTCGTAGCCTTATGAGGCTGCAATATATCTAGTTTCTTCTTTTTCTTCAAAAAGTCCATACCTGTCCAAAATATGAGAGAGTGGTTAAATAAGATTTAAGTTTCACCTACTTTGTGAAGACATTTGGAGGTAATGGGATAATGTAAATATTATATTATGTACGCTCTATTTTTGTAGCTCGCATGCCTCTGTGTTTCAACAGTAGTTGCTATTTTTGGATGAATAGAAATCTCAAAAACGACAACATCCTACTCTCGTGGCAAAATGCAAGCAACATGTGTCAAGGACTACACAAGAAAGCTTATCTTAGCGTGCCTAATAGTTACGATGAAATACAATTCCTCGACGAAAAGTGTACACCTACTGTTGAGTGTCCTGGAATTGGTTTTGGTTGCCACGTCATCAATTTTAACAGCACATTGGAATGCGAAGATATGAATAAAAAAGCAGGTAGTATTTGCGCAAGGAAAGATAACATAACCCTCCATTTCTCCAGAGCAACACTGGAGAGTAACAGCACCACCGTACGGTATTCCTTTCGCTCTATTATTCTTTTCCTAGTTATTCAATTTGTACTGTTTGTTTTCATCTTGTTGTTGTTTTTCTTCTTCTTCTTCTTCTTCGTCTTCTTTGTCTTCTTCTTGGTCTTCTTCTTCTTTATCTTCTTCTTCATCTGCTTGCTCTTCTTACCATGAACTTCATATCATGCACTTGTATTTTACCATATATACACTTGTACCTAAATATATAACTGATAATTATTTTCTTAATCTTTAAACCTATTTTCAGTGACGACGTCGGCAGCGAACGAAGTGGTTATGGACATAGAAAGGAGTTTGACAAATTTATGTAAGAGAAGTTTCAGTTATTTATTATTGAAGAAGTTATAATTGAAACCTGATATATAAAATGATTGTGATTCCAAAAAAAAGTATTTACTATAAGATTCATGCAAAAGGAAAAAAAGTGTTTACTAAAGTTTACTACGCGCTGGTGAATTGCGATCGCGTAGAAGTGACAAGGTCGCCTACTACGCGCCGCGCGGAGACCAATGGGTCAGCCGGCTTGTTGTCAAGTGCATTGATCAGCTAATCAGCGTGATTGTTTATTGCTTTTGCGCTTACGCTCGTGTACGCGATACGCACAGGCACGACCACGGAAGTTAAAAAATAAACTTTAGTAGCAGTTGGTGCAAATGATTGATGCTGTGAAAGTGCAGCTACAAGTGCTCTCAAAATATTAGTAGAATATAAAAAGCTTGGTTCCAAAACATGTTAAGTCCACAAACACATGTTTCTGATTTACCTGGGCGATATTGTAAAGGGTTGTGATGCAATTCGCCGTAGAAGTGACGTAAATAAGATGATTAACTACCATAGCAATTAGATGAATACAATTTTAAATAGATCGCCCTGCACTACATCGTTCACACGGTACCTATGCATTGAACCATAGATGTCAAAGAAAGGCTGATTACTCGCACTTGTTAAGATTAGTATCTTTGAAAAGAGCGGTATTGTATTCAATCTATGTTTGCAGACATACACAGGTGATTAGTGCAATCTAATTGTAGTGCAGGGCGATTTGTTCAAAAATTGTATTCATCTATTGCTATGGTAGCTAATCCGATTATTACGTCACTTCTACGGCGAATAGGTATAGTAATTTCAGTTGCATGCACCATTACAAAGCAAGCAGTGGATGGATGCACAGTAACAATACTGTGTGAGTCATTTGGTTCCCAAATGAGAACAATAGTCTGCATATTGTTCAGCAGCATTGTTGTGGTAAATAATGGTTTGTTGATGGTACAACTCATTGTTGCTAATGTCAAACTTGTCTAAGTAAGTGTGATTTTATCACACAAGTAAATGAGAAACATGTGGTCGTGGACTTACTACTTAGAATGTATCTATATGTTCAGTCAGCTGTCCATAGTTTAACGTTATCATTTTATTAATCACTAGCGAATGCTACTTGTATTGATATAATGACACATACCGTGAGTGATATGCGCTTAATAATGAATTTACGGGCCTTCGTGCCGTTTTTGACACTGGAAAATGGAACCAGGAGCATTACATTTGGCATTCAACATGCTCAAGCTCAGGACGAAGGCGCTGCATACATAGTTTTGTCACCGACTGAACTCATCCCAACTGATAATGATGTCTCTGACTCGCTACCAATATTATGTAAATATATTATTAAAGATGTTGTGCTTGATCGTCTTCAAACTAGTTTCGTGGAGTTTGCCAGTCAGTTACACATAACAAAGCAAACACAAAACGTTTTAAACGGGTTAAATAAAGGTCATGAAAACGTTTTTAAAACGTATTGTATGAAAACACACTAAAATGTTCTCAAACTGTCATTAAAAAAATTTCAAAAACTTAACGTAAATAACATTTATGTAAGAATATTTTGTTTTGAATGTTATAAAAAAAAAGTTTTATACCCTTTATTCACCCTACATTTAAACGTTTTCTGGCAAATTTTTCTAACCTTTTGAGAATAATGTCAAAAAGGTTTTGTGTTTTCTGGGAATGTATTAATTCGAAATAAATTCGTACTTGGCTTATAATTTGCTATACATAAAAATAAGCAATCCAGATAGTTTTACTGTGGTGCAAGTTCAAGTTGACGAAAACATATAAATTTGCCAGCAGAAACAAATCTTTCTACGATAGTCTTCTACGTGAAATTCTATTACCCCCACGACCCATTATTCAAAATCGCGCACTGTGATTTGTTGAAACGCGTCACGTGAAAGACCATTAATTAGCAATAAAGTGGCCAGGGCAACGAACTTTATGTTCTTCTCGCATCACAGCGCACAGCAAAGCGCGATGCAGTATATTAGCGTCGTTGCGCATTCTAAGCATTACGCTTGGTTACGCGTTCTGCAATACTCGCTATCACTTACGCTTTGGCTACGCGTAGGCGCTCCACCTTGAGGTAATCAACTTGAAATATTTGGGCTAAAAATGTGATATTTTCTCTTTAAATCGCACTATTTTGGGTAATAGAATAGAAATAAAGGGTGCAGCATTGTCCTTTACACGCAAATAATTTGTCCTCGGCAGTAAAAACGTTTAAATAATGGGCTCGGCTGCGCCTCACCCATTATTTACGTTTTTACTTCCGAGGACACATTATTTGCGTGAAAAGGATAATGTATTACCCTTTATTTCTTAACTAATGGTCTTCGTGAGATTGAGATGAGTACAGGTTGGTTTTGTGATCGTAGCACTCACATATTCGGCCTCGGTTCGATTCCCCGCAGTACGTAAAACGACGTTTCCAATCCATGGCCTACCTCGCATTTTTTCCGTGTGTACCCCCTAAAATCCAAAATGTTTCAATAGTCATATACCCCCTTCCGGTTAAACTAGTCATGCTAGTTGTGTTATATCTAATTTAAACAATTTTAAAATCCCTTTCCTTTATGTGACATTCAGATATTCCAACTGATCATCATACTGTCAACGTTCATCTAGCGTGCCTCGGCTCGTCGTTTTTATATGCACACGGTTATCCACATCATATCAGTTATAATTCGACGGATGTCCGAACTTTTTCAATATCCTGGGATGAAAAAAACATATCGGTTCACTATAAACGTGATCTTGTGTTCACTTCACCCACTCCCCCGTGCCTTACAACTATTAAGTATATTGCGGTTGCATCCTATACACCCCCGTATACACCAGCGGACAGTATCTTGCATGTTCGATGGACAACATGTGCATTGGGTGAGAAATAGAAGCAAAATTTTAATAATTATTACACCTTTCATGCATCACTCTCCCCTATATTATACATTAATATGGTGCGCACATACTATAGTCTATAATATCTACCACGAGATATACATGTATACCTCACATCTTCAGGTAATATCATCTTAAGTGACCAACTTTACTCCCTACCATTTCCATGTCCCGACGCCCGACGGAACGAAGATTGTGACACACACGGTATACCATCAATAATTTGACAGAAATAATTTTTAGAAAGATAAATCACATACTATAGTCTATATATCTACCTCGAGTCACCAGCACTAGCGTTGAAGTTCAGCGTGTTCTACGTTAGCTTAGCGTTACTTGGTGCGTGTACTTATCTTAACGCGCGTATCGTTGTCCATGTCTATCAGTATTCGAGTGGGCCCAGTCGACTGGGAAATTTCTCGGTCGTCCGGGTAAAATCCGAGTGGCTGGTTGTTTTAACCAATCACCGCAAATAACCCACTCGTTCTTATTTCATTCCACTCGAACGACATACTCACTAAATCGGAACGTCCATTTTCAGCCTATGTTTCACTCGACCGGGATAAGAGGCGTGGCCTGTCCACGTGATTAGCCCGGTCGTAGAGTACAGAATGATATAATGACACAAAGCGTGAGTGATATGCGGTTAATATCGTATTTACGGGTCTTCGTGCCGTTTTTGACACTGGAAAATGGAACCAGAAGCAATACATTTGGCATTCAACATGCTTAAGCTCAAGAAGAAGGCGCTGCATACATAGTTTTGTCACCGACTGAACTCATCCCAACTGATCATGATGTCTCTGACTCGCTACCAATATTGTGTAAATATATTATTAATGATGTTGTGCTTAATCGTTTTCATGAACACATTCAACCAGTCAGTTACACATAACAAAGCAAACTCAAAACTATTTAAACGGGTTATATAAAAGTCATGAAAACGTGTTTAAAACGTTTGTTATGAAAACACACTATGTTGTCAAAATATCATTATAAAAATTGACCATCAGTTAGATACAAATCACTATACAAATCATTATTAAAATTGACCATCAGTTAGATACAAATCACTATACAAATCATTATTAAAATTGACCATCAGTTAGATACAAATCACTATACAAATCATTATTAAAATTGACCATCAGTTAGATACAAATCACTGGATCATAGTTTGCTATACACACAAAGAGTGTGATTTGATGGAATCATTTCCATGAATGTGATATACTCATTGTTTACTGCTAACTGCTAAAGATGTAGATTATTGTACAAAATTATATTATAAAGCAGTTACCCAGTTAGATTTAATGTGATCAGTAGCGTAGCCAGCGGGGGCAGAGGCAGAGTGCCCCCGCTGACAAAAAATGAAAGAAAAAAGTGCCCCTCTGACAAACAATGAAAGAGAAAATCTGGAGGGTAAAGGAAGAGAAAAGGGGCAAGGAGCCCCTTTTCCACCAAAAAATATTAACGATGAAGCCCTTTTTCATCCAGATCACGGGCAAAAATAGTGTAAAATACACAATTTTACGCGCGTACGAAGTCCCAATAAAGCATTTCTATGAAGTCGAGGACATGTACAGTCTCTCTATAAAAGATACGGCGTATGTATGTATGTAATGCAACTACAATTTTTTTCGTCTGTGCCTCCGAAAGCTGGCTACGCCCCTGAATGTGATGCAAGTTCAAGTCGACGAAATATATCTATATATTTGCCAGCAGAAACAAATCTTTCTACCATAGTCTTCTCTGTGAAACTAATGGTCTTCGTGAGATGAGTACTGGTTAGTTTTGGCACCGGTTCAATTTCCTGCAGTACGTGACGTTTCCAATCCATGGCCGACCTCGCATTTGTTTTTCGTGTGTACCCCCTAAATCCATCATGTTTCAATAGTCATGTACCGCCTTTTCCTGTTCAACTATAGATGTGTTATATCTGAATTCAACAACTCTTCCTATACCTTTATACAGGAGCCAAGCGTTGTTAATCGGTGGTGAATTCACAGTCCAGTAGCACAGCGGCATTCGTCATCGGGTCAAGTGTTTTTAAAATGCGTAAAAAAAGCTTGATTTTAATGTTTATTATTGCACATTCTAAGGAAGTCTGATTATCTTTTTGAAATAACCCATAGGACGGGTTTTCGCTGACATATTTTTATTGTGTAAAAACTGAAGCATCCTATGTATAAAGGAATATATGAATATTAACTGCGCAACATAATAACGATTCGTGATACCCAACACTGTGGTACAGTTTGTTGGTGTCCTTTGGACACAGGGTGTTGTGATGCGTCTAGTGCATTAGCGAGGTAGATTAGTAGTAGCATGTAGTTTAGTGCTTGCAAATTTCTGCTTTCAGCTTCTGCCGCTGGCTAGCCGTAAGGCGAAAAGGGAAGCAAAGTACGTAAGCCTTCTCCTGCCAGTACATAGCCTCTCCTACATCAAGACTCTTACAGTGCCTCCCAGCGACAACACACGGTAACTGGGTACCCCACGGCCCCAGGCGAAACTGTAAGGGATCTCGGAGCAGCTTTGGGCCCCAGAGATGCGGCGTGCAGGCCCACCGGCGTGTGGACATGCCCTGGCGCCCATCAACCAAGCCCCAGCTATGGGTCAAATAGCTGAGGTAGTTCACTACCTCAGGCGGTTTTGAGATGCAATCTCTTGTCTCCGGCAGAAGGGCGTTTCATAATAGTTAATACTCTATGGATACGGTCAGTGAACACAAGCAGGGAGTCCTGAGTCCTGTACAACTTACCACATCTGGTTGGAGACGGAAGTGGTAAGAGTGAAGGCGTTGATAAAATGATTTCTCATTATTATACAGCGGCCACAAGACAACTGTGAGAAGGCAAACTCCTATGTTAAACCATTCTGTAGGAGTTGCGACCGCAGAATTAAGCAGCAAAAGAAAAACTATGACAGCAAACCTAAACTACACTAGGGTTAGAGTCCCTACAAAAACACCAACTCCTGGAGCTGACACAGATTCTGAGAAATCAAATGATGGCTTGTCCTCAAAGCCGCAAGGAAGGGACAAGGCTGACATATGTGGAAGCAAAAGGAGTAACCTTATGAACTGCAAGAAAATTGTCACAACCTCCACCATGAATGTGAGGACCATCAGAGAACAAAGATGCAGCGAGGAACTAGTGTGCAGCTTAATGGCATACAACATAGACATCCTGGGGATACAGGAACATCGCATAGTCCACAAGGAACCAGTCAGATATGAGAACATCCTTGGCCAGACGCTAATTACAACTTCAGCTGTCAGAAATAGAGCAGGTGCAGCAACTGGCGGAGTTGGCATCGTTCTCAGTTCTAGTACAAAAAGCTCACTAGCCAGCGTGACACAACACACAGACCGTATCCTGGCTGCCAACTTTCAGGGTAACCCATCAACAACAGTGATAGTTACCTATTGTCCAACTAACGTGGACAATGAAGACAACATTGAAGCACACTATGACAACTTAAGAAGAGCCATTGATTCCATCCCAGCTCACAATGTCCTTGTTATAGTAGGAGACTTCAATGGTAGAGTTGGAACTGGAGATGCAAATTATACCTATCATGACACAACCAACAGAAATGGAAAGTATATGGTAGATTTGGCAATTGAGAAAAACCTCATAATTGCTAATACCTACTTCAGAAAGAGGAATGGAAAGCTGTGGACGTACATGAGCCCAACGGGAAGCAAATATCAACTGGACTATGTTCTGATTCGGAAAAAGTGGAAGAACAGCTTGCTGAACGCTGAAGCTTATAGCACCTTTTCCAGCGTAGGATATGATCATAGGATTGAATCAGCAAGGATCAGACTAAGTCTAAGAAAGAGCAAGGCTTTGTCAAGAAAGAAACACTACGACTGGAAGGTACTGTGTTCAAACAACAAGTTACAGCAGCAATACACAATTGAGGTACGTAACAGATTCCAGCCTCTAGAAGACATCAATGAAAATGCAACCGAGCGATATGAGAGATTCATAAGCGCCACTGCAGAAGCAACAGAGAAGATCATCCCTGTTAGAAAGAAAATCAGGAAGGCGTGCTTCTCAAGTGATCACAGAGTAACAACAGCAAGACAGAAAATCAAGAAGGCTTATGAGACATATCAAGAATGCACAACCGAAGACAACAGGCTCAGTTATAATCAGGCAAAGTCTGAATTAGCAGGAGCCTATAATCAGGCAATAGAGGATGATCTCAACATCAAGCTGAGAGAAGTTGAAATGGCTCATGACAACTGTAAACACAGTCAGAGTTGGAGACTGATCAATGAGGGGCCAGCTGAAAGGAGACACTCAGATGGAAAGGGTTAACAACTGGTATCATCATTTCAAAGATCTACTAGGAAGTTCCCCAGATATAGAGGGAGAAGATGATACGATAGAGCCCATCACAGATGATCTCTCGATTGAGGTTGGTCCTTTTAGCCATGAAGAATACACAAAGGCAAAGACAGCAATAGCAGAGGGAAAGAGTAGTGGAGAAGACGGCATCCCACCAGAAGTCTTAAAGAGATGTGACCTGGATGACCTGGTGCTAGGATTTTGCAACGATGCATTGCTGAAAGAAAGAATGCCTGATCAGTGGTCTATTCTTAACATAATCCCAATACCAAAGTCAGGAGACCTAAGTCAAGGAGGTAATTACCGTGGCGTGGCATCAGCCTATCCTCAATAGTAGCCAAAACCTTCAATAGGTTGATACTCAACAGGATAAGACCCAAAGTTGATGGACTTCTGAGAAACAACCAGAATGGCTTCAGAGTGGGAAGAACTACTGTCAGCCACATACTGGCTCTTAGAAGGATAATAGAAGGAGTGAAGGCGAAAAATCTACCAGCCATTATCACATTCATTGACTTTCGAAAAGCCTTCGACACTATTCACCGAGGCAAGATGCTACAAATCCTCAGAGCCTATGGGATACCAAAACAACTTGTGGATGCCATTGGAAGGACATACAAGAAAACGAAAGCCAAAGTGATCTCCCCTGATGGAGAAACTGAGCTGTTTGACATCGTAGCCGGCGTTCTACAAGGAGATACACTTGCCCCGTATCTGTTTGTGATAGTGCTTGACTATGCCTTAAGAGTGGCTATAGATGGCAAGGAAGGTGCACTAGGATTCCAGCTTGAAAGGAGAAAGAGCAGACGAGTTGGGCCAGAAGTGGTAACCGACCTGGACTTCGCTGATGACATCGCCCTACTGTCAGAAGAAATAAATCAAGCTCAGGAACTGCTGCAAAGGGTAGAAACATCAGTTGGAAGAGTCGGATTAAAGATGAATGCCACCAAGACAAAGTTCATGTCCTTTAACCAAGATCAGCAAGTTAACATCAGCACGAATAATGGTACAAAGCTAGACGAGGTGAAAGACTTCAAATACCTCGGAGCATGGATGGCTAGCACAGAGCATGATGTCAAAACACGCAAGGCAGCAGCTTGGAGAGCATGCAACAGCCTAAGTAAGATCTGGAAGTCTGCTCTACCAAAGAATTTCAAACAGAGGGTCTTCAGTGCAACAGTGGAGTCTGTGTTAATGTACGGATGTGAAGCCTGGACCATAACTCCCAAACTATCTAAAGAGCTGGACGGCTGTTACACCCGTATGCTTAGGGCAGTGTACAACATCCATTGGAAACAGCACGTAAGCAACAAAGAGTTGTATGGAGACCTCCCAAGGCTTTCAGAGAAGATCAGAGAAAGGAGAACACGCTTCGCTGGCCACTGCTTCAGAAGCAAGTGTGAACCTGTCGCCAACCTGATAAACTGGGCACCCAAACATGGAACAAGAAACCCTGGTAGACCACCCCTTACATATGTAGATGTACTCAAGCAAGACACCGGACTGGAAGCATCTGACCTGGGAACGGCGATGCAGGACAGGAGGATATGGAGAGCTGTCGTGGTTCGGGAAAACCACCCGAAATAAGCAAGTAAGTAAGCAAGTGGTACAGTTGGTGTCGTTTAGGAGGCAGAGAATTTTATTTCAATTTTATATACGTCAAAATATTTTTTGAATTTAGTGAAAATGAACGCTCAAAAAATGATGAAAAATTTATGTAAAAATTACATAGAATCCAATAAAGATTACTATATAACTATAGGCCGACATGAAAAATGGCAGGCTCCCTATACATTGCACGGCCTGATATACCATGCACGATGCAGTCAAAATTGATATATATTTATTGTGCGCAGCACAGTACACGTATTGTTGTATTTCTATTCTATACCCGATAAATGTTGGAGTTGCCTATAGCCTATATAAAATTCAATTTGGCTACCAATAAGTCATTTGGTTCAATGGATTTGCGTGCTGGACTTGAGTATTCTGTTTGTAGCCGCGGCGTGGGTTCGAGTCGCACCTCTGCCGAACTGAAATTACCTTTTTTTTAAATTTCATATTAGGGAAATGGGACTGGGCGAATTTATGTATGACGTAGAGAGGATCGAGTGGTCCAGTAGCGTTTACGAGAACGCAAGGTTACGCGTACGCGTTACGTGTGAGTGCGTTAAATTCGACATGCGTAAATACTCTCTTAATACAGAGATTGCAAAGAAGCGTTCACTGCAAACGCCATACGGGTTACGCATAACGACATTGTGCTGTAGAACGTCATAGTGCCGTTCACATCCGAACTAGCCTCCTACACAGCCAATTTGTGTCGGGTGTAACGCTCGTCGTTCCTAGTATGTTCGTGATAGCCGCATACAGTCTGAACCGAGACTACATGTAAACGCGATTGCAATAAGCTCATGGTGGCGCTATGCTGAGACAAATATATCTAAAGATATATCTAACAAACCCCATTATCATGTAAATAGTGCCCTGTTTACCTTTTAAAGCAACATTAAAATAGATATTCGAATATAGTGTAGTTCGATTACTACCCAGCAAACACAATAATATTACAGAAAACGTTAAATGTTGGGTTAAAGGGTATGTGAGGGTCAAGGGTATACAACATTTTAATAACATTCAAAAAGCATTTTGTTCAAAACTTGCTGTAAAACATTCTAACATAACTTAAAAGTACACAAAATGTCTGCCAAGTGATATTTTACTGTAGCATTTCGAATTTTGGTTTAAAATGTTGTTGTATTATTTTTTTAGTATAACACGTTTAAAAAAAAAGATTTGTATATAAACAGGCATTGATATCTTATCAAAACGTTTTAACTAAAACCATAAACACACGCATTATCATGTTTTAAACAATATTGGTGTTTGCTGAATAGTATTCATAAGCAAAACACTTTGACAGCTGTTTAACACAACGAAATAGCAATGGCGAAAAATGACGTTGCACGAACTTCTGTTGCCCATTCATTATGCCGTAAGACGACACGATCTTGCCTAAAATGCCTTTTCGTAAGATGATTTTTGGACGGCATTCTCTAAACACAAATGAATAGGCAATCTGCCCGTTCGAATTCGCGTCGATAAATTCAAAATTTATTCACTTCTTCTTGTCTATACTAGGTTAAATTGTAACCTCCAACATGGATTTTATTGCATGTCGGACTCTACTTGTTCTATTTGGATACTTTGAATCACTTCATAACATGACAAACATAACATTTTTCTGCATATTGTAATGCCTTTTTTTTCATTTTGAAATGTCATTTTTTGCTACCAACCACAACGTAACTGCCTTACGGCAATTCCACGATTGACCAAGTCACAACGGATTTCGCCCTCTAGAGGGCATACTAACTGATTTTCGACTAATGTAGCATACGGTTGGCGATCACTTTTCACGTAAATTTCGTAATCTCTCTAATATGTTGGAGTTAGCAGCATAACATTACCGCTTTATTGTTTAGTTTGATTGCTGATATCAACATTGAAATCATCGACCTTCTTGTAAGGTTGGGTGGCAATGACAAACGGACATTCCGAATCTGAAAGAATCGTGTGATATATCGTTGTTGAAAGGTATTCAATCATGTTTCGGCGCGTGGTTTGCGCAGACGACGCGGACGCATTGTTGTTAATCAGTGATGAACAACGGTGAAATATGATTGAATCGCTAATTAAACAATGTTAAAATCCCTTTCCTTTATGTGACATCCAGATATTCCAACTGATCATCATACTGTCAACGTCTATCTAGCGTGCCACGACTCGCAGTCTATATATGCACGTGGCTATCCATATCATATCAGTTATAATTCGACGGATGTGCGAACTTTTTCAATATCTTGGGATGAAGAAAACATATGGGTGCATTATAAACGTGATCTTCTGTTCACTTCACCCACTCCCCCGTGCCTTACAACGATTAAGTATATTGCAGTAGCATCCCATACACCTCCGTATACACCAGCGGACAGTATCTTGAATGTTCGATGGACAACCTGTGCATTGGGTGAGAAATAAAAACATAATTTTCATGCATCTCTCTCCCCTATATTATACATGTTATATATTATATGGTGCCCTCATACTATAGTCTATACGCTGGCGAAGTTACGTAATAAATCGGATTAACTACCATAGCAATAGGTGAAAACAATTTTGAACATATCGCGCTGCACTACAAGCAGGTTGAACTAATCACCTGTGTATGTCTGCAGTTATAGATTGAAGACAATACTGGTCTTTTCAATGATACTAATCTTACAGGTGCAAGTGATCAGCATGATATGGTTCAATGCAGAGGTACCGCGTGAAAGTATCAGTGCAGCGCGGTATATTCAAAAATTGTTTTCACCTATTGCTATGGTAGTTAATCCGATTATTACGTAACTTCGCCAGCGTATTATCTACACTCGACCGGCACTAGCTTTGAAGTTCTGCGTGTTCTGCGTTAACTTAGCGTTACTTGGTGCGTGTATTGACCTTTACGCGCGCGATCAACGTGCCGCATGTGTACACGCAAAAAAGCACGCTAAGTCAACGCAGCACACGCTGAACTTCAAAGCTAGTGCCGGTGACTCGAGGTAGATATTATAGACTATAGTAAGTAATAATAATAATAATAATAAAACAGCATTTATATAGCGCATTGTGAATCTCAGATTCCTCAATGCGCTTTACAGATTTAAAAGCTACCAAACTTAATTTACAATAAATGATTTTAACTTAAGAATTATACAAACAATAATATGCATAACACAGCAGACCAGCTGCAAGCAAACAACATTAGAATGGCAAGAATAACACCAGTGAGAGGCCCACCGACAAAATCCCCAGGGGGACTGTCGGTGCACCTCACACCGGCATCATCAATACATCAATATACAAGATAAAAATACAGTTTAACATGATAAAAATGACACTAATAATCTCAAAAAAGGTACACAACCATCTCCATCCAAAGATGGAGATGCCAGTGTGGACTGTGTGAGAGACTCATCGATGTAAACACATCCATGAGCCTCCCACACACAAACAAAATTATACTCAACAGCAGAAATACATGGCATAACCAATCTAAACTCAAGCAAAAACAAAACCTACTCCATCCAAAGGATGGGCGGGGATGTCTATGCAAGAAGCATGAGAGACCCACCGATGTAGCATAAGAGCCAATCCGTGGGCCTCCCATGCCCCTTGAACATAATCAATGCAAAAAATAAAAAAAAAATAAAAAATAAAAATAACCAATGTAATATTATGACCACACTAAATAATACATTATTCTCATCAAATAAAATACACACATTTTGAAACTACAATTTTACATGACAAATAAATGACACTATTAATATCATATAGCAAAAACACACTGAAACCAAAATAAACTATACACAACCATCTCCATCCAAAGATGGAGATGCCTGTGGAGAGCCTGGTGTGTAAGAGACTCATGGATGTAAACATCCATGAGCCTCCCACACACTAACAAAAATATATATACAGCAGCAACTTGAATAATACATGGCAAAACAAGGCTATCTGTGTAAGAAGCATGAGAGACCCACCGATGTAGCATAAAGAGCAAATCCATGGGCCTCCCATGCCCCTTGAACATATCATATATAATCAATGCAATTTCAATAAATATTATACCAATGTAATAAAATAACCAAAGTAAATAATACATTATTAATTCTCATCAAATAAATACCACACACAAAATTATCATACTAAATAATTATTTCTTTCAAATTATTGATTGTATACCGTGTGTGTCCTAATCTTCGTTCCGTCGGGCGTCGGACATGAAAATGGTTGGGAATGAGTTTTGCTAATATTATGTCGCGTATATTGCATGTGAGGTGTACATATCATACACAATTTTATGTTGCTGAATTGAAGTTTATAATCCACTTTAATGCTTTGCGTGCTAGCCATGCGCTTCAATGGAAAAAGTTCAAGTTTTGAAATATTTTCTCAAAATATCAAAAGATATCTTAAGAACTACTGGATCAATACTAGGCTTGTTTGTACTCATTTTAATGCATTTTTCATGCTGATTCCAAATAATGGTCATGAAAATTTAAATTACTGAAATTTTTGAATTTTAAAAAGAAATTTGAAACTTGTCGTCTGCAGTCGACACCCGCGTGATGTTCAAATGGCTATGCGTGGTATGTAAGTTCAAGTCAACAACCTCGTGAGATAAATAATTTTGCAAACTACCCCCTAAAATGTTATATAAAGCATGCAACTTGGAAATAATGGCAAACGCGGCGCGCTTGAAAGTGAGGAATGAAATTAATGAGATCACATCGAGATCTTAAGTTGTGGCGGACATAATGAAAATATGGACTCTTTGTGTTATATGCTGTTATTTTTTCTGTTTATGTTATAGATTCGCCTTTTGGTAACGCCAAATTTGTTTCCTCGCAAATGTTGTTGGACAAATTTTCTAAGAGTTGTCTGATCTATCGCAAGTATTATCAGTATTTATCACAATTCCAACTCGTTGGATGTAAAAGTGAGGATGCGTCTGAATTTTTCTGTGAAATGCATCAGTCAGACCTAAGTGGTAAGTGACGAAACATGGTGGTTGACATTATAGTATAGTCGTTGCAAAGAATTGATACGATACCGTAAACATTGGATAATAAGCATAATTATGTGCACATATTATCGATTCTTTACGGTATGTAAAGAAACTCCGAAACTTTTCAATGCAGACCATGGACGTAGATCCCAAGGGTATGAGGCAGCACACTGAATGGTCTATTGTTCTATTGTGTCCGATTTGAGCGCTTACATATTGGAAAATGATGCCAATCAATATTCATGAGAGTGTACATTCAACGTCCAATTTTCGAAATTGGGTGACTTGTGCTTGGCAGGTGTAAAATACATCTGACTGGGCGTTTTAAATACGTAACGCATGAAGGAATTGACATCATCGAATGGCTGCCTATAGTGCTGTTAGTGTTAGGCCTATGTATGTGGGGGGGGGCTGTGTTTAGTTTCTATAATAATTATTATAAGGCCTACATTTATTTGTCATTCCTTTCTTTTCCTTTCTCTGTACTTATTCTTTCCTTGCTAAAGTATCACTCCCTCTTCTTATCTCTCTTCCCTTTTCCATCCCCTCATACTTTTGTCCCTCTTTCTCTCTTCCTCCAGCCCCCCTCTCATTCTTCATGTCCCCTCCTCCACCTCTTCCTCCCTCATCCCCTCCCAAGACCTCTCACAAAAGAGCTGCCCCCTTCAGGACGCCACTGTTTATGACATTCTCCTTCTTAAAATAAGATAAAATGTCAATTTGTGAAAAAACTTTTATATAGGCCTATACCGGTATACTTATAATATGTAACATGTATACGTAGCTATTACCATTATACAGTAATAGACATGCAGACATGGCAGCCTTGATGTATAATCATTCAGCAAGCGCATTCAATTTATTTTAATGAAGCACCTACAGTCAGTGAGGTGACAACGAACTGCATCAATTACACCCTTGAGTGGTATGACAACAAAAGGTACTTTTCGTTATAGTAAGCGGTTTCACGCGACTTTCGTTTGATCACTTATTGACAGTAGTCTGCTAGGTAAAGCGTTAATACACTGTCGGGTCAGCTTACCGATTTAATGGTGGAAGCCTTTTGTCCCAAACAAAAGGTACCTTTCGATGAATAGCTTGTCAGATTTCAAATCGGCACAAGTCTACAATGCGTTACATAATCTATTGCCTCTCCATTCTTAATAGCTCCATGGTATGAGGCATAAATCCAGCCCCAATCAATATTCGATGAGCGAGGATAGTACGTACAATAATCATCCAATGTAATGCAAATGCGTCTCATTTTGACTACAATAACCTCATTGACAATCTTCGCTTATAAAATTGCAAATTTTGCGCGCCCTTCTCGTGCGTTTTTTGGGGGAAAAAATACTACATTTGCTCTGCTTTGCGGATTTTACACCAACTTCCATCCTCCCGGGGAGTTCAAAAATCAATCTATGCCACTTCTGCAGACTAATAATTCATCCAAGTATATCTATTTTGGATCATTTATTACCCCAAAAAATGCCATACATAAGGGTTTTTTTTTTTTTTATTTTTATTTTTTTTTACCTCGATTTAATATGTTTGTTTACATCCATTTTGTCAATGTAAGGATTGTGTAACAGGTCGATTGAAATGGTTCCTGACCAATATGCTAATATCTCGAGCTTTGGTATACAAGTGGAAAACAACTGGTGGAAATGTTCTTGGCATATATTTTCGTCTTCATCTGATGGTTACTATTTCATTCTACTCTCCCGCGTTTTTCTCAAGATACATAGCTCATTAACTGTAGGCATGGGAGATACAGCGACTGACAAAACCAGCGTTTTTGTACTTCAATCTGATGAACACGTATCAAAGGAAATGACGTTGCACACTTCTAATATGTGGATCATGTGGCATTGTATTACATGTTGGGCCAACACTGGTGACAACTTTGTTTTTGCGATTATTAGATACACAGAAGGTATGTTTTTGGTTGTTTTTTGCTTTTTAGTTTGTTTTGGGGTTTGTTTTTGTTTTTGTTGTTTGCTTTCTTTCACATATTTTGGAAATTTTGTAGTTTGGTCTGGTTCATATAAAAACAAATCGTCAATGTGGTATATGGCAAATAGTTTAAAAGCTTAATCATAATACGATACTTTGTAGAATACAATCTCAATAAGGCTGAATGAAATTTAACCATGATGTAATTATATTTTATCACTGTGCCTGAAAAGAGCCTGAATTTGATAAGTAGGGAACAGTAACAGAATCTGTCTCATAACTGCATATATATATCAAAAGGGGTGCAATAATTTTGACTTGTAAAATTGTGCTGTTTTTTTTTTTATTTATTTATTTATTTTATTTTTTTTTTTTTTACAAACAAAAAATAAATTTTTATACTCTGATCTAGATCATCCATCGCAACTTGCCTTCGAATGTGTCTATGACATTGCTTATATGAGTGCTGCTTTATTGTGCGATGGATTTCGGCAATGTATTCATATCTCTGATGAAAGAGAGTGCGGTATGTATTGGACTAAACAGCCATGCAGCAGACTTATTATAGTATCCGTATCGTACTCATATACCCGTACCCGTTCTCGAATTCCAATTTCCGTACCCTTACCCATGGCTCCAGACTCGTACCCGTACTCACCCAATAGCAATTCAATATTGGCCCAACGTTGGCCCAATGTAAGTCCAAACATTGGACCAACATTGGCTTGCAACATTGGACCAATGATGCCAACCAAGGTCCAACATTGGTCCAATATTGGCCCAATGTTAAATCCAAACATTGGACCAACTTTGGCTTGCAACCTTGGGCCAATGTCTTTTTTGCCATCGGGCCAATGTGTATACTGTCCTTACAATAAGTCTTACATTACATGGCTATCTATTATACAACGAATCAAAATGCATTACATGGCTATCTATTATACAACGAATCAAAATTGCCTGGCTTAATTTTATACAAGTCACTTACCTTACTTTACCTACCTGATTTTGAACCATTGACCTTCTGCATGGGAGTACGATGCCTTACCAATTGAGCTAACTGGTGTGTGCACATTTGATGAAGTGTCTTAACGTTGGGCCAATGTTGTATTGTTATCTGGGCACGTCCTCGTACTCGTACTCTTGGACTGTGACCCGTACTCGTACTAATGGCATGGGACCCCAACCCGTACTCGTAATCATGGCATGGGACCCGAACCCGTACCCGCACACCGATATCGTCTGGCTAATAATTACTTGGTACAGCAGAGATACAAAAATCAATACCCGGGATCGATACACGTGAATGTGCTATGCACGATTTGATATTCAGACGATAAATCTTTGGATACCGGGGTAGAATGATGAATATCTCCCGTAATTTATTTATTCTAAGGAAGCCAGATTTTGTTCCTTGCACTTTAATATATGTGTTGAACGGTTAGGATAGTCGTTAGCTTGCGTCTTGATAAAGAACCGTGCGTCTTGAACTCAAAAACTGACAAAAATTCTGATTTTATATGTGCCTATGCATTATGCAAGGTACATATAAGGGAAAATATCCGGATGGTGTCCAGATTTGGCTCGAATATACCTTATGGTCGATACTATCGAGTGAGTTTGATATTTTTATGTATGAACTGTAGTATGAATGGTAGCAATGGCACTGTCTGGCCTTGATTCACTACAAAACAGTCAAAATGCTTGGTTTACATCGGTACATGGGTCGGTTTTTTGCATAAACGGGATGATTTTCTGTTGGTCCGACATATTATCATAATTTTTCAGATTATGATAATATGTCGGAACTATCTCAAATCGTAGTCTCCTACGAAGCCAGTTTGGTTACGCTCCCTCCCGCCGTCCTAATCCGAAAAGTGCGAGATATTTTGAGTGATAGAGGTGAAGTTTATGATGTTGTTTCTTTGCAAATTCCCAATGTTTTTCGCGTCCAAATGTATTGGAAAATTTCATAATGATTGCATATTATCATTTTGGAAGAAAAAAGAAAAAGGAAAAAAAAAAGATCGTACATTAAGGCTTTTAATTGTGATATTTTGGCCTAAATACATTTTTTAGCAAGATACGGCTTATACCCTTGGGTTTGTGATTATTGCGTTAAATCGTTATAATCAAATCAATGCTTTAGCAATACTATGGGTAATTTAGAAGTTTGACCCGTGTATGACCTCAACTCTTTTCTAAGGTCAGTTTTTTTAATTTGATATTAAAGCTGATTCTGGACCTGAATCACATTGATTAGAACATAATATGTAACTTTGGATTTCGTTCCTTCTTTGGGTTTTCGATCACCGTTTCTTTGCTTATTGAACATAGAGAGATTGCGATGTTCCAAACGCAGCACGTGGACCGTACGTTTTCACGTACGTTTTTACGTACGTTAATACGGTGTTAAATATTGATAGTCTCGGTTCCAAACTGGATTGTGCTCATTCGTCATGAGGACAAGTCGGCTGGAATAACGACCATAAATCTGATCTAATCTAATCTAGGTCGATAGAGGGCATAATGATTGAAAAATTAACAGTAAGCGCAGGCCACTGAGTCACTGCCTAATTCAAACAGACCGCTTTTGATTTTGACTAAAATTTTGACATTACATGCTGCTTAAACTTAATTGTATTTTTGTGCTCTTCAAATATTATAGTTGACCAAAAACATATATGAAGAGCTTTGTTGGAAAACCCCTTACATCCATTTTTGACTTCTTGAGAAAAACAGCTTTTTTAATATTGTGCAAGTATTACTTGTTCGATTAGATTCAATTTGGGTTTGGATAAAGTGTACATGAATAAAAACTAAAAGAATAGGTTTGGTACTATTTTCAAAACTTCCTATTTATTTTATTATTTATTTTATATCGCACCTTTTGTGGATGTAAGGGGTTTTGCAACAAAATACACTTACTCCTTTTCTAGAAACCCCCTTTGCAATCAAGTTTGAGCCCATTTCTTTGCACTATATTATGTAACTTGACTAATGCTTTGAAAATCAAAAAGAAAAATTGAAATATCTCATTTACTTTTTTAATTATGATTTTTTTTATTAAATTCGGGAAAATGGCATATTTTTAGTATTTCCGAAGCTACACCTTTTGTTAATTAAAATGATTTTTTCAAACACAGTGACCCAAACACAGTTCCTTTTGGTTTTAATAGGTAAAGAACATTCCAGGCTACTATTATACATCAAACAAATTAAAACAAAACAATTCTATATTCATTTAAAGTTCAGATTTCCGGAAATTCCCTCAGATTTACCAAACGGGAAATATACGATATCTCCGGAAGGGAAGGTGGGGGGTCAAACAACCACCAAAATGTGTATTTTTACCCACACTATAACATCATGCCAATAACTCAATTTCAGCCAAAAGTGGATGTTTGGGCTTTTGAAACAGAGCTCTTCATATTTTGGTAGATTAAAGATCACTACATCCATATATCATGACTTTACTTTCAAAATGAGACTTTTTCGTCCTGAAAATTGGGCGCGTTGCATGGGCGCGTTGCACTTCGACTTGAGGTAAAATCAGCATCTTTCAACGTAGCGTCTGCGTTTTATACTACGATGGAATCCAAAATGGGAAATCGCAATGTAATTTTTTGTACTCAAAGCATCACACAGATTTCAATGGACATCGCGTATAAACTTATTCGATTTTCAACACATCGCTGTACCTTTATTATAATGATTTTTTACAAACAAAAAGGATCATAATAGTCTTTCCTACGTACGTTCATTATCATTGACTGTCTTTAACATATTGTGAAATGGACATATGTTGTGCATTTTCAACGATGTATCTACGTTTTTTTCGCACGTGGAAAATCTTCGAAACTGGCTAAATACGTGACCTCGCTTCGATACAGGAGAGTGGTTTTGAATAAATCAACGTACATCCGATACCTACGTTTGGAAATCGCAATCTCTATCATATGTCTGATTGAAGGCTGACTGATGCTCTTATCATTGTTCTATTATATTGTTAGATTTCTGCGATTCAGACTTACCAACTTATCTTACGAATGGAATGGTTGCCAATCTGTCTTCTCCATTTTATCCGTATCAATATCCCAATGATTTGAACTGTATTTGGATTGTGCATTCTGCCGAAAACTACTTAGTGATGACATTCGTATACCTGAGCATAAACGATGACTTCCTGAGGATAGGAAAAGGTAATTTCACTACACCAGAGTCAATGGCTATGGAGATTACAGGCTACGAGGTACAACCGAATTCTATTACTCTGGATGCGAAAACAACGTGGTTAAATATGGAAACAAATGACCGGGAAAATGATGACGGATTCTTGGTGCAAATAATAACAAGTGAATCTTACGGTAGGCTTACAAAAATTTTGATTAAAGGCTATGCATTTCCTCATAATTTTAAAATTTCATGTTAATTTTGATAATTTTGGTTATTAAAAAGATATTATAAAAAAATTCCAAAGTTAGCATGCGTAACCTGAACTTAGTTTTTGCACAATTCTTTGGGCTTGATTGTCACAGCATACAAACAATTAGTGCTGTATTGATCCGGAGTCGGGTGTAGCATGTATCTTACTGCGCCAGTATAACTACCATTAACAAGGGTGAACGGCAAGTGAGAATAAATGCCTCCCCAAAAGAGACAACACGCTGACACTGGCCTGAATGTTCAAATCCGTCACCTTGTGTGATTCGAATACCCTAACGCAGACTGTCACAGAAAACCGAATCTGATAGAAATCAAACAAGCTTCACATTTCTCCAAATAAGCGATTGACTCTATCATGTGTATCGTTTGTAATGTTCAGTCTTGTGTGGCGCTGATGATTTCAAGTGTGGCAATGGATATGGCTGCCTTGACAAGTCTCAGGTCTGTGATGGATATCACCTATGCTTGGATGCCTCTGATGAAGCCAATTGTACAGGTACGTGCTTTGTGTGACACGGTTGTTTGATCATTTAGATATAGAAGAATCTCGTTTCGCGCATTCCTACACCTCACTGGCAGCCATAATTGGGTCCCCGTCGGCTACAATACACTCCAAATGTGAAATGATTCGGCCTTGGCGGGAATTCTAAACTGCATTCCATCACCCGTACTACACGTATGGACAAAAGAATGATGAAAGTTTACAACACAATACAATATAACATGTATTTTTAAGCGGCTTTAATCAGGAATAATGATATTCACCCAATTGGGCAGTCACAAAGCAGAGGGGACCCCGTCATGGCCGACCAAATCCTGACCATGACTTGGCTCGTGAGATTCGTCTATATCACTAGGTGATGTGTGGTTTCCCATTATGTTGGCTAAATATAGAGAGATTGGACATTAATAAACACTTTAACAATAAACACTAAATAAAGACTTGTCCAATAAACACTTGTCCAATAAACACTTTGTGTTAAAAGCATGATGATGCAAACTAAACATTTTTATGTGTATTGACGAGTACTAAAGTCGATAAAATTTTGAGGGAATTACTATCATACTGTAATATTTCAAAAAAATGAAACAGCTTTTGTATATATATTTTTTTATTTCAGAAGTCTGGCAACTTTGTACACGCACTCCTGTCACCAGGTACATCGAATCAGAAGAAACAATAAACCTCACTTCTCCATTTTATCCAAATTTATATCATGAACATATTTTGGGACTTTGCACATGGACAATTTACGCTAATTCGATTTCTACAAATTTCAACGTTTATTTCCTTGGGTTTAGGGGGCCTGAACAGTTAAAAATTGGACTATCTGTGCCGGACTATGGTCAAATCCATGATACTTTATTGATGTTTCAAGATTCAATAAGACCCAATTCAGTTCATCTTCGGGGAGCATCCAGTGTCTTAATAGGGTTATATGATTACAAAAATCATGTTATACAAACCGGAGAAATTCAAACTGTTGAGATGTCATTTTGGATGCAAGTTAACATCTCTGGTAAGTAACCTGTAGTGACACTTTATGAAAAAAAAAAGCCCAAGGTATCGGAGAACACGAAAAAGGCCCAGGGTATCGAAAAATGTTGAAAAAGGTCCAGAGTATCGGAAAATGTCGAAAAAGGCCCCAATACTACTCACGACACTTTAACCATTCATCTCTTTGCAACATTGCTGACACTAAACTTGACGTCGTCATTGCTGATAGAGGCTCCACCCACCTGAGAACTCACATCGCTGAGAACTGCCTCAACTTTAAGCTGGGAACTTTTATTTACAGCCACAAGGACTTAGTACCACATTTGACAAGTTTAAATCTATGTTATCATCATTATTATTAGATATTTAACTCAACACGATTATAGATTTCCAAAGTGTTTGCTCACCCTTCGTGTAATTCGCTCATGCGCGCTGGTTTTTTTCTTTGTTTGTTTGTTTTGGTGTGTGTCCACGCGTGCGTCCGCGCTCACTTGCCGTTGCGTCCTTACGCATACGATATATTACTTCTTTCATAGATTTTCCGAAAACAAAGTGGTTTGTGTGTCCTTCATATCCGTGGCCATGTAAGGTATGGTACAGAGCGTATGTGTGCTTATATCATCAACAAGTTTGCGACTCATATGTCTTTTGTCAAGACAAAATGGACGATCCCAAAACGTGCGGTAAGGAATATTATTATAAACTATTGTTTGAATGGCCCAGCATACTTGGTTCTCAAGTTTTGAAGTTTTGTGATGTTTGTTTTCTTATATATTTTTATTGTTTATTAATTCCATATTTTTGCCTTTATCTGAATTTCAAATTTACCGCTTTTGGCCTCCATGGACCAGATCATGACATATATTGACTTTCATGATTAGCAATAATGCATGTTTGTTTTCAGAAAAAAAATAAGTAAAAGGGCGTAAAAGCGTACAGTAGAATCAGTAATGTCTAAACAGAAAAAATTTCCTCGGTATTTTTACTTGTTCAGGTTCTCTGCGTCTAATGCTATCACCGATTTCATTTAACCCTAACTCCGTAGAGGCTTTTTGGTGGAGGGGAAGGAAAGAAGGAAAGAAAGAAGGAAGGAAGGAAGGACGGACGGAAGGAAGGAAGGAAGGAAGGAAGGAAGGAAGGAAGGAAGGAAGGAAGGAAGGAAGGAAGGAAGGAAGGAAGGAAGGAAGGAAGGAAGGAAGGAAGGAAGGAAGGAAGGAAGGAAGGATAGAAGAAGATGTTTCTCGGGTGCGGTTTTGAACCCCCGACCCCGCGGGTGCTAGACATGCTCACCGCCATACCTTGCTACAGGGGATTACCTTTGCCGGCCAAGCTTTCCGTCACCAAATGTGCTTTTGCATGATGACGCAATCGCATCACGTGGAATACTTGCGCTCGCAGTTTCTTGCTCTTGTATCTTTTTGTGGCCTTTGGTCATGTTAGGCTTAGTCGCCCGAGTTGGGCCACCTTTTGCCATGTTCGCAAGTTTGTGAAGCGTTTGTGCCAGTGGTTTCAGAGCAAAAGTAAAGGTTTTTCTTTCACTGAATTGACATTAGTAAATAAATAATATGATATTTAATTCAAATGTATTAATTAAAATACCAAATGCTCATTGTTTAAAATAACCCATCTTAATCGCACCGACCAGATGGTTCATAATTCAACGCAATTGGGTTGCTTTTGTTGCACAAGCTGTTTGAAAGCCACATTACACAATTGACTATATCTTTGCTTGTAGACCACCGATTTTATTGAAAGGCTTATTTGTAGCATAAGAACTTACCTCGACGACCTAATCAAAATGAATACAATTATTAAATGATATGATTGCCTAATACTATTTTCAAAATTGGGAAATTATCGCTGTGTACATAAGCTTAGGCAAAATTGATTTTCAGCAAAAAATTCTATGAAATTACTATGTTTACTATGTACTTTATTCCAATTGGCAGAAAAGCGATGTGGAAACTTGAGTCCGAGAAAACTTTTCTGGAACCAAATCTACAACTTGACATCCTATTCGAACGAAAAGTTACCTTTACCTAACTATTACGAAAATACTCGATGTACTTATCTAATCAATGGGGAGAGCAGATACATCACTATATTTATAAGAAAATTACAATTAGAAAAGGATGTGGATTATCTAGAAATAGGAGAACATCATTCACCCATACATAAAGATTCACAACTGGCTCGTCTTACTGGAGAAAGGATGTTGGTGTCAGTGACGTCAATAGCAAAGAAAATGTGGATTTTCTTTAAAACTGATCTAAATAGAAATGCTGGCGGTTTTTTTCTGCAATTCCAAACACATGATATTGAATGTAAGTTTAGGAATGTTTTATATAATCAATCAATGTAACTGTTTCACACCAAAAATACAGTACCGGTTTGTCTTTGTTTTAATTGCTGAAAGGATCCTTCGAAAGCAGTTTTCCTTCTTTATTTGAATTGATATATCCAATTGAACATTTCGACATCTCTTACGTCAAAATCAGATCTCTACTAAGCAACTAATTGTAGATAGGATAGGATTTCTATGACTAAAGATATACTTTGGTTTATCATATAAAAATTTAAAATGAAATTTAACCTCTATTTGACTTTTTTCTTTTTGATTGAACTATATGAAAATAGTTCATCCTTCGAGGGGACGTTAAGGGGACTCGATCTTTTGTGCGTAATTAGAGAGGGCCAGGGGATTCACTCTATCATTTAAAGAAGTTAAAGAGCCCTAAGAATAAAGAAACTGTAGTGTAATTCACGCCAGACACAATTTCTTTATATGACAAAAATTAATTTTTGTAATCGATCAAAAAACAAACGTTTTATATCAATTTTAAATTTAGCCAGAATCGGTAAATATGGTACCCCTCTTTTTAGGTCAAGGCTGTTTTTACCATTATGCAGCGAACCATTGTTGAAGCTATTTCACATACATGTACAAATCATTCTAGAGAAAGAATTAGGCCATATACTGTTTAAATATATTTTGTTGATTTCGAATGATAATGTCATGAAGTCGTAAATTTTAAGGTCACATTCCTAAAACCAAAACAAACCATTGCGACGCAGATATTTCCCGACTTACGCAATTTCATCATCACATCAGTGTCTTTATTATTTGTGTGAAGCCTTTCCCAAACGTTCGTGCTATTTATGCATAAAACGGCTAATCTATCTTTACAAAACGTGTCTTTTTTTAGTAAACAAAAGGCATTATGAGATTTATCATTTGTCATTACACACCTCCACTCAACTGCCACCGTGGACGAGCGGTAAAGCGTTAGACGCGTAATCAAACGAAGTTCCAAATCGCTGGTTCGAATCCCAACGAAGCCTGTGGAAACTTTTTTTTTCTTCAAAATTCATGATCGCATTCCGAAATGAGTCACTTGTTGGTAAATCATGTATCGTATCCTTAAGCTATCGCTCCCGTATATAGAGTGCGTTACTTCTATATGATAAGCTTCAAAAAGAGTAGGGTCTTAACTCTTCACTGTCCCAGTCCGCCAGGCGCTGTTTAGGTAGGTATTCACAAGCTAAGTAGGCCATAATGTTGCTTCCCTTGATGATGTGATCTTCATGAGATGAGGTGATACTGCAGCGTAACATATTCGATGCATTTTGAACGAAACATGCTTTTGTAAACCTCCTTTAAGAAGCAGAAAATTCGAGTAACATTTTAATGCGCTAATAATAAAATATGATTTATTTTAAGTATTATGTGTGATAGCCTGCATAATTACGTAGTGTTTTGCGACTAGAATATGTGTAGTTGTTTTCCTGAGAAGGAGTTATGCACGAATGCAAGTTATCGGTACATTATCTTCCCTCCAAAATTCAAAAGCAGGTTAAATAAAATCATTATGCTGGTTTCATACTTCTGCGGCTTGCCGCTAGCGGCGTGACGCTTCATCATGACACCTGCATTTTTCTGCAAGCAGAGCGGCACGCCGCTGAGCGGCAGCGACATGACTATGAAAGCCAATGTTGCAGCTCAGCCCCGCTATGTGCTCATTGGCCAAAATGTGTATCCTGTTCTCATACGTCAGCGCGGCACCGCTCCCAATTTAACTTGAGTTCAACTCCTAGCAATCTGCCACTTTGGGCAAAGCGGTTGAGTGATCGATATATCGGCTTGTCGCTGGACACCGCTAGCGTTTCTGATGCGACTGCACAGTGAAGCAAATCGTCGTCAAAGCCGCAAGCGGCAGGAAAGTATGAAACCAGCATTACACAACAGTAACATGTTATGATTGGGAGACATCTGTTTGGAATCAGTTTAGGCCTATTCCTAAATCAAAAGGTAATATTGCAGTATTTGCAATAACATGGCAGATACTATTTTTATTAGGGAGTCGATGTAGATATATTCAAAATAGGCTCCAAAAGTAAAATAAAGTATTTACTAATTTGAATTTGAACTACACTATTTTTCGCTCACCTGGAACGTTTTCACTAGTCCGACTAGCGTCTTCAGCAGATGGTGAGCGAAAAATAGTGTAGTGTTGAAGTTAAAACTTTAATTCATTTTATCTACCACTACGTATGAATATCCACTCGTATATTTACTAATTATCTGCTAATTATTATCTGTTGCACACTAATTCCCCTGGCCCTTTGGAAGTATTGTAATTAGGTATTAGCATTTTACTTTGAAAAAATAACGGGATAAAACACTGCTGTCATGGCTGTGGTCCCTCCAGTGAACCCTGGCCTAATCCTACCCAGGACAATATGCAGGACAATTTATGAAACTTCAGAGTTCAACAAATGCTTCTACCTTCTATCTAAACATAGTTTTTCGAGGCAGGTTATAAATAATCATAATTGCATCATTGGATTTCCATGCGTCTCCATGTTCTACTCAATCTAAATCAGTTCAATAAAATCGCAACTAGACAAAAAAATAATATCTTTTACTTAGTCCTTCATTCTTTTCTTAAACTTAATTAATATTATAAATACTTTATTATTTCATAGCTGTATGTATGTATGATGAACATAGTTGCGGTGGGAGAGGTCGATTCTGCATTCAAAGTGAAGGACTGTGTGATGGCATTGTACAGTGTACATTTACCGAAGAGGACGAACGACATTGTGGTATCCTGGTTTTGAAATAAATATAAATAAATAAATAAATAAATAAATAAATAAACACTTGATTATTTTTTTAAAGTTGCATCACAAAAACACAACTTGCAAGTATAGTATAATGTTATATAATTATGAAAACAAGTACTTGTATTTGTTTTGCATTTAGCTTATGTCGTGTGTCCAAGGATGCATTTGTGTAAGAGGCTGTCAGTACTAGTGCCACCATCTTGTGTTGCCATGGAAGCATTATGCGATGGTCATGAAGACTGTAATTATGCAGACGATGAATCTGAATGTGGTAGGAATTTTTAAATGTATTTTAAGACAATTTGTAGCAATCTTAGCCTTTATGTTGAAGGAACTTTTTACATTAAAATAATTGGAAATTTAGAGCAGCTCATATATAAAGGATATGCCTAAGATTGGCAGGATAAATTGACAAAATATTAAAACAAATGAAGTATTAGAAAGGTTCGTGGGTTTTTAGCGGGTTCGCCGTCGGACAAGTTTAGAACTGTCAAGCTTTCGTCTCATTCTTAGGTACTTTGTCCTGAAGAAGTCAGAGCTACTCCTGACGAAAGCTTGACAGTTCTAAACTTGTTCAACGGCGAACCCGCTAAAAACCCACTAATTGTTATGAATTCCCGTCATAAAAGCCTATCCCACAATGTATTAGAAAGGTGTAGTTCGACTCGAGAAAATTGATATTTCTTTACAGTGCACCCATAATCAACTAAGGAATATTTTACGTGACCAGGGGTCAATATATAGGGCAGGTTAAAATAATATATGTCCTGACATACTATGGTGCAAAATTATTGAAATTTGGTGACTACATCGTATTCTGATCTCGAGTCGTAATGTCAAAGGAATGTGTTGTCTTTAATACACGGCTTTCGACATAACCACGATCACTATGTTACTAAATATTTTGATGAATGGTACGATTTTCAAAATGAGCAAATTACTGAATTGGCCTTTAAGCAATAATTCCATGACATTTATTGTAGTTCTCATTCATAGTTTTGTCGTATTTTCTAGAAATACGACGATGTCCCGACATTTGTAACTGCGCTTACGACGGAAACAATTTCATCACGATGTGTAATGGAAACTGGAATTCGATTTTGACACAAATGGCTTATAAATCTCATACACTGTAAGATGCAATTTAGATTAAATACAAACCGGGAAAATTTACACACATTTGTTTACAATTTATCAAGTATTGTGAGTCAGTGTAAGTTTAAGGTTTTATGCGCGTCCGTTTTCATTTTTGTATTTGAATTCAGCGCAGGTGGGTTTTCATTCCACAACGCTTGCGTTCAAAAAACATTTACCGCTGTAAGTGGAATTTTTAAATTCGGGGATTTGAAAACGAAAACACTGCTGCATTGTAAAATGCGAGTAAATAATATTTCTTTCTATGTTAACATTTGTAGAATACGTTTGAGTTTTGAAGGTACATGTGAAATTAAAAACGGCTGAGGTACTTTTTGGAAGGTCTTTATATGGTCAATTCCAGCGAAAGCGGGACAAAATTCTCTCTATGTTAACTTTCCACTTTAAAATGTCATTAATAAAGGAAATCACGTCATTGATGGAGCATATCATGTCACGTCCAATGTGCTCTCTTTGTGCATATAGGCCTTTACTAGCAAGTCATACCAGGGGACAAGTTATGATGGCTTAAATGAATTGGCGTTACCCACGAATTCAAAGATAAAGCACCATACATGTCATTGAATGTCCTTCAATCAAAATGAAATTATTACCGTTAGAAAGACGTTTGCATGATCTCTCATCATATGTAAAACGATTGAATTCCACCAAAGTTTGTAGACTCTAGAGGCCATTAAGGGCTGGGGTATGAACGTTTGGACAGTATTTATTATGGGACATTAGAGCACATCAGACATATCGAATTGCATTCTGAATACGAAGAATGTCATTCTGATATCAAATAATTTTGATTTTTTGAAATTCGCAATTTAATACACATTTTATGGCAAATCATTCAAAATTGATATTTTTGATATTTATCAGTACTTGAAGTAAACTTTATAAATCTGATGATTTATACTTAAAGTGTATGTAGGTGGGATGAAAAGCCGACGATCAATTGAACATTTTGACCTTTCGTATAGAAGATATGGATTTTGTTCCCCAAAACACCAAAAAAATTAGGTCTTTTTGGGAAAAAAATCCATATTTTCAATATGAAAGGTAAAAATTTTCAATTGACCGTCGGCTTTTCCTCCCTGCTACATACACTTTAAGAATATATCATTAGATTTATATAATTTACTTCGAGGACTGTTATATATCAAAAATTTGAAAAATATCAATTTTTATAATTTGTCATAAAATTTGTATTATATTATGATTTTCAAAAATTACAATTATTTGATATCAGAAAGACATGCTTCGTATTCAGAATGCAATTCGATAGGTCTGATGTGCTCTCATGTCCCACAAAAAAATACTGTCGAAAAGCAATAAATGCTCATTTTAGATCCCTTAAGTCAATTTGGCTAATAATTTTGTTACCCACGTATCAAAAATTAAATGATCGTTCTGAAAAATGTTAAGTAAATATGCATAAATGACTATATCATGAAACGAAGTTTCGTTCTATAATTCTGAGGTCCAAGTGATTATTTTATGCAAATACGTTTTACCCATAAAATTCCATAAAATCAAATTTGACGTTACCCACGTATCAACTGTTACCCACGAGTTAACATTAACATTTAATGACTTTGGACACTGAATTTAGTTTGACAAGCGCTTAAAATTGTAAATCGTAAAAATACGTTCACCGTTTTAAAAAAGAATCTACGACGGTTTAAACTTTTGTTACCCACGAATCCCGAATAGATGCTATCCTTGAAAAACAAGGAGATTGTTTATTTTAAGTTTAAATCAGCACATATTCAAGCCATGGGTATGCTATAATTTTTACAGTACTTACAGTTTATGCACCTAAGAAACGCAAACCCCAAACGGCACTATAGTACTTATAGCTTTACCCACGAATTCGGCGTTACCCACGAATCCAAGGATTTACTCGTAAATTATATGTTTCTTATGCATCTTAACATTTTGAAAACATGCGAAATAAGTTCCAAAACAGTCCTGTTTAATAGCGTCCTCTTGAAGGTATACTGAAGCTGTATCATGAAGTTTTGATTGATTATCCTAAATTACCATTTTTTGGGTAAATGCAATTGGTTAGAGAAACGGGAATCGTTGAAACACAATGGAGGAATAACCGCATGATGGTTTCCAACTTTCTGTAATATTTTCTATTTTGCCGCTTACCAATACATACCTTCAACTATGTGTTACCCACGAACATTTTGGTTACCCACGAATCCCTACTTAAATTATAGTTAACAATGTATTGATAGTGTTTTAGTTCATAGGAACTGTCAAACACGAGTTAATAGAATATTGCTGCATGAAAATATGGAATGATTTTACTAAAATAATAATATAAAACTGTTTGCTCTGTCTATTTGAATTTGGCAACTTCATTATTTATTATTTTTATACCCAAATTGCCATAATGATCCATTTAAATATTGCATGTAGTCTGTATTTTGATTAAAATTCATTTGAGTGCAATTTGCAGCCTGAATTATTCACATACGAAAAGTATTTTTTTTTTTTATTAAAAAAATTTAATTAGGAATTGCTATTTTCCAGACGCTGTTACCCACGAATCCATCCGAGATCCTCATCCTGTGATGCATTTAAATGAAGCATTTATTCTAATCTTTCGAAATAATACAGTAATGTTAAATGACAGCCACTTTGGAAAGAGTTCGAAGAATTGACACAATCTTAACTGTACACCTGGTTCTTTCTTAAAATTTGTAATAACCAAAATATTTCTTTGTAGATATATGTAATAAAATTCTATTTTACGTTCAAAGTCTTCACCGATTTCTAGTGTATATGAGTCACACATAAAATATTGAAAGATATTAAAGAAAGTGAAATTTTATGGCGTACAACAGGTGAAAAAGGCTTGAATTCGTGGGTAACATGCATATGCGCATTTAACACTTTATTTGGTCTAGCAAGAAAAGTTATTTTTCAATCCGATGGCACTTCCACCTGATGATTCACTAGATATGATCGTCTCATTTGATAAGTCTAGAATTGAAAAGGAAAACATTTTCAAAATGGCCCCAGAGAGAATTTTGTCCCGCTTTGGCTGGAATTGACCATATACATTTCAGTGTATAGGGGTGTATGTGCCTCTGTTAGGGTGTAATGGAGGTCCCGATATTGTAAAACAATCGCACATTTGTCCCAGACATATGTCCTAGACATACAAGCAAGAAGAAAATCGTGTCACATGCAAATGCATGCTGAAGAAGTTGAAAATCTGATTTGATGGTCTCATTACAAAGTAAGTATATAAAACAAAGTGATTTTAAAAACTCATTTATTTTTGTAATATGATTCATAACATTTTGGTAATAAATTAAACAAAGAAGCATTTAAAAAACATAAATACTGAAAAGTTTTATTCATACTCGACGGCGAATCCGTTAAAGTCCTCAATCTGGAGTATCACACACTCGTGATAAGCTTATCGGCTAATTTGGGACAGTAACACTTTACGTAGAACTTATAAAACAAGGTGTTTTCATTCTTTTTTACAGGAAACTTTCCAAAGGAAGAGTACCAAGAATTGATGCTGGGCATTTCAAGCGCTTTAATCGTCTACGAATGTTGTATGTGAATTTTCATAAGGACCATTATATTTTATAATATTAAAACAAGTACTTGGTTTTTTTTAAAAGACCTAAAATATTTAGGTCTTTTTTTTTTGGGGGGGGGTGTATGTTTATACGAAAGGTCAACATTTTCAAATAATTAACGGCTTTCCCTCCCGGCTACATACACTAAGTACATATCATTAGATTTATAAATTTTGAGGACTGCTAAATATGACACATTTTAAAAATATCAATTTTTAATAATTTGCCCTAAAACTTGTATTACGACCCGAATTTCAACAAATCAAAATTATTTGATATCACAAGGACATTCCTCGTTTTCAGAATGCAATTCGATATGTCGGATGTCCCACAAAAATACTGTGCAAACTGCAAACGTTACTATCCCAGCCCTTAAGGAATAAGATGTGTGAACATATTAATATCTCCATAATGTTATAAATACACCCATCTATGATTAACAGATCTGTAAGCGACAATAATGTGACGAATATTGACAACGGAACATTCAGTGGACTTGACAATCTCCAGTGGTTGTGAGTAGGCATACACTCTAAATTTCAAGGATTCAAAAATAAATCCCTAGGATTGTAATTAGGGACCAATCAATTTGAGATTTAAAATTAATCCGAAAGATTTTAATTTTGATTTTTATATCGGTAAGATTTAATTTCAAATCTAATACTTGATTAGTCCCTAATCACAATCCTTTGCGATTTATTTTAAATCCTTGGAAGTTAGAGTGTATAAAGGAGATTAAATTAATTTATTACACCTTAATTACATATAAATATTCATGAACTATCATGATCAGTCATTGGTCAATTCCTACCTCAAGTACGTCCCTATTACTAAAAGTTCTATTTTTCATTTCCCTACAACCTCATCCCCAGAGTCACAGTGATGTGTAATAAAACAAATTATACTACATGCATTAACTACAGGGCAACCTTTTATCCCTCGGTAATGGCTACGAGCCTATCTGAGTTCGGGATGATAGGGCCATAGCCACAGTATCTCTAGAAAAAAATGGTTTGCCCTATTTCCCTGGGGGAGGCATGCCCTATTTGAAATGGCAGGGATGTGCCTCGGCCATGTTAAAAGTAGGGGGCATTCAGGTCAAATGTACAATTACAAAACTGTGGGGTCATTCAGTACACAACCTGAATAAAAATGGGGTCATTCGGTATGAAACTTTGAAAAAAGGATGGTCATTGGGGTAACAAAAAGTAAAATGGGAGTCATTGAGTACAGGATTGCCAAAAGAGTATCATTAAGTACACATAAAATAAGTGCCAAACTGTGTAAAAACAACTTGGCCACCTTGGAAATGTGAAAAATCTCATGATCTCTGGAGGAGAACACAAATACCACCTAAATTTGGGAATTAAAAGGGGGGTCATTGGGTATAGGAGGAAATAGAAAAAGGGGGTCATTGAGTACATGAATTTTTTTTAAAGGGGTCATTGGGTAATAGGTAGGACCATAACACAAAAAAGGGGGTCATTGGGTACAAGCCGGTTTGAAAAAGGGGGTCTATCCCGAGGCACATGATGCATATCTGTCATGGAAGTGCCCCCTGGGCCTATTTCCACTCTAACCGTATACTAAGCTGTTCTATATATTATGTGAATATGAAACAGATTTATTAATGTAATATAATTTGTCCTGATGTTTCTGAATCCGTTTACATGTGCTCTAAAATTAATGTCAAACGAATGACAATAGGCCCATTCTCCGATAAAGCGTCCAAGTTTGGTCTCAGGAATGACAAAATGCCAACCACAAAGAATTCATAAAATTCATTTAGAATCGTAAAATTTAATGGTTTAAGAACACAAAACAATGCATGGGTGATTTTCAACAATACTTCATTTTTGAGCAATATTACTTGTACGTATTGGGGGTAACGTATCAGTGGTAACTTATCTGTGAAACCCTTTCCCATCTTCGTCTTAATCGTGCAAGTGTAAAAACTGACTGACTTAATACCCATACTTGATCAGTCATCACCCAATGTAATAAAGTCTGGTATGGTATTTGGCTTCATTTATCACAGCGTTTTTTCCGAGGGGAGTAGAATTTAGGTAACGTATCTGTGACGGCATGAACGTAACGTCAGGACTTTTGCCATTAATAGACCTGATTTTTTTTTTACTTTGAAACCATTGTGTTATGTTCCATATATATAATATAACTATGGAGCCTGCTTGATCCATCACATATGAGAACATTCATCTAGCCAATTATTTTCACAGATTGTTATCCATTAGAAATATGGTAACGTATCTGTGAACAATATTGGCGACATAGTCTGAAAGACCTGTTGGAAAAATTTAATAATCTGTGTTGCGATGATTTATACTTTATAATTAGGGCATGATACCAGCTAATGAAAAGTACCTATAATCCATTATATGCGCGCATGTTTGGAGAGCAGGGACACATTATACGGAACACGCCTTGGCTGGCGACATGCAGGAAAACAATGGACATGCATATTCAGCTTTATTGTTTTATACTTTCTAGGCATGTTACAACCTCTAGTCTCACACATTTTAAAAAGCAAATCCTAAGTATAAGTTATATTAATAAAAGTTATTTCTTTCTGACGAAACAAGTCTGAATACGACTTGAAACTATGGGCGACACATATTTGGCATTTTGGACACTTTATCGGAGAATGTGCCAATAGTCTTAAATAAATAAATAAAGCTTTACGGAGTCTAGTAAATACAACTGTTATTTTACTCTATGATCCGTTTTAGGCTTTTGAGGAACAACCAAATGACGGAAATTCCTATACATGCATTTACCGGCTTGAAACAGCTTAGGTTTCTGTAAGTTATTTTCATCATGGTCTATATCATGTATTTTTTGCAAATGTTTTGGGGAAAGCTGTTGCTTCTTCTGGGTCTTTTTCTTCTTCCTCCTCCTCTTCTTTGTCTTACCTTCTTCTTTTTCTTCTTCTTTTCATTCTTCTTCTTGTTTCTTTCGTTTTTTATTCTTCTTCTCATTCTCCTTCTCCTTCTTCTTTTCCTTTTTCTTTTTCTTCTTTTTTTTTCTTCTTCTTCTTCTTCTTCTTCTCCTCCTCCTTCTTCTCCTCCTCCTCCTTCTCCTTCATCGTTTTCTTCTTCTTCTTCTTCTTCTTCCTCCTCTTCTTCTTCTTCTTCTTCTCCCTCTACTTCTCCTTCTCCTTCTCTACCTCGTTCTCTTCCTCTCCTTCTCCTTCTCATCTTCTTCTCCTTCTTCTTCCATATGAAAAGGTTTTGACTACAAAAACGATTTTCGATACACCCAAGATACACCGATATTCCATCACAGCAAGTCTATAGTCTCCACGCAGTCTGTGTTATACTAGACGGTTGAGTGCATAGCATGCATAAGAGCTGTGTGAAATACAGTGGAAAATAGACTGACATCTGTGATTTGTTTTTGCCAAAACTTCAAGTGTTCCCTTCATCCAATCAGATTTATTTTGTAGCAAACGAAAGCTAACACTTCCCCCTAAAAAAATCTTCTTCTTGTTTTCTTCATTTAGTCAGTATGAATCGCATCAAATTGTGGAAAAACAAAATGCTCGAAATTTAGTTTTCGCATAAGAATAAGTTGGTGATTAAATGATATGGTGAGATGTTTCAGACATTACTATCGACCCGACATTGCAATACTTAGGTTCGTTCTGAAGTTTTAACGGTTGCTTTACTTTTTCAGTGATCTCTCATTTAACAACGTCCGGTTATTCTCAGATGGTATTTTTAGTGACTTGCAATCCTTGGAATTGCTGTAAGTAAATAAATCTCCATAAATAATATTTTCGTTACAATTATATCGTCGTGATAATCGTATATGGAAGAAACCGAGGTTAACATTTACCGGTCCAAAATGTAACCCGTAAGTTGCCATAGGTGGATCACCGAGCGAGACGAGCAAGGAAGGTAAAAATGGCTTTGCACTTTGAGAAATCGGTAACACTGCATCTGTAGGCAGAATAATACAGCGGGTTGCGGACGAGGACGGTATCTATTATTCGTCTGTATGTAGTATTTAAGGATATGTAGCACGTACAATGCTAGTGACATGTTCAACAGGACTGTTCACTAACTATCTAATGAAAATAATGTTTTTAAAAATGCTATAGTCATGATGGTAGTGCTGAAACACTCTTGGAATAAACGGTAAAATAAATACATTAAAAACATGGCGTATGCGGTAAATATAAAAATAGCATATGAGAAGGAATGAAGAGCAAGGTTCTATATATTTATTATAAATACGTATTCTTTCTATTTTGTTTAGTTTACTACAGAGCACAGGTCTACATTATGTCACGAAATATACATTCCAAGGGCTCTCAAACCTACATCTAATGTAAGAAAATGAGAATCTTATTATAGTTAAGCTGTGACTAAATGTGTTCGGGTAAATAGTACAGTTATAAGGATGGGCAATAAGCCGTCACGTCGGTTTGCATGTGAGAATATAGGATATGTCTGCATGTAGCCCAATCAATGTTGGTAGAGTGTATGTCAACCCCTCATTGTCTCAATCCTTCTGGTGCTATTTAGAAACCCAAACCCATGTATGTTGTCCGAGAAATGCTACATGGTTTGATGAAGCGAATTAATTGAAAATATTGAAATAATCACCTGCGCTTTGAAAACAAAACTTCTAGTCTGGTTTATGTGTTTTCTTTTCAATCATTGTGCTTAAGGGGGTATTACACCCCTGGCCAATTTGGTGCCTATTTTTGCATTTTTCTCGAAAATTATAGCGCATTGTTGACAAGTAAGATATGTATATTATAGGGGCAAGGACTACAACTACTGGACTGAAAAGGCAAACTCAAGGCAAATAGTTATTGATTTGTTGATCAAATAATTGGTTTCCCCTCATTTTTGACTGTAACTCCACAACTGTGGTCTGTGCTGAAATAAAATTTCCAATGCAGTAGTTGTAGTCTTTGCCCTATAATATACATATCTTACTTGTCACCAATGCGCTATAATTTTTGAGAGAAAAATGCAAAAATAAGCATAAAATTGTGCAGGGTGTAGTACCCTTAAAGTTTTAATATTTTTAATGATTGCAATAAAGATTGAAATGATCAAATAATAAATCAAACTGTATAAATCTTTCGAGCGCATTTTTAATCTTTTATTTATTATATTTCGTGGGTAAGGCCCTTTACCTCAATTACTTCTCTCTACCCATGGGTAAATGGGGTGCTGTTATGAATATTGTCCATTGAGCGCCGCCCAAAGGTATGAGCGTGTCTTGGGCATTGTACGACAAATGACATATTCTAATGACAGCGGAATAAAATTAATGTAAAGAGCTTTGATACATGTGAAAGGCGCTATATAAATGCCAACATTTTGTTTCATTATTTATTTATTTAGCTATGTCTGTGTGTTTGTTTGTTCTCAGGTTGCTAATGCAAAAGAGTGACAATAACAGTTCAATGTTTGTAGCAGCTGGAGGTTTTGATGACTTAAATAACCTAAAAACACTGTAAGAAAATTGCCTAGACACTCTTAAAAAAGAACGTTCTTGAAGAAACCTCTTTTGTCCTCTCAGGATAACCCTTGGAGGTAATTCTTAGGAGGACACATTGTGGAACCTTTTCCGGTTCTCTGAAAGTCATTTAGAACCTTTTTGGTTCTCCAAATGGTTCTAAATGATTCAAACCCTTATGGGTTGAATAGGGAGGTTCCCATTATAACTTTCAAATTCGAAAGGGGTTCATGAAATTCTAAGACCCTTTAGTAGACGCATAAAATGTTCATCAGAGAACCAATATATTTCTTCGGAGTGCCTTAAGAACCTTTTATGGTTCTTCTAGGAACTATCAAGGGTTCTCCAGAAAGGACAAAAAGAGAGTACCTGTTATAAATAAAGACATATCGACAGTAGAGTGATTCTGGGAAAAACAAGTTGGAATTTTTTAACGGGGCACCCTCTATAATGTGCATGTTAGTGAAACGGCCAACATTTGATCACTTTTAAAGGAAGTTTATAGGCTGCTACCGGATTTATAACGTAAAGTCATTAGGATTGTCAGATGAAATATTTCTTCGTGCTTGTTTTTGGCTATGTTGATTTATTTGCAATTATATGTATCTTTGCATTAAAAATTCTATGTTTTTTGTTGTGCTGTTGCTGTTGTTGTTGTTGTTTTAACAGATACGTCGACGACCACAGATTATGTTGCCACAAGACTGTCGATAAGTGTGTCTCCGTTGAATCACAACCAGTGCTGTTCACATGCGGACGCTTGATGAAAGATATCACTCTACTGGGATTTCTGTGGTCATTTGGAATATCAATTCTCGTAGGAAATTCCATTGTGTGTGTTTTGCGTTTGAAATCAAAACAGAAAAAAGAAACGCAGATCATTGCAAATCTTTTGATTTCCAATTTAGCCATAGCTGACTTTCTTATGGGGGCGTACATGATTGTTTTAGCTGGGGCAGACAAATACTATGGTGAAACATTTTTTCTTTATTCAGACAAATGGCGGTCAAGTTCTTTGTGCAGATTTGCAAATTTCTTAGCTGTACTATCCAGTGAAACATCTTTACTTCTACTCACTGCCATAACATTTGATAGATATCATCGTTGTGTTTACCCTTTTAGTATCAACCACATGAAACGCAAAAAATGTGTATTGCTGATCATATTCATTTGGTTGGTTGCTATTGCATTAGCTTCAGTGTCTTCATTGCTAGCTGGTACATCAGAGAGTAAGTTTTATGGTCTTACAGATGTGTGTATTGGGTTACCATTTATAATGCGTCCTTCAAATTTTAGTGAAGAAATACAAACGATTTCATTAAACCAGAAATCTGTGCTAGATTTTGAAATAGAAGTCTCTGCTGGTTCACAACCGGCGTGGTATTTTTCTTTAATCCTTTATGCGGTTGTAAATTTCATTACATGTATGAAAATCGCTATTGCATATATTGCTATTTATATTGCTGCCTGGAAATCTGGAAAAGCCGCTAGTTCTCAAAACATCAAAAAAGATATCAAAATGGCGCTGCGCATGTGTATCATCATTGTTATAAATTGTATGTGCTGGGTGCCTATAACTGCCATGTCGATTCTCTCTCCAATAGGGGTTCAAATACCATTAATCGTGTACACATGGACGGTAGTTCTTATTTTACCTATAAATTCCTTCATGAATCCTATTTTGTACACCGTACTTAATTACATTCAGAATTTGACAAAAAGTAAAGAATTAGTTTAAAATATATATATTTCTGACCTATACTAACTGTAGTTACAAATCTAGAATATTGACATAGATTGCTATAGTAGATGATACGGAGTCGCGCCTTCGTTATGGTAAACCATCAAGGTATATTCGGACTTGATACGTCAATCGTGCAACATATTCTTTTATATATTTCTCTCTTAATCGAAACAATTAAAATTGTTTCCGTGCATAAGGGCCGCTACATATTTTTAGTGGATGTAGAATATTCGATGTAACATATCTTCGTAATTTAATCTATTATTTTTATATTTCCATGTTCAGCATAATGTTCTATAATTGATTTTCCGTTAACACACATACACATTCGTTTGAAGATAAAAATTAATTGAAATTCTGTCGGTCCAACATCCGGGCTATATCTAGTCTCGGGCCCAAACTGCATGTTACTCACGGTTTGTTATGAACAACCGAAACCGGCTGTGAAGGAGGCTACATAGCGATGTTGCTGGAGTGACATTCAATTTCGGAAAAAACGACACTCGACCATGAAATTTAATTTTAAGTTTGTCAGTATATAAACGGTAAATCAAGTAAGTTTCTTCCACTCTGAAGACTTAGAAACGGTTGTTTGATTCCACTGACTATTTGCGATCGAAATTTACATAACACCAATGACAAAAATCATCAACAAAAATCGAATCAGGGACTTGTTTTCACTCGACCGTGATCAACCGGAAGTGACGTAGCACGGACGGACAGAATATATTGAATAACGAATACTTGTTGAACGAATATTCTACCTCGAATATTCACTCTGTTAGGTTGGTTTCATACTACCCTGCCGCTTGCCGCTAAGCGGCGTGGCGCACGCGCATTGCAGACAAACGGACTCAAGCAAGGCTTGTCATTGGTTGAAACGCCTTGCCGCTTGCCGCAGCGGCAAGCGGCAAGAAAGTATGCTGGGAGCGTTAGGTTGGTGTTCAACCCGGAATTATGGAAACTTTTGGGCTTTATTTCTGCTAAATTTGTGATCTAAAGCATAATAAAAGTGTACATATTTATAACTGAGAACTTTGACAAACCCAATTTAAACATTTTCAGTTTTGAAGAATATCATAAAAACATGATTTTGACCCACATTGTTTTGGACAAAATAAAAATAATCTTCAATAAATTAAGTTTTTCTTCAAAAACTATTATAAAGATCTAAAAATCCATTTAATGTTTTTTTTTAATTTAAAAGAAGTTAAACTTAGGGTCAAAATCGAGCTTTTGTATGATTTTCATTAGTCAACCATTTGTGGTGAATATCTCGAAAAGCTGAATAAATTATGTAAATTGTGGCTATTTTATCCACTTTGACCGACCTTTGTTTGTAGTTTATTGATTGTGTTTTGGGGATACTGCTTCATAAACACATAATCCTGCTTGTTTTACATCAAGACCAATTGCAAAAGTATGGAAAAAAAGTTATGGAAAAAAAATCGATCAGCCCCCAATTTCGGGTAAAACTCATTGTTTGACACTCTCCACTACCAATTGTGATGCTGATTGCCTCCAGTCAGAATCTACGGGTCCCGAATTTGGGCAGGGTTAAAAAAAGAGGAAGAGGATAAAAGAAAGAAATTGAGAAAATGTAGTGACTTATAAAAAAAAAAAGGTAAATGTGACAGAAGGAGCTATTAAATGAATGAAAGTTATGCTCCTATTTCAGTAAAATGTAAAAATGATTTCGTGGAAGATCTTGAAAGAAACGAAGTCAGCTGCGAGCTATGAATTTAGCATAGCAATGTGTTCACAAAGTTGAACCCATGGAATCAGCTAAATTGGACTTATAGTGTAGGTGCTATACTTTCACTTTTGTGCGATTTTGGCCCGATGATATGGTCCAGGACCATATGGTCCTGGAGCATATTATCGGGCTTAGTTTAGTCTTAGCCTATTGCAAGGTATCTCGTAGATGGATTCTGCTGTTTGGAGGAGATCCCGTTTGTCTTTGGGATGTACGAGCAAATTACGCAAGGTGAAGTGCGGCTTTATGGCGGTCGAAGAGCCATGTTTCTTGAACACTCTAGACATTCTCTCTGAAAGCCCCTCGACGTAGGTTACAAAGACTGACCCCTTGGCTTTTTGTCGTCTTTCTTCTCCCTGTTCTTGGTTTTTGGATGTTGTTTGTCTTCCTTAACCTTGTCGATGGCCCAACCGGGGTATCCACATTGTGATGTGCCCTGAGTAATTTGATTTAATTTAATTATTTAACTTTGTTTACAAGCTGAAAGTATTTCATGAGATGGGAAACCCCCTTGTACGTGCAAGATAATGGTGTGGAAAGTCGTTTTGGAATTCCCCAAATTATTGTAAACAAAGTCAGAGCTATGTTTGGAACTTGGAAAGCCCCAGTTCATTATTGCACCATCAGGAAAACCCCCCAGGAAGTGATGTAATGTGAAAGGTGAATGTGTATAATTAATATTGGGAAATCCCAAGATTGCAGCAATGTTGTGAAAATGTGATTGAAGTAATGGTTTATTAATAGATGATGGGATTTTTGCATGAGTACTGATATAAAAAGCTGGAGGTTTTTGTTGAGACTTTACAGAATGTCATGTGAAATTGAAAACTCCACATGTGTGTGATGGTCTTCGTGCTTCAAAAAGAAGTACATTTTAACCAGTTTATATAGCCAATAATTGAGCTAATTTTAATACAGCAACGAAGAAGACAGCGAGCACACAAAAGTGCTCTTCCTCATCAAAGGATTAAAAGTTCTTCTGTCAAATTGCTGGAGTTTGCTGGGTTTGTGAAGGCCACGCATCTGTCAAAGAACAGCGGAGCTGTGTTAACGAAACCTGTTCCCTGGAAAAAGAGTGATTGGTGAAGGAAACACCATTTTGGAGAAAGCAGCGCAAAGAGATATATTGCGGAGAGAGCAGCGCAAGAAGATAAGCAATAGAAGAAAGCAGCATCATTTTCGTGTGAGGATTTCATACGCAAGGATATTTATAAACGCAAGAGTACACTGGACTTCGCTGGTTTTCGCAGGACAAGTGAATAAGGATATAATACATCAGTCGTCCAGAACATTGCAAGAACTCTAGGATCACCAACAAGAAGACAGCTGGTTAAGTACTGATATAGTAAAACTGTCACTGTGTGATTTTATTGTATATGCGATATTGTTATCATATGTACCAATCATACTCTGTTTTCAATTAAAGACTTAGATTTTGTTAGCTTAAACAAACAGTGTATTTGTGTTGTGCATTCGTGTGAGTTCGGGAAAAAGGTGATTTTGGCCTTGAGTCAAGTGGGACTCGTAACAAAAATTGGGGGCTCGTCCGGGATATACACTGTAAAAAAAGTTGACATTAATATACTGAGTCTTGAAAGTGAAAGTACAGTATGGCAGAGTTCAAAGCAGAAGAGTTTCTTGAAACTATAGATTGGGAGAAGTTTGATAAGTTGAAGAAACCTGATTTATTAGCATTTGCAAAATACTATGAATTGGATGTAAAGCAAGCCAACAGAAAACAAATAATCAAAAATGCCTTGATTGAAGTTTTGGTTGATGAAGAGTATTTTGAGGAATCCATTTTGGACAAGAGAAAAGAGGTCAAAACTGAAATCGGGGATGCAGTTAAGTTGAAAGAACTAGAAGTTCAGGTGGAAATGGAAAAATGAAAATGCAATTGCAGTTGGACATGCAAAAGCTAGATATGCAAAATAAAGAAAAACAAGAAAGATTAGATATGGAAAATAAAGAAAGACAAGAAAGACTAGACATGGAAAACAAGAAACTAGAAATGGAAGAAAAAGCACGCCAAGAAAAGATGGCGCTTGAGCACCACAAATTAGAAACAGAAGAAAAGGAAAAGGTAGCAAAATTGGAACTTGAAAAACAAAAGTTAGAAATGGAAGAAAAGGAAAAACTAGCTCAAGCACATTTGAAAGAAAAAGAAATTGAGTTTGAACAAGAGAAGTTGGCTAAGCTAGGTGACAAATACTCATCAAGTTTCTCCTCAAAGTCAAAGTCAGGTTTTGATGTTACAAAGTATGTAAAGCTTGTGCCTAAATTCAAAGAGAAAGAAGTTGACGAGTACTTTCAACATTTTGAAAAGGTAGCTACAAATTTGAAATGGCCTCCAGAGCATTGGACCCTACTGTTACAAAGTAGTTTTGTGGGGAAGGCCAGGAAACTTACTCAGCTCTACCAATAGAGAAGTGTAATGATTATGAAGAAGTCAAACAGGCAGTTCTCAAGGCCTATGAACTGGTGCCTGAAGCATACAGACAAAAGTTCAGAGATTCAAGAAAGCAAGCAGATCAAACGCATGTAGAATTTGCTAGAGTAAAAGAACAAATGTTTGACAGGTGGCTTGGTTCAAAAGAAGTCAAAGATGATTTCGGCCAACTTAAGCAATTGGTTCTTATAGAAGAGTTCAAGAAATGTGTCCATGTTGACATTAAAACCCATTTGGATGAAAGCGCTAGCAAAATTAAGACGCTAAATGAGGCAGCGACAATGGCGGACGACTATGGTTTAACTCACAAATTGAATGGGAGTAGATTTGGTCATAACAGAAATTATTCAAACAGGTTCAGCCATAATCAACCTAGAGCAAATCAGGGTGGTACACAAGAAGTGAAACCTCAGTCTAATTCACAGCATAGTGCTGGTGGTAGAGGGACCCCAGGGAGTTCAGGTAACAGAGCAAAATTTGGGACTGAATTTAAAGCCAAAGTAACTTGTACTCATTGTAAGAGACCAGGGCATACGATGACCCAGTGTTATTTCTTAAAAGGCAGACAAGACGCACAAAAACAGCAGCAAACTGCTAGTAATACTGTGGGATGTGCAGTTTCACTTGTGTCAAAGAAACAAGTCAGTCAAATCAAGAAACAAGAATTCCCACAAAAGGGAGGTGACACAGACAAGGTGTGTGAGGAATTTGAACCTTTTGTGTTAGAGGGAGTGGTATCACTTGGTGATAATGGTAGTCCAAAGCCCATTAAGATTGTGCGAGATACGTGTTGTGCACGGTCTATGATTCTGGAAGGAACTTTGCCCTTTAATGAGGATAGTTCAGCAGGTAATGCTTTGATCCAGGGTATTGGGATGGAAATACTGAATGTACCTCTCCACAAAATTAACTTGACATCTGACTTAGTTTCTGGTCCTGTAACCATAGGAGTTAGACATGAATTGCCAGTCAAAGGAGTGTCCATGTTGCTAGGAAATGATTTGGCAGGGGGGAAGGTTTTTCCCGACCCAATAGTTACAGATAAGCCCTGTATACAGGATGATAATAGTGAGGAAGAGGAGATATTTCCTGCATGTGCAGTGACACGGGTAATGAGTAAGAGAGCCTCATTAGAAACAATTGAGGACAACCAAATTGATGACTTAGGCTACAATTTGGAAGACACATTTGTGTCACAGTTGAATGAGAAAGAAGATAAACTTCCTTCTCCTGGGGATAAAAATACCCCTCAAAATGACACAGCCTCTGAGCATGAACACATTGGGGAAACCATGAAAGACCCATTAAGTCATGACAAGCTAATTCTGGAGCAACAAAATGACCCAGAACTCAAAGAAATCAATCAAAGGGCATTGACCCTAGAAGAAGCAGAACAAAATTCTGTCTGTTTTTACAAACAAGATGATGTGCTAATGAGAAAATGGCGCCCCCCTGATGCACCTGCCGATGAAGAGTGGAAGGTAGTGCACCAAATTGTGGTACCAAAAGTCTACCACACTGAAGTTATTAACATAGCACATGATAGTCCCATGGCAGGGCATTTGGGTGTTAAGAAAACTCATGATAGAATTCTGAGACATTTCTGGTGGCCCACTCTCAGAAAAGATGTTTCTGAATATTGCAAAACATGTCACATATGCCAAGTAGTAGGGAAGCCAAATCAGAAAATACCTCCTGCTCCATTAAAGCCAATTCCAGCCTTTGATGAACCATTTAGTAGGGTTATTATTGATTGTGTAGGCCCCCTACCAAAGACTAAGTCAGGTAATCAATACCTTCTGACAATTATGTGCGCGTCAACACGCTTTCCTGAAGCTATACCCTTGAGAAATATTAAAGCAGTGACTATAGTGAAAGCTTTAACTAAGTTCTTCACATTTGTGGGGCTCCCCAAGTCCATACAGTCAGACCAAGGATCAAACTTTACTTCTGGAGTATTTCAGCAGGTCATGTATCTATTAGGTATAGAACAGTATACCTCAAGTGCTTACCATCCAGAATCACAAGGTGCACTAGAAAGGTTCCACCAAACTTTGAAAAACATGATCAGAACATACTGTTTGGAATTTCAGAGGGACTGGGATGAGGGAGTGCACTTGTTATTGTTTGCTGCTAGGGAAGCTGTTCAGGAAACTTTAGGATTTAGTCCTTTTGAGTTAGTGTTTGGACACACAGTACGCGGACCCTTAAAGTTGTTGAAGGAAAAGTGGCTCAATGAGAAATCAGATATCAATTTATTGGATTATGTCTCCAATTTTAAGCATAGGCTTAACAGAGTAACTGATATCGCCAAAGAGAACTTGAAACAGGGTCAGGCCAAAATGAAACAATGGTATGATAAACATGCCAAAGAGAGAGTGTTCAAACCAGGTGACAAAGTTCTAGTACTGTTTCCAATTCCAGGACACCCATTACAAGCCAGATATCATGGTCCATGTGAAGTAGAGTCAAAAGTGGGTGAAGTAGATTATATTATCAAGACTCCTGGTAGACGCAAGAGCAGGCAGTTATGCCACATAAATATGCTCAAAGAGTATGTTGAAAGAAGTGACAGTGGCATTCCCAAACCTGTGTGTACAGTAAAACATGCTAATGTAGACAAACATGCCGATGTAGACAAAATCGCCAATGTAGACAAGAGTAAAGATGATAATTCTGACGTCACATATAACCAGGATAAAGAGCTAGAGCACAAAGAGTATAATGTAAAATTGAACAATTCTGATGTGCTCACTAATTTGGACTCAAAGTTAGGTCATCTTTCTCAAGATCAACAAAGTCAAATTGCAAATTTAATTCACAAATTTGACAATATATTTCCTGATACGCCAAGTAGAACAAATGCTGCATTTCATGATGTAGATGTTGGTGATACAAAACCAATCAAGCAGCATCCTTACAGAGTCAATCCATTGAAAATGGAACATCTCAAAAATGAGATTAATTATATGCTAGACAATGATATCATAGAACCAAGTAGTAGTGAGTGGAGTTCACCATGTATTCTTGTTCCCAAGCCTGATGGTTCATACCGATTGGTCGCAGACATGAGAGCTGCAAATGTTCATTCAAAGACAGACTCGTACCCAATTCCAAGAATTGATGATTGCATAGACAAAATTGGGAATGCAAAATTTGTTAGCAAATTTGATCTTTTGAAAGGGTACTGGCAGGTTCCACTCACAGACCGTGCCAAAGAGATTTCTGCTTTTTGTACACCATTTGGCCTTTACCAGTACAAAGTTATGCCATTCGGTTTGAAAAACGCCCCAGCAACATTTCAGAGAATGGTGAACCAAATTGTGGCAGACATAGAGGGATGTGAAGCATATGTAGATGATTTGATTGTTTACAGTCAAACTTGGGAACAACACATGGAACAACTCCACCAATTGTTTGAGAAGCTGTCTGAAGTACAGTTGACAGTCAATCTGGTAAAAAGTGAGTTTTGCCATGCCACAGTCACATACTTGGGATATGTTGTAGGTCAAGGTCAGGTGAAGCCTATCAAAGCCAAAGTTGAAGCAATTGAGCAATACCCCACACCTGTAAACAAGAAGGCACTCATGAGATTTCTAGGAATGGTTGGCTATTATAGAAAGTTCTGCCCAAACTTTTCAGAGATAGCAAGTCCTTTGACTGATTTGTTGAAGAAAGATGCAAAATTCATTTGGTCAGAACAGTGTGAAAATGCTTTTCACAAAGTCAAATCGATACTCATGAGTTCACCAGTGCTTACTGCACCTGATTTTCAGAAGCAGTTCAAGTTGACTGTTGATGCCAGTGACATAGGCTGTGGAGGTGTTGTGATGCAAGAGGGTGAAGATCAAATAGATCACCCCATTTGTTACTTTTCAAGGAAATTCAACAAGCACCAGAGAAATTACTCCACAATTGAGAAGGAGTGTCTAGCATTGCTATTGGCATTGCTACATTTTGATGTGTATTTGGGTACCACAGTATACCCTGTGCTTGTTTTCACAGATCACAATCCCTCACCTTCATCAACAGGATGAAGAACAAAAACCAAAGACTGGTGAGGTGGAGTTTGACCTTGCAAGAGTACAATCTGGACATCAAACATATTAAGGGAAAAGACAATGTAATGGCTGATGCCCTGTCCAGAATTGCTTAAAAAGGGCTGATAAACAAAAATTTCCTTTAAAAGGGAAGTTGTGTGTGACAAGTAGTCACTGTGTATGATGAGTTAAATACTCAAAGTTGATAATATGTTGAAGTTGATGTAAAAGAAGAAAACATTTAAGAAAGTTTTCATTACATTCGAACTTTCTTCTTTTAAGGGGAGGTGTGATGTGCCCTGAGTAATTTGATTTAATTTAATTATTTAACTTTGTTTACAAGCTGAAAGTATTTCATGAGATGGGAAACCCCTTGTACGTGCAAGATAATGGTGTGGAAAGTCGTTTTGGAATTCCCCAAATTATTGTAAACAAAGTCAGAGCTATGTTTGGAACTTGGAAAGCCCCAGTTCATTATTGCACCATCAGGAAAACCCCCCAGGAAGTGATGTAATGTGAAAGGTGAATGTGTATAATTAATATTGGGAAATCCCAAGATTGCAGCAATGTTGTGAAAATGTGATTGAAGTAATGGTTTATTAATAGATGATGGGATTTTTTGCATGAGTACTGATATAAAAAGCTGGAGGCTTTTGTGGGACTTTACAGAATGTCATGTGAGATTGAAAACTCCACATGTGTGTGATGGTCTTCGTGCTTCAAAAAAGAAGTACATTTTAACCAGTTTATATAGCCAATAATTGAGCTAATTTTAATACAGCAACGAAGAAGACAGCGAGCACACAAAAGTGCTCTTCCTCATCAAAGGATTAAAAGTTCTTCTGTCAAATTGCTGGAGTTTGCTGGGTTTGTGAAGGCCACGCATCTGTCAAAGAACAGCGGAGCTGTGTTAACGAAACCTGTTCCCTGGAAAAAGAGTGATTGGTGAAGGAAACACCATTTTTGGAGAAAGCAGCGCAAAGAGATATATTGCGGAGAGAGCAGCGCAAGAAGATAAGCAATAGAAGAAAGCAGCATCATTTTCGTGTGAGGATTTCATACGCAAGGATATTTATAAACGCAAGAGTACACTGGACTTCGCTGGTTTTCGCAGGACAAGTGAATAAGGATATAATACATCAGTCGTCCAGAACATTGCAAGAACTCTAGGATCACCAACAAGAAGACAGCTGGTTAAGTACTGATATAGTAAAACTGTCACTGTGTGATTTTATTGTATATGCGATATTGTTATCATATGTACCAATCATACTCTGTTTTCAATTAAAGACTTAGATTTTGTTAGCTTAAACAAACAGTGTATTTGTGTTGTGCATTCGTGTGAGTTCGGGAAAAAGGTGATTTTGGCCTTGAGTCAAGTGGGACTCGTAACAACATTGAGAGAGAGCGTTCTTGATATGGCTTTCTTCTTCTACTTTGTCGGCCTCCTCTGTGACGATAGCATCCTTTCTGTCGAGGAGAGTCCTTAGTGAGGACAGCTTTTATGGTCTACTTAGCTCAGCAATGCTTTGCTGTCTTCGATAATGGTTCATGTACGCTAGAGCGTTCGATAGGAACAAGCGAACAGTATACGAGTTTGCTGATATCTATCGGAGCGTTCAGCAGTGCAGCAGGATTATAAACACGATGGTGAAACCATAATCAATTTCCTTCGTGTTCAGTAAGTATATAACGACCCACTCATCAACTACTCAAATGGTCATTAAATAAACATGTCTGGGTTCGTGTCTGTGGTCAATAGAAAGTCAATAATGTGTGTAAGTTTATGTTTACATAAAGTGGTGTAATTACGTTTCATGGGGTTGTTAATTCAAGCATGGTCGTAAAATTGATTCGATCGATATTTTGGTCAACGGAGCGGAGCCTACAATGGAGCGGAGCCTGACAGAGTTTGCTACAGGCTTTTATGGGTTTGGGCTTTGATAAAAGCCAGGTACCTCTCCGATACAATGCGCTATCGAAGAGTGCTAAGCATTGCTGAGCTAAGTAGACCATAGAAGCTGTCCTTCCCACCACTCCTAATTTCTGGTGGTGTAAGAGGTGGTGTGACTGGAATATTGTAAGTATTGGTTTATATGTGTAGGCTTCCTGTAGATAGACAACGTTGTGGTGCTATCTGGTTTTCTGGTGGTCTGAGTGTCTAGAAATGGAATACTGATACTGCCAGTGGGATCAATTTTGTTGAGATGGTCAGTCAAGTTAATTATTTCACCTTTTTTAACAATTTCAAGGACATCATCCACGTAGCGCTTCCAAAGATTCGGGCTACAGCCGGCTGGTTCCGTGGCTATGGCCTGGACTTCCAACCATTCCATGAACAAGTCGACAGCAACCGGGCTGAGGGGACAGCCCATGACGGGGCCTTTTTGCTGGTAGATGATGCCTTTAGAGGTGAAATATGTAGTTGTATAAATTCAACCAATTCCATGATGTTGTCAACTGTCAATCTTGTTCTTTGGTGAAGAGTACGATCTTGAGCCAATTTCTTCCGGATTATATCCAGGGTCAACTCTATAGGTGTATTAGTGAAAAGCGAGACTATATCATGAGATATCAGACACTCATCATCTTCAATTGTTATGTCCCGTAGAGACTTGTTGAGAAACGAGTTGTTTACAAGGTGTTATTACTCACTTTTAAGTGCCTCAATGGACTCGGTCCTTCATACCTCACTAACACTCTCGCATATTACTCACCTGTCAGAACTAATCTTCGGTCTGAAAATAAACACTTTCTCCAAATTCCACGCACTCATCGCACCTATGGCGACAATGCATTTCGGGCAGCTGCACCAAGACTCTGGAACTCCATCCCTACATAATTGCGTATATGCAACTTTGTTCGTGCTTTTAAGAAACAACTCAAAACTTATTTATACATGATGCAGTCATGTCTACAGTAGAATTCACCACGACCTTTGCAGGATTTAAACCCCATTAAAAGCTATTAAACCAAGATAACACTCATTGAAAACAGCGCAACTGATTAAATCAGATCTTCTCTGGTTGTGCACATGTGTCTGTTTTACATCTGTGGTATCGCAATGAGCTGGTATTATAGTTTCAGTTGGGTAACCGATTATAAAGGAAACGCAAGGAAACAATGGTATGTGGACCTTTGTTCACGAAATGAGACAATGGTCTGCTTTTTGTTAACCAGCATTCTTGAAAATGAGCAACATAATGACTGTTGACTTAACACGATTTGGAAATAATTTCTTCATATTTTTTGGTGTTATCTGTCGTTTACATATCCTTCCTAAAACACAAAAGTGGGACTATTTCCAAACACCTAAATTAGCTAAAAATTTAGAACATGTTACAAAACTATATTTTCTAGAATTTCATAGAATACTTTAAATGTAGCTTGTACCGTTTTTTTGTGGCATCCTTCAGAACTGAGCTGTCCGTTACCAATATTTTCGGTTATATCTCCATTCAATTAACACGGGGAGTTGGCTAGCTATGAGCTTGCTATGCCTTGCCCTCACTCATATTTTACGAAAGTGCGACTATTTCTGAACATCTAACCTAGCTGTAATTTTAGGTCATGTTAGAGAAATATATTTGCTAGATGTTTGGAGAATACTTTAAATATTGGCCGGTTATTTTTCATACAGTGATGTTAACTAGGCAAATGCATATACTTCTAACATACACTATTTGTACAGGTCGCGCGTCAATGGTGAGAACACTGTGTATTGTGTATAGGGAAACAGACAGTAACTGCAGTATGACCCATCAAATGTGCTAATTTTCCTGGTTTTTAAAGTGTTTTGTGTATTTTGCCTAATTTTCAGAAATGGTGTTTAGCGTATATCACTAATAATAATAATAATAATAATAATAATAATAATAATAATAATAATAATAATAATAATAATAATAATAATAATAATAATAATAATAATAATAAATATGTTTAACTTACGAACTCAATATCTTCGCTTATGAATGTCCGATTTCATTGGGGAAAATGGCGTTCATGGCGTTGTGGAGCAAAATATCTCTATATTTAAGATATGTAAAAACCTCAAAATTGAAAACCTGCCCAAAAGTGTCTCCTTTTTTAAGTTAAAAAATTTAGTTTTAGTTTAAAAATCGAAGCGCCAAACTCTGGGAACTAAGAACTGATAGGCTACCTATAATAATGACAATTGTTTTGCATGAATACGGTGTGTCCAGGCTGATGTGCGCATTGAGTGGTTGGTAAATGTTGAATTTGGTGTCTACGCCGTAGAAGTGACGTCATAATCGGATTAACTACCAAAGCAATAGATGAATACAATTTTTGAATAGACCGCACTGCACTACAAGCAAATTGCACTAATCACATGTCATCAAACATAGATTGAATACAATACCGCTCTTTTCAAAGATAGTTATCTTACAGGTGCGAGTGATCAGCCTTTCTTTGACATCTATGGTTCAATCATCGGTACCGCGTGAACGTTTTAGAGTAGGGCGGTATAGTCAAAATTGTATTAATATATTGCTATGGTAGTTAATCCGATTAACTACGTCACTTCTAAGGCGTATTGACCGATGAAGTTAGTGAGCTCGAGGTCACATCTGAACAATGCAAACATCCCACACATGATCAGTTTTGTTAAACAAAACGTTAGTCCGACTTTCAATGCACACCAACGGGGAAATCCCTCACTTGTTAGTAAACAAAAACTTAATCAACTGTGGAAAAACGATAAAGCAAAGGCGATTGGTATTATAAAGAATGACAGCATCATAGAACCGCCACAACAGTGCACACTGACTACGCCAGGTAATAAATTACAGTGAAACGATCGGTCTATAAATGCTCCATCAGCAGCCGAAGTCACAAAAATAACTCTGCACGCGGGAAGCGATTGTTATTGGTATCTCATTGGCTAAAAACTAATCGCTTTAGCTCAGCGATTATGTATGAGATGTCTTTCAAAATATCAAGGCCGTTATTGATTATTCTATTGCTGAATGTCGGACAATAAAACTTCTATTGACACAGTTTGTATAGAATCGAATCGCATTCCTGTGAATTGAAGTGAATTGTGTGACCAGAGAAGATCATCTTCTCTGGTGTGACCACAGAGCATACCTTGAGAGGACACTTGGCTCATTTGCATGGCAGTCGGACTCTCCATTGTATTTGTTCATTTGTGTATGGAGAGCAATGGCGACCCTTCATTGTATTTGTTCATTTGTGTAGGTCCTCAGGTAGAGTCAGACGCTGTATGTACTAGAAACGCCTATTCTTAATTCCGCGTTTATTCAATGTTAGCCTAAATTTGTATTGCCCGGCGGCCCCGTGCAATGGAAAAACCTGAATTTGTTATATAAAAAGAAATGAAAATTAAAAAAAGTCGGATTCCACCTGAGTATATATTAAATGGGTGTAAAAATTGTTCTCAAAATATTAATTAATTTAAACAAACATACGGGATATAATGAACCTTTGACATGACGCCATGATGACATGATTTTATTAGTCGTTTTATATATCACCTATACCGTGTGTCATAATTCCAGTATTTGTAATTTTATATAAGAACTAATATTTTGCATCATAAATGCGCAGTCCATATGCACAAACGAATACTAATCTTCAAGATATTAAGCTTTAGATGACTTCAAAATAACATGTCACTAAGCAGGTCATAGGTGCTGGCCTTGTCCTATTGTACTTGTTCATTTGTGTATGGAGAGCTCACTGACCTGAATAGAGGGCAATGGGAGAGCTTCTTTATAAGGTACAACTCCATCGGTTTCAGGGCGTAGTTCATTGAACTCAACGGGCTGTTATTTGAAGTGCTTTTATTTTATTGCAAAATGGATCGTGGCGAAAGCTAATAAATAATTCATACCAGGGTTTAATTGATCCTGGGATGCAGACATTTCATTATTCGCAAACCACCGGGATTCGATATAGGTTTGCGTTGTAAATAAACATGTGAATAAGAGTGTCATCCCCCTGGTGTGACCAACTAATATACTTCCACGCTAGATAGCCCTACATGTATGGCGGTGTATATAATAAAATCTCTATTCCTTTAAATAAACCATATTTTGAGGCTTGCACATGAATATGTGTGTTGAAAGAGTGTGACAACCTTAACTCTGCGTATTGACCCGCTTGTTTGCGTCTTGAAAACAAAAATGGACCAAAATAAAATCGAATTTCTATGAGTTAAAAACGTTAAACGTTCAGCAGCAGAGCATGCCAGGAGGATGTGATTTTATAAGGCTACGATCACATAGAAGTATACTATTCGGGTATACGGTGCATGTTTTGCAGGTGCACGCGTATAGATTAAATCGAGCAAGGCAATTTCATAGTGCCGGGTCACATAAGGCTGCGATCACATAGAAGTATACTATTCGGGTATACGGTGCACGTTTTGCAGGTGCACGCGTATAGCTTAAGGCCCGGCCACACTATGACGAATAGGGGTGAACGGCAAGCGACGTTAAGCTGCGAATTGCAATTTTGAATTTACCGTCACTCATCGTGGGTTGCCGTCAGTTGTCGCTGACGAATCCGTTAGCGACCGCAGACGGCCGAAATTATTCGTCGCGTTCGTCGGCAAATTTTCGACATGTTGAAAATTTTGTGACAACAAAAAAGTTGTTGTGATTCCCTTCAAATTTCGTTGGAGACCGCAACAATCATTTCTTTGACGTTTCCATACCGTGCGAAGCCGTCTCTAGTCGTTTTGAGGTCGTCACAATTTCGTTGGTAGTCGTTGTCAACGATCATTGACGAAAAAACAACGGCAAGTGACGTCACATCTCGAACCCTGACGACACGTTGCGGCAAGTAACGAAATTGTAACGATATTGGTGCGACAGTGACTTGCAAATTTTGTCCGGAGAGTGACGGATATTGACTGTTGATGGCTGGTTGGTTGCGAGTATCTGCGGCATTGAAACGGTGGTCTGCGATGGGTTACAATTGTTAAACGATGGTCCACGATTTTAACCTTTTTGTGCGATTTTGACATTTTTTGACGTCAGTTTCAATAGACTGTCCGGCACGATTCAATTTTAAAGTTCATATAAAAAGAAATATCAATAATAATCAAAATATTAATATTTCTGATTATTATTGATATTAATGTTAATGTTTTTGATTATTATTGATATTGATTATAATATTTTTGATCATTATTGATATATTGCTATTAATATTTTTGATTATTATTGATATTGATATATTGCTATTAATATTTTTGATTATTATTGATACTGATATTAACATTTTTGATTATTATTGATATTGATGGTAATATTTTTGATCATTATTGATATATTGATGTTAATATTTTTGATTATTATTGATATTTATATTATTTTTTATATTATTATTGATATGTGTAATATTTTTTATTATTATTGATATTGATTGTGGGATAGGCTTTTATGACAGGAATTCATAACAATTAGTGGGTTTTTAGCGGGTTGCCGTCGGACAAGTTTAGAACTGTCAAGCTTTAGTCAGGAGTAGCTATGACTTCTTCAGGACAAAGTACCTACGAATGAGTCATGTAGACCGCCTTTGCCTACTGATGACTCTGAAAAGAGTCGTTCACTGAAGACTATCCCTTGTCAACAGAGAACAAGGAGATCTCGCCTATCTGCTAATATGCAGATTTTGGTGGCTCTGAAAAGAGCCGTTCACTGAAGACTGCCCCTTGACAAGGGGCAGTCTTCAGCCGTCCACTGAAGACTGCCCCTTGACAAATCAATATTCTATTATTGACGCAGATAAAGAAAGTGGTAATAGTGTGTCGATTAACACTGATGGGCAATGTATAGATGATGAACATGAGTGGACCGATAACCAAGCCTTGAGGGATACCGTAGTCAAGTGAACGCTTGTCTGAGAAGAAACCGCCGATGTGGACTTGCGTGGTTCTACAGGTGAGGTATGAACGTATCAACTGTAATGCAGTACTAGAAATCGTTAATCTATGTTCTAGGCGGGACATTAGCACATTATGGTGAATGGTATCAAATGCTGCAGACAGATCAATAAGGATTAATAAAGCTACTTCTCCTCTGTCTACCGCACCTAACATTTCACCCTTGACCCTGATGAGCGCAGTCCGTACTCCTTTTGGAAGTGTACGCAGATTGAAATCTTTCACTCAGATTATTTACATGAATATACTCAGTAATCTGTCTACACACAATTTTCTCAATTAGTTTAGAAACAAATGTTATGTTTGACAAAGATCTGTAATTGGCCAACTCATTCTGGTCAAGAGATGGTTTTTTAACACAGGGGTGATGATAGCTTGGCCCAATGACTTTGGAAATGCACCTTCAGACAGAGACTTATTTATGATAACAGTGAGACAGCGAGCAAAAACCACAGAATGCTCTTTGAGCAGCCAGGTGGGGATAATATCAAGCTTGCAGGTCATCTCCTGCAAAAACCTCTCCTTACACTCCTCATAAACCTGGGTCAATATTCATATTTTGCGTCCTTTACATACCTCGAAATGTCAAGAATGTATTACCCCTCGAGTGGAGTCAAATGAAAGAGAAAGAAGTAAAGAATGTATTCAAACTAGTTTCCCCACCGGGAGTGGCACTCTTCACAAAACCGGGGTCAATATTCCCATTTTGGGTCCTTTTCATATATTGAAATGCCAAGAAAGGTATGACCCCCTGAGGTGTGTCAAATGAGAGAGAGAGAGAGAGAGAGAAAAAAAAGAATATAATAAAAAATAAATTCCCGGGGGGGGTGGTGGTGTTGGAAGACATTCCTCATAAGACGCGGGTCAATATTCCTATTTTGGGTCATTTTCATATCTAGATATCCCAAGAATGTATGCCCCCCCCGATGACAGTGGTATACCACAGTATCTGCCAAAGCCCCATGGTTCAGCTGTGGTGCGGTAACCACTCGGCTTTTAATTGGCGAAAAAATGAGACTCATAACATTTTGTATTGATATAACTTGGCATACACGCAGCTCAGCTGGGCGGAGCACTTACTCTAGCTATCGTAATGCGTGCCTGACGCAAGCTTATGTTACTCATGATGTGTGCAGTTTCGCTAATTATATTAGCCCAACAAACATTATGCACCTGCATATTTTTCATAATATGGTGGCATATCCATCTTTTTCAAAAAGTAGTTTCTTTGAAAAGCCATTGCTTCACTGTTACCTGAACAGCCAAATGCATGGGTGTTTCAGGCATGAGAATATTCAGGTTTAAACCCGAATATAGGTGGGGGTTTTTTGTGTCCAAATTTCCGCACTTTCTTTTAATATCAGCCCGTTTTGGGCCTTTTTAGCACAATTTCAATTTCACGCACTTTTTCAGGCTTTTTTCAAACGCTTCAGGTTTTTTCATGAATGATCATCCTAATGTTTAGGGGTAGTTATTTTCTGGGGTTAGTTTTCTTCGTGATCTGGAAGTACAAAATGGAAGTTGAAATCGGCCTAATCTATTGTGTTGTGTGTATTTATCTTCCCATGCATAGAGAAACTTAATAAAAAGCCAGTTATTACCCGAATATCATTTAGGGTAGCTTTTTCATGTATTAAGCCATTTAGATATGAATGGCCAAGTGGTCCAAAAAACGCGTAAGATAAACGTGTAAGGTTACACATGTAAGATTGCTTCTTATACGTGTAAGAATGAAACGGGATTTCTAAATTGACGAATTACAGAGTAAGAAATCAGAAACAACCAATCATCTCACGCGTAACAAACGTCAACCAATAATATAGACGTTTTGTGATTTGTAACACCCACGACTTCTTATACGTGTAAGATTTGGATTTTAGTGATGGACGATACGTGATATTATTGACGGCGTACCGAGGATAATGAGAGCTCGTCACCAAAATCGTAAACGAGGTATTTTCTTAATTTGTATTGAGTGCTACAATGTCCTGTATTTTATGAGGAATCTCTGTCAGGAATTGTTCCGACTGCTGGTCCGTCATGGTCACATCCCGATTTATCTCACTTTTGACTACTTATCAGTTATCTGGAGTCAATTAATACTCATATCAATTAAATTTCAAGAGGTGATGGTAAAATAATCACGTTTGCGAAAACTACCGCGGTGCAGATCGATATCGAGCTTCAGATTATTCGACACTCGTCGTACCAGTCAAATCGGAATACCGTCCATCCCTAAGAGGATTCTTACGCGTATAAGAAATGCTATGGTGAGATATTATTGGTCGAAGATGAATACGCGTAAGATGATAGGTTGTTTGGGGTTTAAATATGGATTCTTTATATGATTCGTCAATTTAAGCATCCCGTTAGATTCTAAGACGTATAAGATGCGATCTTACACGCATGAGATGCAATCTTACACGTGTAAGATGCCATCTTACACGTGTAAGGTTACACGTATAATCGTACCCGTTTTTTGGTCCACTTGACCATTCATATTTAGAGGGGTAGCAAGAGTGACCTACAGGGCAAAACTCATGCATTTAAAATTTCATCTCCAGCTTTAGTCCTTCCTCAAATAAACAAGAAGCGAAACAACAATGTAAATCTGAAGATTCATTTTTATTTATTTTTTGTCTTTTGAAATAGTGTATTAAACTTTGTTTTTCCATCTCTCTTTACAATCCATACTTTATTATTATAGTTTTATACCATTACCAACTGCGTGTACAGAATCAGGATAAGGCAAGAAGGCAAGGTGGTGCTTGACTCGAGCATCCAAATAAGCTTTAGATGCTCGAAACGTTTAAAACTTAAATGTACACATAATGAAGTGTTTTAATCACGTCGTTCTTCAAACATACATGTATGATGTTAAATCCACAGTTACGACTTTGTAATATGATATTGGTTAATTTTATTTTTAAACCTGATTTTGTGGCATATTGTAATGTTTACACAACTTTCACCCAAATAGAATCAGCCAAATTTGTTGTGTTTGTAGGTCAACAGAGGAATTTTGACATATAGTCATAATTATGACTTTAGTCCTCCCATAGAACTCCATGTTAAACGACCAAAATACCCAATGGTGTTTCTTTTAATTTACCGTGTTATTCCGGCTTACGGGATCTGGAGTGAACGTTTTGAGCGTTTCGACAATATTTTTTATGGGACATGAAAGTACATCAGACATATCGAATTGCATTCTGAATACGAAGAATGTCTTTCTGATATCAAATATTTTTTCATTTTTTGAAAATCACGATATAATACAAATTTTATGACAAATTATTAAAATTTGATATTTTACACATTTTTGATATATAACAATCCTCGAAGTAAATTTTATATATCTAATTATCTAAATATATTCTTAATGTGTATGTAGCTAGGAGGAAAAGCCGACGATCAATTGAAAATTTTGACCTTTCATATTGAAGATATGGATTTTTTTCCCACAAAGACTTAATTTTATTTGGTGTTTTGGGAAAAAAATCAATATCTTCAATACGAAAGGTCAAAATTTTCAATTGATCGTCGGCTTTTCATCCCACATACATACACTTTAAGTATAAATCATCAGATTTATAAAGTTTACTTCGAGTACTGTTAAATATCAAAAATATCAATTTTTAATCATTTGCCATTAATGTGTATTACATTGCGAATTTCAAAAAATCAAAATTATTTGATATCAGAAGGACATTCTTCGTATTCAGAATGCAATTTGATATGTCTGAAGTGCTCTAATGTCCCAAAATAAATACTATCCAAACGTTCATACCCCACCCCTTAAAAGAACAGCTTCCTGGCAGTTATTACTAATATTATTTTATGCATGAAGAATAACACATTTTTACTGATATTTTATTTAAAAAAACAGGGAAAATGGATTGGCCAATTTCTTCCGATATAAATGTGCACCACACAACATTACCACACTTTGTCAACTTTTCTGAATTTTTGATAAATTTACATACAATTTTTTTTCTCTGTCACATCAACCTGTGATATCATCAGTTCAATGCAAGAAGTTCTTTATTGCATAATAAACAGAAATAAGAACCTTATTGCATTCATCTGATTATAATGATAGCATTATACAGTAAGCTAAAACATTAAGGTACCAGTTGTGTTCACCCCTGTATATCCTAAATAAAGACAAATATGTCAAAATTAAAACAAGCAGCTAATTTCTGAACTCTTTAGCTCTGATTCAAGACCTTATTTGTTGAAATTAGTTGAGAATTAAAGAAACGGTGATCTAAATCCTACTGAAGAGACGAAATCAAAAGTTGCACTTTTGTGTTCTAATCAATGAAAGCATGTCGCTAGTTTTAACGCAGTTAACAACCTGGACAACCAATTCTTTTGTTATGCAAGGCTCACTCAGTCATTTAATGAGGCAATACAAACGATCGAATTTGGTGTTGAAATGAGCTAAATTTTGAGTTACACCTTTTCAATGTTAAATTAATTTTCTCGGCCAAATGAAAAGCAATCATTTTCATTTTTTCAGTAAATGTCAGGAAAAATTGTAGTGCTTGATACTGTATTTTTTTTTCAAATCCTAGTGTTAAACTTAGGCGTGAAATTTAGTCATTTAGTGTAAGATTTTCGATTTCGATAGGCTTAAACTCTGCCCACGAGCCTTTTTTTGGATCAACCTTTTAGCTTTTCAAAGTAAGATAGTTCGCTAATGAAGGATTTTTCCCAACTTTTTAACGCACATCACCGTGAGCGATATATCATAGTTTTGTCAGAATTTCCTTTTTCATTTCACCATTTTTCCTGCCGGCTGAAAATTTTTCAAAATCAACGCGTGAAATCTAAGGCTAATACTAGCATTGTGGATCGATATCCCTGGGTTTAATAGGAATACCGGCATGGCTACAGTGTTGCCAGAACTTCAATATAGCAAAGAAATTCCAAGGCCTATAGCGCTCCTACTGATCATGTTTAAGCACGATTAGTGATTAATTATTTGATTTCATCGGACCAATGTGTTGACATTTGCTTCTCCTCAAAACAACTTTGCCCAACAATCTTACATGCAATCGGGCAATATTTTAAGCAAAACTTTCATTTACAAAACATAAATATTACGCTGTATGTTTTATGATCAAGCAAACTGTTTGGAATACACTTCCATATAACCTTGGTAACGCCCCCAGACTTTCGTTATTTAAACGTCAGCTAAAAACCAATCTCTGTAAATTGATCGCTTTTACGTTTGTTTGTAAATTTCGTGCTTTACGAGTTTACGCGCTTTGAGTTCCTCATCAGAAGAGATTGTGCCTTATAAGAACCATTCATTATCATTGTTAACTTAAACAGGTTTTTGTTTTTAAACAAAAACCTGTTCAAGCAATTATTTAAAATTGCTTGCCTTGGATGTTAATACTTGACGTAGGGTTTCAATTGTCATGAAGGTGACTGGGTATGATGCCTTTTGTTTGTGTTTGTTTTAAACTGCTTTTGGAAGCCCACCGAAAGTCATAGGCCCTAATGAAGCAGCCAAAACAATACCAGGTTAAACATGGAAATTTAAAAAAAATGGTGGCAACAATGAGCCTTGCATTGAAAGTCATAGTTAAAGTGTGTTGAGTACCACCCAAAGTTTCCCTACATACACCCCCATTACCCACCCCGGCTACCCACCTCACACACCTCTGTACCCACCCCACCCCATAAGCCTACATGTACATGATATTACATACTGGTACATAATAATATGTATATAGCACGACTATAGCTATACATTTATATAGGTATAGCGCTATTATGACAAATAATGGTTATAGGCCTAAATGTCAAATTAAAAACAAACCCGAACACAAGTCTGAAGGGTGTAATGAAAATGCCAACCCGCGATGGGGGCGGGGGGGAGGCTGTGTTGTCATACAAAATTCACCTGGAGATAGGAGGGACATAAGATTAAAATCCCCTATAATAACACGCTAATTTTTCTAGGTTTGGACCGTGGATTTTCCCATGGACCTCAAGCGTGCGTCTCTTAATACGGACTAACCTAGGTAAACAAACAAGCAGACAGACAAAATGGTTTTTATAATCATGGAATCCATATAAATTGAAATTCAGGCTATCACGGGAGCAAATTTTTAAAATTCACCTTCAATGGAAAATTGACCTGGATAACAACAAAGGAAATATCGACTATTTCTGCTAGTTGCTCTCGAGATAAAAGTACTGAGTTTGACATTTTCGGAGCATGAAGGGAAAAAGGGTAAAATAAAAATGGAAATTCTGACAAAACTATAATATATAGACCTACACGATGTGCCTTACAGAGGTGGGAAATATCTTTCTTTAGCGAACTATATTAGTTTGAGACGCTTAAAAATGAATTCCGCAAAAAGCTCGCGGGCGAACTCAAGGCCTATAAAAATTAAAAATATCACACTAAAAGACACAATTTGATGCTTAATTTTAACGCCAGGATTTAAAAAAATGTATATCCAAGCACCAAGTTTTTAACTAAAATTACTGAAGAAAAAAAAATATTGCTTTATATTTGACCGAGAAAATTAATTTCATAGCAAAAGGTGTATCTCTGAATTGTGCTGATTTTAACATGTATCGATCGACTTTTAGCGCGACTAAGCATTTCTAAAGAATCGGTTGTCCAGGATGCTGACTGAACGTGCTAATCAATGGAAGCACAGCACTAGTTCCCTTGTTCGCGAACGCTTTGTGTACAAATCAATAGCGCATGCAATGGAGGAAACTGCAATTTTTAAATTGGCACTTTCCTTGGGGGTTTTGATCGTCGTGTATTTACTTCTTGAACAATTTCAACGAATGAGGCCTTAAATTCGAGCTAAAAGATGCACCTATTGGCTGCTGGTTCCAATTATGACATATCTGTCTTTGTTTAGGATATACGGGGTAAACATGAATGGCACCTTAATTTTTTGGCTTACTCTATATAGAGACGCTATTAATTGTAATGATTATTTTTCATTATCTCCTACAAATTTGTCGTAATATTTTTAGGCCAAACCACCCCTAGATCTGCGCTAGCTGGCTGTAAACTGAGCTGCTATATAAGGCATATACAAATATTTTCTGATGTAATAAATGAATAATATCAGTCATTCAGCCGTTTTTAACATAATAGTAAACTATTTTAACTGTCCTGTTGCTGTTGGGATTTTCTAAGAGAAAATAGATACAAAATATGGTTGTTTGATATATAAATCAAACAAATGCAAATATCCCTTTTCGTCTGCATTTGAAAAATCGTTTCCAAGTTTTTGGTGTGAAAGCTGAAAAATGAGAGAATTGTAGATGTTTTTAATGATTGGGCAGGTTATTATGGCAAACAGACATTTTTGATGCATAATAAAGTGTACATGACACATTGCTAGCTGTTCTTTTTAGAATTGAAGTTTATACATAGCTACATGTACAGCAGAAACAGCCAATAATTCTTAAACTCTTAAAAAACGTTCCTGCAATCTTATTGGTTCTTATTGGATATAACACGGTCCAGTATCGTGCATCGACGCAATACGCGTACTCGCTATTTGAACCAATCGGAGGCGCATAGTAACAAGGGGACTGATCGATTTTAAGCCCTAGGTAATTCCTTGTAAAATGTAGGATTTAATCAAAATTTGTAATACTTATAATTATTTTTATTTGAATTGAAGTGTTAAAGAATGAGAATAAATGTATTGTTTTTAGCCGCTGGAGTGCCTCTATCGTCTCATATAACACGGGCGACATCATTATTTTTGGAGTAAAACAACTCGATAATAATAATGATGTCGGCCGTGTTATATGAGACGATAGATGCACACCAACGGCTAAAAACAATCTACATGGTGTCCCAATAAAACAGAGCCCTTAGGCGTGCCGTCCAAAGACTTCAGCAATATATTGCTGAAGTCCTCAGTTACTTCAGCAATTTTGGATCCGCAAAATTCAAGTCTAGCTTCCTCAAAAATGGTTTATCACTACTCCATACATATAGTGGAGGCATCCTCAACCATTAATTTCCCGCAAGACATACAAAATCGATTAGCTAAACAGCTGAAGTATCGCCTTTGTTATCAACTCATCATAAATTACGATGATTTAAGTTGTGTATCGATTGAGTGAGTTGAAGAAGAAATTGAATCTATTGACTTCTTATCTACTATTTCCATGCTTTAACTAAAATTAGAATTACAACATTTTGATTATTGTAGTAACCAATTATTTTACAGATAGTGTGATTGTAAATAAAAAAAAAATGTATTAAATTATCTAATTATACTAATGTTTATTATGAACATCAAATTAAGGCCTATGCCGTATCTTTTTTTTTACCACGGCCTTTAATCTAATGTCTTTTTAATGATTTTATTATGATATTTAAATACCAGTACCCAATTTCGCTGATTTAGTAGATTTTTATGTTTAATTTAATGGTCACTAAAACTAGCTAACTAGTTGTAAAATAACGATAAGGGGGCCTAAATTTATATGACAATCAGTATGCTAAGAAAATCAGTATGCTAAGAAAATTAGTATGCTAAGTACTGATATTAAACATGTTAAAGATCGAGGAAGGTGGTGAAGTAGGATAAATTAAATCACATAAGAAACGAGGAATATAATAAACTTAAAAATGAATTGAGCACGCACAACTTTTCTTCTTTCTGGCAATGGTTCTACTTTCAAAGTAATGATAATTACGATGTTAAATATTTTCTAATGATGGAAAACATATATATTATTGATAGAACGTTAGGTTACATTTTTGATAAATTCAGTAAAAGTTATATCAAGCGCGCTTGGAAAATAAGAACAGAAATAATTAACTCAAGCAAGTATATATAATCACTATACGAAGTTGACACTTATTCATGAATGGCCTAAATGTACATAAATATCTTTGATATGTTTAAACTTTTTATGTACTGTAATATTGATGTGGACGCACCATCGGGTAGATGAGTGCCACTGTTGTAAAAGTGAAGATTCCAAATAAATCTATCTAATCTACCAATCTACATATCAATTTATCATTTTAGTTTTTACTCCCCTCTTATTTAGCATAACATTTTAGCGAACTCTTATTATTTTTAGTATTTCATATTTACTTGTCAATTCAGTTTGTTATTTTTTTTCAATACTTTGTTAACCCTTATTTATTATTTACTTGATTATTTTATAATTATTATAAAATCTACCGGAGTTAGATCAACTTTGTTAAAACGTTTTTGTATTTATTACTATTTTTATACCAACTTTTATTTATGCATAGTTCTTCTCATCTTCTCCGATATTGGTAACTTGTATTCAGCGGCAACCGCAAAACATCATCCCAATTAATCCCCTATTCATAGATATTCGATTGACAAGTCACTTTTAATGGGATCAGAAAAGTTGTGTAAATAATCGATGAGTAATTTATAACTTGAAATGAGATTGATACAGTCCCTCATTTCAAATATATAGTTTTGGTTTCTCTATTGTTCAGAAACCAAAAATCAAGGGATTAAAATGTGGAGATGAACTGGTATGCAATCATAACACTATTGTGCTGGGAGGACACAAGAGGGTATATATAATCAAAAGTATAATGGCCTATAACCATACGTATATAATAGCCTATTGTGCTAACATTTTCATTATCGATATCTATCAACGCGGACGACTTTTGATGTTCTCTGCCGTAGCTGGCACACTTCCATGACACCATAAAATTACACAGGCTGAAATTACACCCGAGTTCCGAGATTCGTTTGATAAGTTATGCATAGACATCATGTGCATATATTGAGGGGTGGGGGTGGGGGTGTTTTGTTTATTTGTCTGAAATATAAACGATGCATGATGATGTAGATGATTTGATTATGAATTAGATTATTCCCCGGAAAGCACAACCCATACCTCTTACCTATGTTCCCTCCGCCACCTATATATAACCTCCTCCTCCCCCTCCCCACACTCGATATCGACTCTTCCCTATTATTCCACTCCACTCTTGAGCCCCCTCTCCCCCTCCTTCCCTTCCCACTTCCAATGCTCTCTCCCCTCTGTTTCTCTTTCTCCCTTACCCTTACCCCCTCCCCCTCACACACACATACCCTCTTTCCCTGGTGATCTCTTCTATATCTCTCTATCTATTCTCCAATAAATAAATTGAATAAAAGTTAGTTTAAACCAGCTTTCTATGATATTGATCTTCCGTCATGCGACATGCACATAAATAGAATTGTGTATAATAGTGTTTATATCATTGAAGTCATAATCTGTCAAGTGCCTATTGTAATGTCTGTGGAAATATTTCGATGGTCTATATATTTTCACAGTGAAATCAGCTTAGGCTAATTCGTAGTCTCAAGTCAATGCTTTCAAACTAAATCAATGCTTTCAAATGTAGACTGCTTTGTTCGACTTCTCTGCTCGTGAATATTGCACTGCGAAATTTAAACATTTCTTTTGTATACTTAGAGTAGGTAACTTCAAATCAAATAATTTTACGATCCACACCACTTATAAGAAACTGAAACCAAAACCGAAACTGACTGACACAAATGTTCGGTTTTAAACAAAAGGTAGAAACAATGAGTTCGATATCTTATGATTCAAGTGGTTAGGCAGGACAATAGGAAACCACGTGACCAAAACCAAAACCAAAACTAAAACTATATATTTGAAATGAGGCACTGTACTTATTGGTCAGTTGATTGTTTTATGTTTCTTAGGTGGGGTAAGGGGGTTGTGTGTGTATAGGGGGAGGGTTAGTAATTATTAGCTTCTGATTATTTTAAAAGTATCAAAAATAATAAGGCAAAGTAAAAAATTATTCCCGATTAGTGTTATACCAAAATCATGGCAAAAAAAGGGCGATTTGAACAAAAGTTCGAGGACATTTTAATTTTGTGCGAATGTTGATAATTATTTGTTTTTAACACTTTGATATGTCTGCGAAAACTAAAAAAATCGGGTCTTAACTGCCAAACCCGATAATTTAGATTTTCAAAATACATTGTATCTTAAAGTTTCAAATGAACATTTCAGGAATCTATCTCTATAATTAAAATAATTGTACAAGTGTGAAATGAATAATCAAAACTCAATAAACATCTCTAAAACCAGAGAAGATTCATCTTCTCTGCTAAAACATATCAAATTTGATTGTTCATGGTTTTTATCACCCAATTTATTTTCTTTTGTGTATAAACATTTCTAGTATTAGGTACACAACATTGTTCCGATTGTTGCTCATTGTGTAAATAAACATTTCTAATATAACCTCTTGCATGTAATTCCTGGGTGTAATTATTGTGTAGGGCCTGTGGGTATTCGAACTGCATCAAAAACACAATCGGCCTATTTTTCCATTTGTTAGAAGTGATAAATAACTTCTCCGAATTCATCGCAAATTTTAAATTGCCGAAAGATCAGCAACAAAAAGATACCACGATTGCGCTTGGCAAACCCTCATTTAATAATTTCTTTAAATAGAACCGAGTTGCAAATATATCCTGACAGAATTTAGTGCGTGTTTGGTCAAGAAAATATACATCCCAAATCAGCGAAAAAAAAGGTTAAGTTAGTAATAATAAAACTCTGTTTGGATTTTTGATTAAGCTACTCATATTAAATACACTGTCACACAGGCCTACTGTAAACGGTATTGATTTCCGTCTCGCTATTTGCTTTTGGCAATCCTGTGGTCATATTTCGATAAGTGGCACTTAACTATGATCGATTTTTCTTACAAGTCAAGTGCGCGGGCAACTGCGGCATCCTCGCTCGGATCCGCAGTTTTATCATATTTATCACTGTGGAATACATTATTTGGTTCCTCAATATTTCTTTCTCACTGCCTCAGTAGATTGCTGAAGTTAACTGAGGACTTCAGCAATATATTGCTGAAGTCTTTGGACGGCACGCCTTATTTCTGAAAAATTGATCAAACGTATTTTGGTATATAGAGAAACCTTAAATCGTTAGCTTTAATAAAGCAAAACAATTATTTCGATCGGGTCACAATTTTTGAAGATATGTCCCGTTTAAGAAATGTACCAGTTTTTCACTCTGGCCACGGATGAGGTTTGGCTACATCAAAGATTAAAACGAAACACATGTTTAATGAAATGGATAGATAGTAACTTTCGGCTTTGGAATGCATTCACTATGAGCGAGGATCATCAGCTAGCCTTCAACATCTTTGGAACCGTATTACTGCTAGTTGAATCATTTTCTTACGATCCGTGACCATTCATAGCATACCTTTGTTTCTCTGTGGATTTGACTAGATGGACATATTCTAAGAAAAAATAGCTCCTATGTCCCTCCCAAAAATGGCGGGAAAATCTATTTATTTATCTATTGAAAAACATGAAAATCGATATATCATGAAGTGGATAGGCTATAGTAACAAACAATGTGTCGTTTTAAACTATTTTTGGCATGCAAAACCATTTAAGATCATATTCAAAGAGTTTGGGGTCACCTTGACCCCTAAATCCAAGATGGCCGCCAGCACCATATTGACAAAAACATGGAGTGGATAGGCTATACTGACAAATATTCCACTATTTTTGGCATGCCAAACCTTTTAATGTCGTATTCAAAGTGTTAGGGGGGCATCTTGACCCCTAAATCCAATATGACTGTCTAAGCCATGTCGAAAAACATGAACATCGATATTTAAGATGTGACACACATGAGGCCAATACTTATTTTTACTAAATTACTTATACTATAGATTTTGAAAGTGTTACTTTTGAAATTGAGACTGATAAACTAGTATGCATGCTGAGAGATCATTGCCCTGTAAAAGACCGTTTAGAAAAAGTAGAGAAATGGGAGAACATTAAGGACAAATTTTTACAATGGAAGGGCCTTGATAAATTTCTTGGGAGGAGGTCCTGAGAAAGATGATTGCTGACCGGACATCCCAGCCTTTTTTTTTTTTGATTTCTCAGATTTGTGCTTGCGTTTTGTGGCTTGGCAGTGAGCGTGTGTGTTAGACATTGTGGTACAACAAGTAGCATGCATATGATTACCCTTAGGTCCTTTATCCCATTCCACTGTTGTATTGACATGTTGAAATTTATCAAGGCCCTTCCATTGTAAAAAATTGTCCTTAATGTTCTCCCATTTCTCTACTTTTTCTAAACTGTCTTTTACATGGCAATGATCGTTCAGCATGCATTCATAGTTGAATATTTGTCAGTATAGCCTATCCACTTCGTGTTTTTGTCAATATGGTGCTGGCGGCCATCTTGGATTTAGGAGTCAAGGTGACCCCAAACTCTTTGAATATGATCTTAAATAGTTTTGCATGCCAAAAATAGTTGCAAACGACACATTGTTGGTTATTATAGTCAATCCACTTCATGATATATCGATTTTCATGTTTTTCAATATGGCGCGGGCGGCCATCTTGGATTTAGGGTTCAAGATGACCCCCAAACACTTTGAATATGACAAAAAAGAGTTGGCATGCCAAAAATAGTGGAAAACGACACATTGTTTGTCAGTATAGCCTATCCACTTCATGGTATATAGATTTTCATGGTTTTGTCAAACTCTTTGAATATGATCTTAAACGGTTTTGCATATGCTAAATATAGTTGAAAACGACACATTGTTTGTTATTATAGCCTACCCACTTCATGATATATCGATTTTAATGTTTTTCAATATGGAACTGGCGGCCATCTTGGATTTAGGGGTCAAGATGACCTTTCAACACTTTGAATTTTATCTTAAAAGGTTGGGCATGCCAAAGATAGTGGAAAACGGCATATTATTTGTCATTATAGCCTATCCAGAACATGGTATATAGATATTCATTTTCAAAATGTCACCGGCGGCCATTTTGAAATATGAGCTATAAATAGATTTTCCCGCCATTTTCGGGAGGGACATAGGAGCTACTTTTTCTTAGAATATATCCATCTAGTCAAATCCACAGAGAAACAAAGGTATGCTATGAATGGTCACGGATCGTAAGAAAATGATTCAACTATGCTGGATTTGCAAGTATACGGCGCACAAGGAGGGTACGCAATGCAATTGATGTAATGAGGACCAGGGCTGAAACCTGTATTCATCAAGGAGGCAACCAAGTATAGGGCAAGCAGCACAGTAAACTCACTTCAGAAGAACCAAGTACATACCAAACAGTGCTTTTCGTGCTACCTTTTATCCCAAAAAGAGAAAATTGTAAATTAAAGAAAGCAAGAAACAACAAAGTAAGAAAGTAAGAAGCATAATAAAACAAAAAGGCATGAATAACCAAGAAAAATAAGTTTAATTGCAAGTATAGCAAGAGATGCCCCATCCCACATCCATTTTGCCGACAAGTTAATGACACTTACCACAATCCATAGCCCATAGGCCCACCGGTAAAGCCCAATCCCTAAATAAAGTTTGTTCTTTTATAAAATTATCATTATTGAATGCTTGATATTCATGCATGGTACGTGTACTCCTTTTCAATCTTTGAAGTAGCCAAACTTCCTCCGTGGACAGAGTGAAAAACGGAACTCTTGAGCTACTTCTGACCAGTCTCTGTTGAACTACGGGATCTGACCACAGTCTCTGTTGAAATACTTCTGACCACAGTCTCTGTTGAAGTACTTCTGACCACAGCCTCTGTTGAGCTACTTCTGACCACAGTCTCTGTTGAACTAATTCTGACACAGTCTCTGTTGAGCTAATTCTGACCACAGTCTCTGTTGAGCTAATTCTGACCACAGTCTTTGTTGAACTACTTTTGACTACAGTATCTGTTGAATTACCTCTGATCACAGTCTCTATTGAATTACCTCTGATCACCGTCTCTTTAGAACTTCTGACCACATCCTCTGCTGAACTTCTGACAACAGTCTCTGTTGAACTTTTTCTGACCACAATCTCTGCTGAACTATTTTTGACCACAGTCTTTCTTGAACTACGGGTTCTGATCACAGTCTCTGTTGAACTACTTCTGACCAAAGCCTCTGTTGAACTACTTCTGACCACAGTCTCTGTTGAACTACTTCTGACCACAGTCTCTGTTGAACTACTTCTGACCACAGCCTATGTTGAAGTACTTCTGACCACGGCCTCTATTGAACTTCTTCTGACCACAGTCGCTGTTCAACTACTTCCCAGCAAACACATACACTTTACTGAAAAAGTTTAAATGTCGTGTTATATAAAGGGTGCAGAAACTTTTGATAACATTCAGAAAACATTTTTGAAAACGTGATGCAAACCAGTCTAACAGAACAAAATGTTTTGAAAAAGTATTTCCCAAAATATTCTACAATAACTCTTGAAACAAATTCACCAGGATCGTTCATAATGTAGTTTAATTACGTAAAAAGGGTTCTTTTTAAATCCAAAAACTGAAATATTTCAATTTCAGGAATCTTGATCCCTTTGGTGCTTCTAGAAGTTAGTAGTAATGGCAACACTGACTCGTCTTGATGACGTACCCAAACTTCTTGGTTTATTAATCACGGTTGTTTGATGTGGTAATTTATTAATTTTTCTAACAAAAAACATTATATAATGTGCAATTCTAGACCTGGACAATACAACAGCTATCACGCTAATACACATATGTGACGCGATCAAGCAAAATCAGTCGGAACTCGGAAATATTGATTTTGAGATAAAGCCTAACAAAGGAAATATTTCCTTTTGCTTCCTCTTGTTTTGGAAACTCTTTAATTGCTCATATCTTTGGAACTGGTTGTTCAAATTCAATGGGGTTTTCTGCAAAATCCAGCTTCATACATGCTTTTTTACTTTCTTATAAAAAACTAAAAAATTAATATTTCCGAATTGTGACTGATTTTGCTTGATCGCATCACATATGTGACCCGTTCCGACAAATCCAGGAAAAAGTCGGATTGTTGACATTTCGTGATTTGAATTAAAAAAATGTTGGCACGAGACAATAAGCTTCAAAATTATACCAAAATTATATACATAGCATCAATACTTTTCAAGATATGGATAATTTTGTAAATGATACCTTGATATTTTTGCTAATCTGAGTAATGTGCTAATTAGTTTCCTGCCTTACATAGGATTGAATAGGGATTATCATAGTTCAACTGTCAATTATTGATTAAATAATTCTCTTTTTAGTAAGTACTTTCATGGATTTGAAAGTCCACTCAGTCCCAAGGTCAAATACCATGAAATTAAGAATTCCAAAATTTTATCTGTTTTATGGGAATGTCATCTTTAAAGGCATATAACTCAAAAACATGCCTGGCGACTTGTTTCGGGTTTTCTTGGAGCTGGTCACATATATTTTAAAGCTATTTTAAAGATAGATTTTCGTTTCTATATCAAATTATTTCTTTTTCTGCTATTTTGTGGTAATTTACATTCTATAAAACTGTACATTTATGTGTACATTGAGGGCGCTATCTACTTATATTTTTAATTCAGGGGGCCGACCAAGATTGACTGAATTTTGACGTCGTCATTGGTTTAACACTAAAACACGAAAATGTCTCAAATAATTCCAAACGTGTATGTACCAGGGTCATTCAAAAAGTTCTACCTCCATCATCTCATCTCTGTTATCTTACGTGTCAGGATATTGAAATTACCCATGGTTATACTCTTAAATCTTCGCTACAAAATCAAAGTTATTTGATGAAAATGTGACTTTTGGTTGTTTAGATAGCTTTAAATAATCTCCATAAAAAAAATTTTCACATGCAGTTGTCCAACTGCTTACTCAGGATAATTATTGTTCCTATTTAAGTCCCTGCCATGCCTGGGGACTTCAAAACAAAATGATACATGTTTTATATGAGAAGAAATCATCGAAGGGTTCAAGAGACGCACAAACGTTAGTGAATTTTGCCAGATTTCGACTAAACCATGTTTAAGGGTAATTCGTAATTACGTCCTTATTTTAAGCATATATGTGACCGTTCACGGCGAATGAGCCGTAAATTCCTCCCCGGTCAATTTTGTTTTATTTCGTGTTTAAAAATAAACATCATAAACTTAAAAATGGTATATCATTTAACTTCAAACGATATCCAGAAGCGAGGTTATGGTTTGTTAAACTTTGCTCCTTCAACAAAATTATAGCTTTTTACGTTTTTACATGTGTCTCTGTTTCCACATTTTCTGGCAATAAATATCATACAGTCATAATTGGAGGTCATTTCAAATCATCCCCAAGTCAACGAGGTTTAAGAAAGTTCTCTCATTGTTAATTGTTGGTTATGCATACCTGTATAAAATACAATGCCTGGTAACCCACCACTTGAACAGGATTAAGCAAAAGCAAACAAAGACCAGAGCTATTAAAAGTTCTATAGCCATCTAAGGTAGAAGCTTATTATCCACTTCAACAATATGATTATTGATTAGTTTTTGACTATCAAAATGAGACAGATGTCGGGCCTGCTTAAGTTACCGATGAATACGACCTTCGTACACAATTTACACCGTAGCTCAGAATACAATTTAGGGAATTTACGGCTCATTTGTGCTGCCGGGTCACATATATGATATGATTTGGAGCTGTTCTTGGATGATTTATGACCTACATCTTGGACTCAGCGCAATATCCAACTACCCACATTTGAAACTTTTGAGTATACTGTGGTATCCAACACATCTAGACCATTTACCATCATTGTAGTATACCGACCACCACTTTCCAAGGTAAATAAACTCAAGTTAGCCGCCTATCTTGAAAACATTGATGGGAGAAACCTTCTTGTGGGTGATTTAACATACATTACAATAAGCCAAGCAAGTCTGACGTCAGACAATTTTCTATCATCCTGGCGGCCTAGTTCAACATATTATCGGTCCTACCCACAGAAAATACACTTGACTTAGTAATTACCAGGCAGGATGATCTCATAATGAAGAGATACATTATTGATAGACGCCATTTTCCCAAGGATCACTTCATGATCAATTGTGTCCTGGACACAATTGATGATTTGAACATAAATAAAGCAATTTAATAATTTTCCGAAATAAATCTGTAATGATTTCCACATAGATGTACCCTACCTTTTTAATCAAAATTGGCCTTTCTTTTCAGACCGTTTTCGACGTACCAAATCTGTATTTACTTTAACCAACACATCTTAACAACCAAAAATCACATTTTCATCAAATAACTTTTATTTTGTAGCCAAGATTTAAGAGTATTTAAGACATGAGTAATTTCAACTTCCTGGAACTTAAAATAACAGAGATATGACGATGCAGGTAGAACTTTTTGAATGACCCTCGTATGTTATTAAGCAGTATATTATCAGTCTAAATCCGTTAAGGTTGGACAGTGCACCTCCTTGTAAGTATATTTTGTATGAATAAGGCACGATATTGAAGTTAAACTCTTTAATCAAGGCATGGTATGTTATGATATATCAAGGAGTACGTGGTGTAATGGTTGGTGGCAGTTTTTCACATTTATTTTGATCCAAAAATATTTATTTTCATGTGAAAATGTATACATTGCACTAGGAAAATATATTTTGGCACTTTCTTTTTCAGTAACGGTGCCAATAGAGCTAATAACACACTCGGCTCAGGGACAAATTGCATCCAACTTCCAGGCAGTGTTGCTATCACATTGTCTGTTTTGCTTACGATATTGGCTGTTGCCGCATTAAAATGACGTTGGCCACCATCGTCTGTTTAAATTTGAATTAGCCAAATAATGTGACTTATTCCTTACATTTCATGATAAAAAGCTTTTTTCCTTGCCATTTGTTAGTATTTTTCGTAATACCATTATACAAGTGTCAGCCCCTCGTAAAGATGCAAACAAGATATAAGGTAAATAGCGCCATCATTGTTCAACTTTTCTTTAAAATGGCACAGTTTTACATTACATCAAACAACCGTGTAATGAGCTGGTCATTTACATCTTGTCTAGTTTTTACACCCCCTCGTCTTTATTCATGTGTTATAGCCTCTGCTCCTTATCCAGATTGCTTCTTTAAGTCAGCAAGTTGTCTTATCTGCTTCCTGATCTATGATCCAAGCATCCTCCCAACCAATGACGTGATTTTGAACTGCTATATGTTCTGCAAACTTCTGGTACTTACTTTTCCTGTTTCTAATTTAAGTTCTGGTAACCTTTCCGCAATGTAGTTTTTAGAACAGTTTTAGCAAGGGGTATTATTGCCTCTGCAGTCTGTAGTGAGTCACTTTTATCCTTAGGTTGCACAAACATGTTACAAAGTGTGCGATGTGGTTTGAATGAGGTTGAAAAAACATCTCCGATAGTCTTTCAACATACGGGAAGATAATCCAAATCCTTTGCTCTTTCCTTTGCTTTTGGATGTTCTTTCCTCTCTCTTACCTTATTGATGGACCACGATGGATACCAGCACTGAGCAAGTGCTTGATGGATGTGCGACTCCCCTTTCTTCAAAAATTCTGGATCCCTAACAATGCCATCGTTCTTGCCTAACAATGTTCTCACTATTAGTTTCTGATGCAGCCGGTGATGCGATTGAAACTGTAAATATTGGTCTCTGTGCGTTGGTTTTATGTTTTTGCAGAGTTTGTTTCTCAGCAAACACAAAACGTTTTCGACATCATTCGCAAAAGGTTATAAAAGGTTGTCAGAAAACGTTTAAATGTCGGGTTATATAATGGGTATATTAAGGCTATAAAACGTTTTCATAACATTAAAAAAACATTTTTTGATAATCTACTGCTCAGCAAACACAAAATGTTTTACAGAAAACGTTTAAATGTCGGGTTATATAAAGGGTATAAAAACGTTTTAATAACATTCCAAAAACGTTTTTGAAAACTTGATACAAAATATTCTGAACAGAATGTTATTTTGGGTTGAAAATATATTTTGCGAAAAATGTTTACCCAAAATATTTGCAATAACGTTTTAAAAACGTTTTCATGACCTTTATATAACCCGACATTTAAATGTTATTAAAACGTTTTGAAAAAAAAAATTTTAAGAACATTTCTGTGTTTGCTGGGTGCACATATTTTAACATAATGTTATTTAAGTGTTGACAAAATATTTGGCAACAATGTTGGCAAAAATAGTTTACAATAGCATTTTGAAAACATTTTAAAGATATTGTTGTAGTGTGTTTTCATACAAAACGTTTTAAAACGTTTTCATGATCTTTATATAACCCGACATTTTAATGTTATTAAAACGTTTTTACGTAAACCAAAAGCCAAAAGATAACTTATATAAGTTTTTGGTGTTTGCTTGGTTGTGCCTTCATGTATCTAAGAAATCTCTTCCGTCAGATTCCTCCTCATAGGTGAATTTGATATTTCTATTATGTGTTCTGCTTTCAAAATCAGATTCTATAAATGAGTTGACCCAAATGTTTATCTACAAAGGCAAGGGACTGGTATACCGATACGCTTGAGCGAACTGATTTAAAAGGTGATATTACAGGGCTTCAGCTTCTGAGGATGAAATAATAAAATAAATAGAAGGCTTAAAATTGTGCCAAACTTATTCATTCAGTTTCTATTCATCAACACTTTATCCCAAATTAAAATGAATCAAATCGAACAGGTAATAATTACACAATTAAAAAAGCTGTTTTTCTCAAAAAGTCAAAAAGTCGATATAAGGGCTTTTGCAACTAAGCTCTTAATGTGCGTAGTATCGTTATTGCGCCTATGCAGCCGTGCTATTAGACCAATAGGTTAGTAGACCAATTGGTTAGTAGACTAAATGCTTGTTAGACTAAATGATTTATAGACCAAATGGGTATTAGACCAAAAGGCTTTTAGACTTATTGGTAATAGGCCAATGTGTATTAGACTAAATAGTTGTTAGACTTAATGGTTTTAGACTTACTGGTTATTAGACTAAAGGGTTATCGGACCAAATAGTTATCGGACCAAATGGTTATAGGACCAAATAATTACTGGACGCATAATAGACCAAGTGGGTTTAGATGATATGGATGTAGACGAAATGGATATTAGACGAAATGGTATTAGACCAAATGAACACAGGTTCACTAGATGCACACAGCTCTTCCCCTGTGACAAGAACAAAGAAACAAACACACCCCAACAGACAAAACAAAACAAACACATGCTGATTACACTGCTGGGGCGTAGCAAGAGCCTCAACGGCCCGTGGACAAGGAGCAGTGCTGGGTCCTTTTAACATCTCCTTTAACATCTCCTTTATCAGCTCTTATTTCATTTTTTTTCTTTTGTTTGGGGCCCCCTGGACCTCATAGATACACCCTATCCACCCGCTTGCTACACCCCTGGATTCCAGCAGGGCGCGACAGTGCCAAAAAGTCAGTCAGCATAATAAACTAACAGTTATTTTTATTACATATAGGCATATGGAATACGAATAAGATGATTATAATAATGATTACACAAGTATAGATTACCATATTGATAATACTGATAAAGACTAATAACTATGATATTTAATAAATAATTGTCTTCAAAATGACTTTTTCAAGGATAAGGAAACGCGAAGCATTAAAACAAAAACAAAAAACGAATACTGGTATAAATCACTTTTACGAGCCTCTCTAGCTTTTACTTGTCAGTTTGTACTTAGAGAAGAAACATCCAAGAAAATATGTTGCACGAGTGACGTATCAAATTCATCTTATAGTGCACTTCCTTTAAGTTGATAATGATGAGATACCACTGTGCGAAAAATATGTTACCAGCAATAAAAAAAAATTATTATAGTTTTATCTCAAAGAAGGTGCTACTCTACATATTTTGCATTTAATAATTGTTTTAAAGCTACAGCCAATAATCTTAGTTTATACACTTACATTTAATATAGATCATAAATATTTTTTTGAACCTTCAAGTTTTGTTTTTCATACTCTGCTTCAAATCTGAAATGTAATCAATCACGGTGTACAAAAACGGATTTATGAGAGCATTTATAGGTAATATAAAAACTACCGTCCAAGTGTACACACTTAATGGGATCCGAACCCCTAATGGAGACAGGATTGACATCAAAACTATGGGCATCCAACACATAACATTTATACCAACGATGGTACCCATGCGCAGTGCCATTTTTATGTTTTTTTGGATGTTTTGAGAATTAGCGGCTTTTGCAGATTTCCGGGCAACAAAAAAAATGGCAATGTATGCAATAGCGATTATCATACATATGATAAAATTAACCACTGTATAAAGAGCTAAAGCAAAATACCACGACGGTCCTGAACCAGAGGAGACTTCTGTTTCAAATGCTAGCACAGATTTCTGGTTTAAAGAAATGATTTGTATTTCTTCACTAAAATTTGAAGGGCGCATTATAAATGGTAACCCAATACACACATCGGTAAGACCATAAAACTTACTGTCTGATGTACCAGCTAGCAATGATGACACTAAACCTAATGCAATAGTAACCACCCAAATCCAAAAGATCAGCAATACACATTTTTTGCGTTTCATGTGATTGATACTAAAAGGGTAAACACACCGATGATATCGATCAAATGTTATGGCAGAGAGCAGAAGTAAAGAGGTTTCACTTGATATTACAGCTAAGAAATTTGCAAGTCTGCACAAATAACTTGAACGCCATTTGTCTGAATTAAGAAAAAATGTTTCACCATAGTATATGTCTACCCCAGCCAAAATAATCATGTACACACCCATAAAAAAGTCGGCTATGGCTAGGTTAGAGGTCAAAAGATTTGCAATGATTTTCGTTTCTTTTTTCTCTTTTGATATGAAACGCAAAACACACACAATAAAATTGCCTACGATAGTTGATATTCCAAATAGCCACAGAAATAGCCGTAGAGTGATATTTTTCATCAAGCGTCCGCACATAAACAACACAGGTTGTGTTTCAACGGTGACACACTTATCGACAGTCTTGTGGCAACATAATCTGTGGTCGTCGACATATCTGCAAACAAATCATTTGTTATACAAAGATAATTGCAAATAAATCAGCATGTGAATAGGTCATCGTAATAGACAGGCGGAGTAACACAATTAAGGGACAGAGTGGACAAAAACACAAGACTGGGTTGCTATGATTCATTTTATAATAGGCCCAAAATACGGACCTATGGAACCCATTTAAAACAGGGGTCACGGTTCACATGGGGGAAAATTTCACACAGGTGCTCAGATTGTGATAAAATTACACGAATGCATTCCTCAGGTTTAAGGTTTCGGGAAAAGTATAGTCTGACCTATATGTATACGTATTTATAGTGGGAGCAGCATTCTGAAATGAATTAGAGGTTAATAACTGAGCATCGGTTATTTGGAGGGAATTGTGAAAAATCTAAATATTTTGCCTTTGGAACCGAGGAATATCTTACGCCCCTCGGGATATTCCGAGGTCCAAAGCCAAATGTTTAGATTTTTACAATGTCCGACATATTACCGATGCAAAGTTATTAACCTCATAACCGTCACTTTAATCTCTTCACCTTACAAAATAACACAAAATATTGCTCAAAAGTTTATAAAAATAGATGATTTTTACATCTTCCCTTTCCAAAAATAAATCAGGCTAAAACAGGACGACCAATAACAAAAGTACGTATCACAATCTGTGCAAATATGGTAGCGCGCAATCCAAATACGGCAGCCAGCGCGCGCGCAGTTGGTTCGATGCACAACAACACGCAAACGCCGGTCAATTGTGTGCGTCATTGGAACAATTACGCATTTTGCGGTCAATTGTGAGATATTAATTACCTCGATTTGCGTTCGCGTTTTCACAAATAACTAAAATGTAATTGGATCGCACGCATCGCGTTTATTAATGAGGTTATGAATTAGACAATAATAACTGCGCACCATCTATTTTGAGGTCATGGTGGGACATTGGAGGGTTTTTGGGCCGAGGCCGAGGCCGAAGCCGAAGCCCAAAACAAAACCCGACAATTTCACAAATTGAACTCAAAATAGATGGTGCAAAGTTATTTAATATTGTCATTCATTACCGTCGTATCTGATATTTTGAACAAATCAAAATGGCATGTTATGTTATTCTATGCCATAAAACGCTGTTATATATAAACAGTTTTAATTATTATTATAACCTACCCTACAAAACAAATCGACCAGGCGAACTTGACATTAGCGCCGACAACAAGAGCTACCAATCACAGAAGTGCAACGGCATCGCGTGTGTGTGTGCGTTGCCGTAACGCTTAGAAGTCATTGTAGCGCGTATCTGTGACAAACACCATGTTCCAGGAGTCATTGTGAGTTATTCATAACCTCATGAATATACGCAATGCGTGTGATCCAATCATAGTTTATTTTTTTGTAAATACGCAAACACATACCGAGGTCATTAATATCTCACAATTGACCGCAAAATGCGTAATTGTTCCAGCGTAAAAATTAGTAATTTATTAGTCGTCCTATTTTAACCTGTTCAATTTTTGGAAAGGAAAAATGTCCGCAAAAATGGTTTATTTTGACAAATTTTTGAGGACAATCTTGTGTTTTTTTGTAATGTGAAGTGATCAAAGAGACGGTTATGAATAAGGTTAATAACTTTGCATCGGTAGTACAAGGTGTCCCATAAAAAGGTTACATGTAGAAAATTAGCTGCATTTTGCGACGGTACAACAAAACAATGTCATTTTCTCAGATTTCATTCATTTATCCTTCTTGTAACTCTTTGTTAAGTTTCAATTCTGTATCTTAAAAGCAACTTAACTTATGAGCGCAAGATGACAGGGGTGTCAAGAGTGGCTAACCATCAAAATATTGCACAACAAAAGTTTTACCTAAGCACACCAGATTTTTTCTTTATTTAATACTTCAATTTGTGTTTCTCCTATTTTTTACTGTTGAACATATGTACAAACATATTGAAAAATCAAATATTGTGCACTGAAAATGAATTAGTTTTAGTGCTTCTTGACTCTTGGTGGTAACAAATAAAGGAAGATGGTTATTTGATAAGAACACGTTTTTGGTGAAAGCAGTTCTGCACGCTGTATCTCCTGTCATCAACATAGTGAAACCAGGAGTGAAATTAATAACAATCTTTTGCATTTAGGCCTTGTTTTGATTTTGTTGACTTGAAATCGCTGCTCTTTGTTTTTACAAAGTGGCTGTGACGGTGGTATATATAATGAACCACGTGTTGCATTATGTCACGTAAAGAGCTTGCTCAGGAATGCGTGGTATGCGGGCTAAGTACATAGGTTTTGAACTTGACATTCACAGGTACTAGTAGAGGGTACATAGATAATGTCGTGAAAAGGATGTTTATATTTGTTACCATTAACTTGGATTGTTTTCAAAAATCTATATGTAATCTTTTTTTGGGACACCCGGTATTTCGGGTATTGGGAAAAAGCTAAACATTTTGCTTTGGACCTCGGAATATTCCTCGGGGCTACGCCCGTCGGGAAATTTCCTCGGTTCCAAGGCAAAATGTTTAGATTTTTCACAATGCCCTCCACATAACCGATGCGCAGTTATTAACCTCTAATTAAATGGATTCTGTTGGAATTAGGGGTAGGTTAATCCCTTATGTATCTTAATTTGACTAGGCTACATGCACTTTATAATTATATAATGCACTTCATTATAATAACTCTCATGCTTCTAGCAGAAAGTGCACATTTGTACCGGATGACGGAGCTTAGAAGCTATACAGAAAAACAGGTGTTAGTTCGTGTAAATTGTTTTTATGTTCCCAGGGCCCTACTGAAAACCAGTGCTTACTTTTTTGGTTATTATTCTTATATGCTATTTTTGCATTAAAAAAAAAAAAATAATAACACAATAGTAACAAAAGTTATGTATATTATTGGGGCAAGGAATCCAATTACTACACTGAAATTTCAGTGACTCCAATCAAGCGGTTCAATATATATGATAGGAAATGAGGTACCGGTACATCCTAGCGGTACCTTATTTCTTATCATAAAAAACAATACGCTTGTCTTGGGTCACTGAAATTGCAGTGTAGTAATTGGATGCCTGGCCCATATAATATACATAACTTTTGTTACCACTGTGTTATTAGTGTTTGAGAAAAATGCAAAAATAGGCACACATTTATGGAAGGGTGTAATACCCCCTTAAGGTGTTGGGTAGTCTTACAGTGTTCTGAGGCTACTTAAACCATCAAATCCTCCATCAGCTACACGCACGCGACTTTCATTGTCTTTGCCTTGCATAATCAACCTGGAAATACACAAACACATATATCTATAACTTGGATATTATAGCGCGTCTTGATATGTCCACTCGTATTTTCAATACGCCACTGATTATAATATGTATATTAGCAGTCCCAGAACCACGCCAAATATGGATTAAAAGACCTTTGACCTTGGATGTACAACAGCATGTTATGATCTAATGGGAAACTGTGCACATCAACAAACATCATTTCTATCAAAAAGGCAACGTCTGATATAATTTGAAACCACATAAATTACTAGAGTTGGTTCTTCTCTTGGATTTGGAGCAAGCTTTAGAATATCGAATGTTGCGTTTTGAAATAAAACAAACCAGAAATGTATCACCCATTGTAAAAGATATGGCACATGTACCGAATACATGTACATACATTGGCTGACCTTGTGGATTTCCTGGCCCAGCCATGCTAACCACATAAGGAGATTATACGATTAACCTAGTGCTGCTATTGTCATAGCAGGGTATTATTATGTAATACTCCTGATCCATATTTGGCGTTCTCTTGGACTGATTATAGTTTGCTTCGTCAACAAACCTAACCTTCGACGCAGAGCATTCCGTACACGCATGTGACCCTATGTTTCAATGAACCGATAGTGTTACACATATTTGTTAACACTATTTATAAATTTACTGAGCTCCATGTCCTGATCTGGCTACATACACCAGACGTACGGTATCGTCACCTTTGACTGACTGAGAATGCTCTATTTACCCAATTATCTTTAGTCACAGCTTAGCTAGTATATTAAATAATATGATAACATTTCAAGATACAAGATTCTTTTTTTTTCTTACATTAAGTGAAGGTTAGGGAGTCCTCGGAAAGTATCTTTCGTAATAGAATGGAGACCCGTGCTCTGTAACAAACTAAATAAAAACATGAGCAATATTGTGTATTATCAATATTGATTGCAGTTGTAAATGCATATGGATAAAAAGTGTTGGAAAACTACCTCATTTATGTTTTCGTGATGTGTTGCCGAGGCTAGTTCCTAAGTTCCATGTGTTCTTTTATAATTGTCTGTAACACTTAATAATAAGATATAAGCCGATGGAATAGGTGTCCCCTATGGACCCAGTTTCAGAAACCGTTTTCCCGTAGAAATATGGAGACACAACATTATAATGGGGTTCATATAGACGAGCGTAGCATTTTATAATAGCAAACAGATCTTTTGCTGATTGCTTTTGCTTTTAGAGGGGCTCGAACCCACGACCATCACTGTTCATGATGCTCTAACCACTAAACTATAGCAACTCGTGTAGCTAGTAGCAGTTATTTACCTATACCTCTTCCAGTCCGTTCCGACTGCCTGTCCAGGAAGCATTGCCGGGCCAGGCAGCACATTGCCTGCGCAGGCTGTCTCGACTTTGGTAACTCTTCCGCATTGGCAGACAAACCTCTAAATAGTTCATGGTAATTGTATAAAAGATCGGGGAAAATTTTTCGCGAACGTTGTCAAAATAAAATAAAAACCATTCTGGTTAGCATATAAATAGATATATGGATATGGATCAATGGATTATTAGTGTTTATTATGTCTACTTAAATTAATCCTGCACATAAGTGAGCAAATCAAACGTTTTCATGCTAAACCCCTTATTGGTTACAAAGGGGGAAAGGACGCATACATGATCTCATGAACAAATCATGCGATTTTGCTGTTGGAGAGTCTGTCAATTACAAAATAAAAAGAGGTTCAGCCTATAATGTTGTGTATAATTAATGTATTTCTTGTGATATTCCAGTTATGGGAAAACTGATCTGGCTTTTGTATGATTTCCTTCATAGTACTGATTTAAAATAAGTGTTGGTTTTAGTTTTATGGCTGATGCGCTTGAGAACCACGAGGGAACGGTCAGCATTGGAGGCAGAGTAGTATCCAATCTTCGCTTCGCTGATAATATAGATGGCTTAGCTGGCAGTGAGCAAGAACGTAAGTCCCTGATTAAAAATCTCCATCAAACATACATCACAGAGGTATGGAATGGAAATAAGCGCAGAAAAGACCAAGCTGATGACCAACAATCCATCAGGAATCATTGAAGTAGTAGAAATAAGTGAGCAAAGGTTAGGCACAGTGACCAGCTTCAAATATCTTGGTGCGATGATATCAAATGAAGGGTCAAAACCTGAAATGCTCTCCAGGATCGCACAAACAACCAGTGCCATGGCAAAATTAAAGCCATTGTGGAACCAGGGTGAAGAAAACTGTTGTTCCCTATGACGACCTACAGTCAGGCAACGTAAACTACGTTTGTACGTCCACATGTCTCGCTCCTCTGGGTTAGCAAAGACAATCCTACAGGGTACAGTGAATGGTTCAAGCAAAAGAGGACAACAGAAAAAGAGATGGGAAGACAACATAAAAGAATGGACTGGCCTGAACTTTTCCATCTCACAGAGGGCAGTGGAAGACAGGAACAGATGGAGAGAGAATGTTAAGATGTCATCAGTGGTCCCCGACGACCAACCCGGTTAAGGGAGCAGTAACCAGTAAGCTATTGATATATACTTTAGCGAAACATATTCTATTTACAGTAGCGTATACAGCCCTTTTCCAACGCCAACCCCCCCAATCAAAAAAAAAGAGAAGAGAAACTGGAAAAAAAAGTGAAGAGAAATGCCTTTGTGCATGTGATTTTAACGAAATTAATCTCATATTTGACCCTTTGATCTTAAAAAGCAAATTTAGGCGCGTTTCACGCCAATTTGTTCCAATTTAAACCATATTTGACCATTTAAGCTTAAATAGGTTATATTTACACGTTTCGTGATTTTTTCTTAGCTCACCAAGAAATTCGCACCCCCGCCTGATTTAAACACATTGAACTTCTGAATCTTCTTTGCTATATGATATGATTACAACAAACATATAACATATACTTTACTTACAGCATTCCTAAGGAGGACAAATTACTTAGAGTCCCTTCTGATAATGCCTTAATGTTGTTGAATGACAGATCACTGAAATAAAGATGATATTCATAATACTATAATCATGTTAAACCAACAATAATTGCCCCAAAACAACGATGTATTTATTTAGAGTTCATGAATACAAACTTGAAACATTGCTTATATCCGTAACTAAAGATCGTTTACTACGAGTATTTACACCGTGATTAGTGGGAGTTTTGACCAAAAGAATCGACACAAAATTTCGAGTCCCCCTCACCCCTTGCATCCTCGTAAAATTTCCGGATTTCCCTTGTTATCCCATTTTCTCCACTTAAAACTTAAAGTCCCCTTATGGTTTAAGTACAAAAAATCAGATTCCTTCTCCAGACCCCCAAAAATCACATCCTGTTTAAGACTACCACTCCCCACCCCCACCCCCACTCCCACCCACCCACACGTGTAAATTAATATTGAACGGTCTCTAAACGTAAATCGTTTATTGTCATAAAACTGAGTTGCCATGTGTATAAATACAGAAAGTACATTTATTTTCATGTTAATTTTGTATTCAGTTTTTGTTGTAATTGTTGACGTATGCAGCAATTTAATTAGAGAATAAACGTATTGTTTTTAGCCGCTGGAGTGCATCTATCGACTCATATAACACGGGCGACATCACAAATTTTAAGTAAAGCAACGAGGTGTTTTACGCCAAAAGTAATGATGTCGCGTGTTATATGAGACGATAGATACACGACAGCGGCTAAAAACAATACCTTTATTCTCATTCTTAAACACTTCAATTCAAATAAATATATTAATCATAAGTATACCAAAGTTTCAATAAATTTAAAAAAAGGGTTGTGTAGCATTATTTGTTTTACGCACTTGGACCAGCTGTAATAAGCGTCACATGTTATTGCGTTCAATCACAATGGTTCATTATGTAAAAAAAGAGACCGTTTTTAACGTTGTGGCATCTGAGTCCATAGGAGTCAACTCTCATACAATACACTAATAGGCCAGGCCTTTTCATGTGTTTTTTAAGGCAAACCTGACTGCTATGGACTCAGGTGCAACTTTTAAAACATTCTCTGTTTACACAATTAACAATTGTGACTGAACGCAATGACGCGTGACGCTATAAATTTGTCCACATGTGTAAATCGTATAAGGCTACATCTAACTGTTTACATTTGTACATTTTGTAAAATATTTTTCGATTTATTTTAAAAAGTGTTAAGGGGGAACTTATAAGTTGTGGACCCTATACCTTGAATGCACAAATGCTAAACATGGCAAGTGCTTATGACATAATATAGGAATGCTAACTGCATTGCTCTTTTTTATTTCACAAAAATGCGATTGTATATTTGTTATTGTTGCAGCCTGTATACGCGCGAGGAAGAGAACGTACAGAAAACCAAGCTGTTGCAAGCCAGTAAATGTATCCACAGGTATTTCTATCAATTGGTTGTTTCTCAAAGACCTGAAATGAGATAAATGAGTTATAAACTATTTAAAATAAACATTAAATGTTATGATCACAAATAACGATCGCTTAATATTACTTTTGAGCTAACTGTAAATGAATTTAGAAACCCTGAAATAAATACCAGTCGAGAGATATAATTTCAGTGAACCATTTCACTGAACTTCCAACCTTTTCAAGGAAGACTTGTTATTGCGAAGTGACTGCAAATCCATGCTACGTGATCCGATTACATAATCTTCCGAACTACATACGCATGTAGCCGTCTGTCACACGCGTGGCTTGCTATTCGCGGTTCAGGTTCACGTAACCTCCTTCAATGCATTTACATAGAATTGGATACCAGGGTGTATTCTGATTCGTGAACTTCTAATTATCACACTTTTGGATACCTCCATATTTGGGTTTACCTAATAAATTATTAATGACCCGTACGTTATTTACGTCATGACGTCATGAGAGCTTGTCTCTCGTCTGATTCGAAACACGGCAAACATTTGCACTTTTCTTCCCATTATTGTTATATCATGAAATACTATAATAGCGGAAGTGTTAGTTTTTTTATATTAGGAAAATATGTCTGCCGATGACCCCATGTTGAAAATGGCTAAATATGCTGTATTAATTCAGGAAAGGGGCCGGAGATTTGTCCACCATTTTTATTTTTCAGACGACTGGAAATTTAGTAGATTTGTCCTAACTATAGTTCGCACATTGAAAAGTGAACTTCGAAGTACGTGGTGCGAAAATTCTTGCCGTACCTTTTTTGATACATTTACATGCATGTTTCAACCGGGACGGTTACGTTCTTAACAACGCATCGGTATAAAGATGACCGCCTATAGTTTATATAGTAGAACGCTGTGCTTGCTATCCACGGTCTAGTGAGTGGAACCCGTGGGATCGTAGGTCCGGGAGGTGTTGGTGGTTTATAGCCGGGCGGGGGAAACAGCACACAGTGTCGACTTCCTATTCGATAAATATAAATTTAATACTCCGTTGGTGAGCGACGGGCGACTCTTATTTCACCGAACGCAAGAAAAGGAGTTCTATCTGATTGGCTAGCAATCGATCGCTTAGTAGTCAACTACAAACTCAAAACTGAGCATCGTATTCAATTCGATTGAAATCGATATTCTATTATTGCCGTAGATAAAGAGAGTGATAGTGTGTCAATAATGTACATTGTATTGCAGCTGGATTTTACATGCATTCTTTTATATAAATTTTTTCTCAAAGAGTTGAATATGATCAAAATTTTTACTCAGGATTTCAATTTTTTTACCCGCAAATTGCAGTTAAACATATCCACAGCAAAATACCGGTCCTCACTAATTAGTGTAATTAATTTCCAGTTAGTGTATTTAAGATAAAACCTGACAACAAATAAAATTTTCTTGCAATAGAAATATCATATGGGATACTGATATGGTAGGCCGCAACCGCCACAACGTGGAGCTGCTACGCGTAGCTGACTTTTTGCTCCGTGGAGCCAAATTGACCAATCATGATCATGTTAGAGTTTTTCATTACTCGGAGGTAAAACTGACTAATTAAGTACGACTTACTCATTACGTGAAGCGAATTTATTCATTAAGAATTTGCCAGACGAGCGTCACGTAGTTGCAAGATATCCTCGGTCACGAAAGTTATGATTCAAAAAGTAGTTTATGAAAAGTACGAACTGACTTATTATTAAGATGGACATGCACTCATAAGAAACTCATACAGTATTGTACATAACTATATAGCTAGGCAGAGTGGTGGTAAACTATGCACACAGTTCTGCGATCTGCAGTGTATCGCCGGGAGCTAATTTGTATAACTTGCGCGGTGTCCCTGCGGAATTCGACCTTCAGCAAACTGCAAACCAGTTCGGATTTACTTTATATACTAGTAGTAGGCCATACATACTGTAGTTACTGTCCGTTTTCCTATACACAATACTCAGTGCGCTCAACCTTTGACGCGTGATCTCTACAAATAGTGTATGTTAGAAGTATAGGCCATTGCCTAGTTGACGTCACTACTGTGTAAAAAATAACCGGCCAATATTTAAAGTATTTTCTGAAAAACTAGAAAATATAGTTTTGTAACATGTCCTAAATTTTTAGCTAATTTAGGTGTTTGGAAATAGTGGTACTTTTGTACCAACAAATATGAAGAAATTATTTCTAAACCGTGTTAAGTCATTAAGCTTCTCATTTTCAAGAACGCTGGTTAACAATAAGCAGACTATTGTCTCATTTCGTAAACAAAAGCCCACAGTATTGTTACCAGTTAGCAGCCTGCACAACCGATTCTTTAGAAATGCTTAGTCGCGCTGAAAGTCGATCGATACATGTTAAAATCAGCACAATTCAGAGATACACCTTTTTGCTATGAAATTAATTTTCTCGGTCAAATATAAAGCAATATTTTTTTTTCTTCAGTAATGTCAGTTAAAAACTTGGTGCTTGGATATACATTTTTTTACAAATCCTGGTGTTAAAATTAAGCATCAAATTGTGTCTTTTAGTGTGATATTTTTGATTTTTATAGGCCTTCAGTTCGCACGCGAGCTTTTTACGGAATTCATTTTTAGCGTCTCAAACTAATATAGTTTGCTAAAGAAAGATATTTCCCACCTCTGTAAAGCACATCGTGTGGGTCTATATATTATAGTTTTGTTAGAATTTCCGTTTTATTTTACCCTTTTTCCCTTCATACTCCGAAAATGTCTAACCAGGGATATCTCAGTACTTTTATCTCGAGAGCAACCAACAGAAATAGTCGATATTTCCTTTGTTGTTTATCCAGGTCAATTTTCCATTGAAAGCAAATTGCCCGACCAGCGATTAAATCCCCAATTGGGTGTTCTGGTTAAACATGATCAGTAGGAGCGCTATAGGTCTGGGAATTTCTTTGCTATATTGAAGTTCTGGCAACACTATAGCCATGCCGGTATTCCTATTAAACCCAGGGATATCGATCCACAATGCTAGTACTACACGTGTTGATTTTGAAATTTTTTCAGCCGACAGTGAAAGATGGTGAAATCAAAACGGAAATTCTAACAAAACTATGATATATCGCTCACGGTGATGTGCGTTAGAAAGTTGGGAAAAATCCTTCATTAGCGAACTATCTTACTTTGAAAAGCTAAAAGGTTGATCCAAAAAAGGCTCGCGGACAGAGTTTAAGCCTATCAAAATTGAAAATCTTACACTAAATGACTAAATTTCACGCCTAAGTTTAACACTAGAATTTGAAAAAAAATACAGTATCAAGCACTACAATTTTTCCTGACATTTACTGAAAAAATGAAAATGATTGCTTTTCATTTGGCCGAGAAAATTAATTTTACATCGAACGTAGCTCATTTCAACACCAAATTCGATCGTTTGTATTGCCTCATTAAATGACTGAGTGAGCCTTGCCAAACAAAAGAATCGGTTGTGCAGGCTGCTAACTGTTACCTTGCGTTCGCTTTATAATCGTTCACCCAACTGAAACTATAATACCAGCTCATTGCTCATTGCACAGGTAAAACAGACACAAGTGCAGTGTGTATTTAACCAGAGAAGATCTGATGTAACATAGTTGAGCCGTTTTCATTGAGTGTTATCTTGGTTTAATAGCTTTTAATAGGGTTTAAGTCCTTCAAAGGTCGTGGTGAGTTCTACTGTAGACATGACTGCATCATGATTATTTTTAAGTCAACAACATTCAACAATATGATCACCGTGATAGTATGAGAGTATCAGTACCGTGGGTGTCAGTGATCCTGGCCTGACACAGTAGACAAACAAACAAACAAACAAACACGCCACACACATGACACATGCATGCAAGGTAACATTGACTATACACTAATCAAACAATGGTATTGATCCTGTACAACTGGTCGTGGTTTATTTACAATCGATTCATTTAAATTCCCCATAGTAAACATTAATTTGGCAAGAGTTTTCTCTCTCTGGAACGAGGATGCATCCACTGGCTCCGCCTAATGAAAAGATCTAACATGATTGGTCAATTTAGCTCCGCGAAGCGAAAAGTAAGCTACGCGTAGCAGCTCCACGTTGTGGCGGTTACGGCCAGCCATATATTGATCATGCGAAAATCGTAAAACATAGAATAGAAACAGTGTGGCAGGCGCTCAAAATCTCAAATTGTATGCTTAGCCTGAGTTGCACGGCCTATCTCGAATAAAATCACCATGCGTAGTTGTTGAAAAACGTGAGGATTCATCGTACTATCACGGCAATTATTAACACGAAGATATAGGGATGTTGACGGTGTGCAGCATTTCTCTTCATCTTCTTTCTATCTTCCTCCTTCCCCTTCCCCTTAGGCAAAAATAAAACCAGAAAGGGTGCTACTACGTATAATACTAGACTACAAGCACACGCAATCCATGTGATCTGATTACGCAATTTTCCGAAACTACATATATTATGCATACGTAACCGTCGGTTGGGCAACGGTCATACGTGTGGCTTGCTATCCCCGGTCTGAAGGTTGGTACCCAAAGGGCCGATTGTTCAAATCCAGGAGCGGAGAAAACAAAATGTATTTCCATCTTCTTTTTACTTCTTTCCTTCTTATTTGCTTCCCCTTAGGCAAAGAGGATGTTAGCAATGATTATCTCCCCTCCGAGTGTCAAACGGCCATATAATTAGTACTAGTATGTATTAATTCAGTAGCGTAACCAGGAGTTTGGTGTGAGGGGGTAAAGCCAAAATGTCGTCTCCATTTGTTAAATTTGTTGTCTCATTTTATCCCTGAACAATTTATGTGGCGGCACTCTGTCCCCACAACCCCCCCCACCCCCCACCCCCCACCCCGCTACAGGCTACACTACTGTATTATTTGAAAAGACGACCTGTTACGCTTCACACTGCCACGGCGTATTAAAGTAGACAGACCCTCGGTTCAAGTTATAAGTTTTTGTTTCTCTTTTGTTCAGGAACCGAAAATCAGGGGATTAAAAGCTAAATTTATACTAAATTGTTGAGCAACAGCGATTGGTTTTTACCCAATGAGGCAGAGCGCTTTTTGTAACGTTGAGGAAAGCGACACTCCCTCATTGGTCAAATACCAATCGCTTTTCCCTCAATGGTGAGAGTAATCAATTCAAATTAAGTGTAGAATGGACGCACACTAGTACCGTAAGTATATAATAGCCTATTGTCATGATTGTGCAAATCTTATTATCGGATACATATCCACATTTGTGTTATATACAATGTAGACAATCATAATCGGATATCAATCACGCGTGGACGGTAACAAGACTGGTGAGGTAAGCGTGCTGGAAGTATAAGCGTCATAAAAATGTTTGTTTGTTTGTTTGTTTGTATAAGATATCAGCGATGCATGATAATGGAGATGATTTGATTATGAATTAGTTTAGTTTCCCCGCAGAGCACAACCCATACCCATACCTATTACCTAGGCTCTCTTCTCCACTCACATATTTTGCGGTCACACGATTATGTAACAAACTGAAATGAAAACCGGAACTGTTTTCTACAGTCAACTTAGGTAGGATAATAGGAAACCACATGACCAAAACCGAAACCAATCCTCATAACTCATAACTTGAAACGACTAATATATCAGTACGTGCAAGGATAATACTAAAACTTAATATTGTTAATGACCCAAGAAATATATTTGAAAAATGTAAAATGAAAATGCAAAACCAAGCATATATATAGATTGCTAATCTACATGTTCAAATGACAACTTACAACCACTGTAGATTATCAAGTCCATAAAAGGCTTCATTAGAAATATTAGTCACATAATTGTCGCTAACAGACCTGTTGTCAAGTAATAAAAATATACGTAATGTTCAAGGTAAGTAAATTTTCAACACTGGAAAATATATATCAGTAAGAGTTATAAAATTAATGGAGCTACACGATACACGGAGCTTTGCATTACTGTAGTTTCTTTAATCGTCAGATGCAAATAATAAAATTACAAAATAATACAAATTACAAAATACAAAAAAATTACATTGACGCACTCTGCGTAAAAAATGCGTGTGCGTGCGTGTATAAAAAGTACGCACACAGTGACGCGTAAACGTTAGTGTCGCGCTGCGACCTACATGACAAGAAGATTTTCATAAAATTAGAAAAGTTAATAAAAAAAGTTAATACAAGTGCACTTAGACACAATTACATACAACACTCGTAGCCGGTTAAAGCGCTTGAAATGTCCAACATCAATTTTTGGTAATTGTCCATTTGAAACTTTCCTGGAAAAAAGAGTCATCAAATGATAAATAATAAAACACGTAATATTTGTTTCCGAAGTGCCAGTAAAAATGTACCCTTCTGTTTATCTATTGTTCCTAATACATGAAGTATAGACCTCTGGAAAAGGTGGTTGAGCACTTTCGACTACTTTTGGAGTAGAGGCTGTGCTTGAATGGCTTGGTTTGTCATGATTTTAACACCACAGAATGTATATTCATGTCTGTTTACGCATTTCTGTTAAGTTGAAACATGACAAATTATCCGTCTGATAATTGTATACCCAATGATCGTAAGTGAGGGTATGCCGTGAAACTATTAGTAACGGTTGCCTTTTCCAGATGTCTATACTTTGAATTTGTTTCTACGCTCACCTGTAATGGGTTTAGGCACTTTTAATATCCAAAGTTAGTTACCTGAAAAATAATACTTGTTATATTACGCCCCCACTATTTATAGTGGTTGAGCACTTTCGACTACTTTTGTAGTAGAGGCTGGAATGGCTTGGTTTGTCATGATTTTGACACCACCGAATGTATATTCATGTATACGCATTTCTGTTAAGTTGAAACCATGACAAACTATCCGTCTGATACAGGGTGTATCAAAATGATTGGTATCGTAATATGTGACATTTTCAAAAATATATCAAATACATATAATTGCTAAGTAATATAGTTTTTGTGCTTGAAATAGAAAGGAGAATATGTTAACTTATTGATCTAATAATCTGAAGATAATAGGTGGGTGCATATGGGGGCTATTATCATTTAAGCAAAGATCGACGTAAGCATGGTTTTACTTACACCGCACAAGATGAATAGGTTCATTGCTTGAACTATTTATTGCATACATGCTCTCAATCATTATCTTAGTTCAGTTTACATAACATAAAATTACTTTACACGTATTTTCAGAAAGATAGTTCCTGAAGTGTCTGCCTTACGACTCTGACAGTGTGAGGTGAAGTCCCGTGATCTTAAACTTAACACCTGTGATGGATCCATTCGGTAACTGCCCATATCAAATTTTGAAAAATTGTAAGATATAGCATGTTTGCACGCTCTCGGAAACCGTCTTCTAAATCTTATCTACACTTCTCCATACGTCGTGTCAACCAGTATTTCTTCACTATAGAAGCACGCTGAAGTGTGGAATATTGTGGAGACATTCCAATAACTCTTACCATGCCTAACCTAACAGACACTGTCTACAGTCTATAACCATTCTGCCGCACAATCTACTTAGTAGTCTCAATGCATCTTATACTAAGATTTTAATTCTCGCCAGGGAAAGTGTTAATACACAAACGTCTTTCACCCCACTTAAATTATTCAAATCAATAAGGTACGGCTTTGACATTACTCTCAACCAATAAATATTGAATAAAACATTTATATACCATACGAATGAAGAACTAGGCAAGGAAAAAATAAAATATTTCCAAGATTTTAAACATAATCATTCTCACAAGATGTTTATAGTAGGGATGACCATCATAATTTCATGTTGCCGCTATTGCTACAAAAGATTGTTTTCTGGAAAGAACTCATCAACAGAAGTATTTTGGTGGTTAAATGGTCAAAATCGGTTAAAAACTTTTCGAATTATGACTTTTCAAAGTTTCCCATTCTGACCGGTCATTGGAACGAAATAAATTGACAAAGTCTAAAAACAGCAATGTGAGCAAAATTGGTATAAGCATATATTTACCTTTTTATATTTCTTTATTTTAATATATATGCAAACATGAAACAAGCATAATGTGAAAGTATCAAAGGGGTTTCTTATGAAATGGCACTTTACTAGTCTATAGCATTAAGTATTTCTTCAAACCGAGACACTGAAATCATGCTTTTAGAAAACATTTGCCAAAAATCATCCATAATGGCCGAAGTGGCACAAAATCAAAAGTCCAGGTGAACTTTTTTTCCACAACAATATACACTACACATAAGAAAAATACTAATGTACTACAAGGGATTTTCAACATAGGAATCCAAACAATCAAGTACCAACATGCACAGCTTTGTCCTGATATCACTTCTGGGGTTTTAACAAAATGTTTAACCTCTATTGTGATTGGCAGCAGCATAAGGTATCTCTTTGATAGCTGATAATGCCCAGCCATTCAGCAAGTGGCTAATAACTGACCTTGATAGGCTTGAATGAATACTGTCATCTGCTACAAAACTATCACACTGTAGGAACTGGTCACTCCATATGCTACAGGGAGCACAGTACTTTAACAATGGAGTGAAAGACTTATTATTGATTAGGCACGTAATTTAAAAGTACAGCTCCTGTGCGTGTATAGCAGCAAGTCAGTGCAGATGGTATAAATATAAGAAAATGTTTAGGGTTGAAATCAGGTGAAAAATACATCGAATGGGCACGAAACTTCACATTTATGTTCAGAAAGGTGTCTTCTTTGCATGATTCGAAAGGAGTATGGAAATTCCAAAGGGAAGCTGGTGATTTAATTTGTAACTCGAGATCTACTTGTTCAATTTTTTAACCTTTTTACAGAGGGTATTATAGAGGTATTGCTGGCAACTCGTTTTGCACCTGAAATTATTGACATGAATATTTTGTGCCATTCTTGAGCAGTGCTGAACTCAGCCACTGGCAATTAAGCGCACTGTGGCGATGGACCAATTTGACTCGCACTTACAGGAAAATGAAATAAGTTATGTTGCTGTAATTTGCAAGATAGTTACAAAATATAATTGGCATTAACATCTCCAATCTTTACAGAAAAATTATGAAAAATAAAAGAATGAGCTCAATTTAGAAATGTCTGTGCAAGCAGTGCACAGTTGAGCTCCCTGCATGTCTATGGGAGTGTTCTAATCAAGTTGATGCTTCATTGGTCATCCCTATTTATAGTAAACTAGACCTTTGAAAATGTTGCGCTACTGATCCAGCGTTACGATGAAAAGTGTAAAAACACATACTTTCCTTTAGAATCATGTAACTTCTGAACGGGATGTGCTATCTATTATGTATTTAGGTGGGACTTACCAGTGACATTGGTATAGAAGTCCATTAGCAAAAGGTCTAAGGCCCCGTCCTGGGCGATATCAGGTCCGTATTATAATAAGTAGGGATGGGCGTATTCCCAATATACTACACTCCTCCTTTCTTAGCTAGTCCCGTGGTAATTCGATGTATGTAGCAAAGTTCATAAATTCTTATAACTTGTAATGTAACACAAACAGTTTATAACTTCAACTCCAAACTTGTAGAATAATGTTCTTGAAACGCGTAACTTGGCTAACTCAACTTTTAAAACGTAACGTATAATACATTCTTCTGTGACATTGTTACAGCTCCTCAATCAGTCTCCGCGGAGGTCGTGTATTCCTCTGCGAACGACGTGGCACCGATGATGGATTTGGACGTGCATTTTTTTGAGCTGCTGCTTCCGAAACAGTTCCGCGAGATACTATCGCTGGCCTTGGAACACGTCTACCGGTGTCTTGTCACTAGTGCTTTCACTTGGAGACGGAAGATTTGGACTTGTTTCTCTTGGAGTCCCTTCCCTTGGAGCTGATCTTTGAAACGACGTTAGTGGCAAATCACTCTCTGTAGCTGGTAGCAAATTGCTTTGAGTAGCCTGTCGCGATGGCATCACCTCTCCTCTCCGTAAGTGATCTACATGTCGTTTCCATACTCTACCATCCGTAAGCGTCACAATATACGATTTAGGCGCTGACCGCTCTGCAATGGTACCATGTTTGATCCTTTCTACAGTCTTTCACCAGCACTCTCTCACCAGGAAAGAATTATCTGTATTTGCTGTGCATGTCAAAATGGTCTTTCTCCATTGCTTGTTTACTGATGACTCGTTCTTGCAGATTTGGACGAACTAGCGATAGTCTTGTTCAGATTTCTCGTCCAATAAACAGCTTCGCTGGACTGCATCCTGTTGTTGGGTGTTTGGTAGATCTGTATGTCACTAAGAAGTTGTCCAATCTTTGCTGTATATTCCCTGTAGCTGCGCTGATACCTTTTTTGAATGATTGTACCATTCGTTCAGCTGCTCCGTTGCTAGAGGGTTGATATGGGGATACTCTTATACTATTTACTCCTTGTTTCTTCAGGAAGTTTTGATATTCTTCGCTCCTGAACTGCGGACCGCTGTCGCTTACAATTTGAAGTGGTAACCCATATCTCGTGAATAATTCTCGTAGCACGTTAACTGTTGCTTGTGCTGTCGTTCTCTTCATTAGTATTACTTCTGGCCATTTTGAGTATGCATCTGTACTGACTAGGAACTTTTGTCCATCTTTCTCAGCGAAATCTATATGGACTCGTTGCCATGGTGCTCCAGGCCACATCCAGGGCATCAAAGGTGCTACTGCTGGCTTGTTTTTCACTTGTTGACAACTGGAACACAGTTTGACCGTCTCTTCAATTTCGTTGTCCATGTTTGGCCACCAAACCCAACTGCGTGCAATCTCCTTCATGCGCTGTGTGTAACTCTTGCAGTATATCTTGTTGATACCTTGCTGTAACAATCACTCTTAGGCCCCATAATATGCGGTCTTATTCTACTGAGAGTTCATATTTGCGATTGAAGTAGGGTTTCAAACGTAAATCGTCTACTTCCTGTAGCCATCCAGTTCTAGTCAACTCTAGTACTCTTGACGATACTGGATCAAGTTGTGTCGCATTCTTGATTTCCTTGCTCGTTATTGGTAAATACTCCAACATCTTGTCTTCTACTCTGAAGATTGCGTCTTCTTCTTTCTCTATCACTGGTAATGGTAGACGTGGTAGACAATGGTAGACAAGGCGTCTGCTAGCGTGTTCTGCTTTGCTGGGATGTACTTGATGTCATCAATTATGTGAATGCGGAAAGCGTAATAGCCCATCGTTGCAGACGTTGTGCAGCTAATGTTGGTATACCGGTCTTTGGTCCTAGTATTCGTTCCAAAGGCTTGTGGTCAGTCAGAATTGTGAACGATCTTCCGTAAAGATGCATTCTGAACTTCTTGAGTCCAAACATAATTGCCAAGGCTTCTTTGTCGAGTTGAGCGTAACCATTCTCATGCCTGTCCAGACTTCGTGATGCATATGCGATAGGTCGTCGTGATCCGTCTTCGTAAACATGCATGATCACCGCTCCAACACCGTATGGTGAAGCGTCCGCTGCCAACTCTAACGGCAATTTAGGGTCGTAGTGTGTCAGTATCTTTTCAGATGTCAATATGTTCTTGACTGTCTCAAAAGCTGTCGTGCAAGCGTCTGTCCAGTTCCATGGTTTATCACATAATAGTTCATTCAGTGGATGTATCACCGTAGACAGATGAGGTACGAACTGAGCTTGACAATTAACCATGCCAAGGAATGATCTCACTTCTATAACATTCGGCGGTTGTAGTGCATCCTTGATAGCTTTGATCTTGTGATCCGTAGGTTGAATTCCTTGAGCTGAGATTCTTCTACCCATGTACTCCACTTGCTGTTCCATGAACTTGCATTTCTCTGCTTTTACTCGTAGTCCATACTTCTGCAATCGTACTTTCTCCAGATTGTGAAGATGTTCTTCGTCGTTTCTTCCTGATACTATAATGTCGTCCATAATCGCACATGTGTAATCCAGTCCTGCCAAAGTTTGATCCATGAATCGTTGCTGGACTCGAGGAAATTCCAAAAGGTAAACGTGTATAGCGGAATAATCCCTTCCATGTGGATATTATCACCAACTCTTGAGATTTGTCATCTAACAGCATCTGTTGATAAGCACATTTCAAGTAAATGTTGGTAAACTTCTCACCTCCCGCCATCTTGCTGAATACTTCTTCTGGTGTCGGCATTGGAAATTCGTCTGTATGTATAGCTTGGTTGACGCTAACTTTATAATCTCCACATAATCTCACCGTTCCGTTTTGCTTTGGTATGCAAACCAGGGGTGTCGCCCATTCACTAAAATCTACAGAAACGATAATACCTTCATCTTGCATTCTCTGTAATTCTCTATCTACCGCTGGACATAGGGCGTACGGTACGGGTCGTGCTTTGTGAAATGCTGGAACTGCGTTTTCCTTCACATGAAGTGTTGCTTTCATACCCTTCACTGTACCCAATCCTGGTTGAAATACCTCACTATACTTTTGCTTCAATTCAGGCACCGTGCATGAACTCTTGACACTGTATTGACCTTGTTGTGGAAACAAATTATGCCGGTCTAAGATTATCTCCGCTAGTCAATCTCTACCAAATAATGGTGGTGCATAGCTGTCTGCATCTACAACAACTAATCGAAGTAATCCTGCGTGTTGATCTTGGTACTTTACATCAACATTGATCTCTCCTGCCAAGTTCAGAGGTGTACCGGCATAAGCATGTAGTGGACGAGACACTGGTTTCAATGGAAAATTTCTGAAATGCTTCAGATAATCCTTGATGTTAACCATCGACGGTTCTGCTCCCGTGTCCAACTCCATCTGTAAATTCACTCCTTCAATTTCCACTGGTAGGAATACTGGTTTTGACGATGTGTAATTTACACTGTCTTGCGCGTTCTCTTGTTTGTCGTCATCATGCGTGTCGTCTCGTCTGTCGTCACTATCGTCTGTAATGGTGAAAGTAGCGTCACGAAAATCTTCAAATTGTTCTTCGTCCTCTGTTATGTAGCGTACTGTGTTTTGTTTTGCATGGTAGCCTGACGTTGCATGACCACATTCTGATTTCAAATGTCCTACTCGATTACAGTTCAAACACGTACAATTATTGTATTTACAGTCATTTGGCGAATGATTTGTCAAGCCACATCTGTAGCACTTGCGTTTCCCATTGGCATGATTGTTGCTGTGTCTGACGCCCGTGTTGGTGGTTGACTTCGTTGACCAAACTTGGGTCTAAATCTCCCCCGTCCACTTCCAGAACTTCTGTTGTCCATGTCCTATTTTGTTTACCATTGATGGCATTTTACCGCTGATATCCTTAACATTCTTCGTTGCCTCTTCTTCAGCTATTGCCATGTCTACCGCTTGAGCAAAATTATAATCCTTTTCTTGGGGACCCAACAATTTCTCTATTGTATCTTTAGATCTTAAGCCACAAATGAACTGATCTCTTAAATTCTGCTCCAACTGATCTCCTTGAAATTCACATGAAGCAATTAATTTCTTCAAGTTGGTAGCATAATCACTGATAGATTGACCAGGTTGTTGTTTACATGATCTGTATCTAAATCTTTCTGCTACTACTGAACGTTGTGGTCTATAATGCTTCTTTAACAGGTCTGCTAATTTCTTGTAGGTCTTACCATGAGGCGGATCTGGGTAGCTGACATCCCGTAATGTTTTGTACACATTATTTCCTACGCTACTCAGTAGTATAAGCTCTCCTCTTTGGCATCTTATCCTCCGTGTCAGCAATATCCATAGCGATAAAATATTGTGATAATCTGTCCAAATAACACTCAAAGTCGCCATCCTGATCATTAAATTCCTCACAAATTTGCCTTCGTGACATCGCGCTAGATCGTCGATTAGTAAGCTTATCTCTTCGGTGCAAAATTCTGCAGTTACGTCGTGTGTCGTCTGCTCGCGAGTCAAAAATTTGCAATCGTAAATAACTGTTTTAAAGTCCCAAAATGTCCGTCGTACGTTAGCCAAGTTATCCGTAGGTGCTATAACAGTTCCGTCACCTGAAACTTTGCTGTAGGTTCCTTAAAAAATGATTCTCGTTGCTAATATTATGTATTTAGGTGGGACTTACCAGTGACATTGGTATAGAAGTCCATTAGCAAAAGGTCGAAGGCCCCGTCCTGGGCGATATCAGGTCCGTATTATAATAAGTAGGGATGGGCGTATTCCTAATATACTACACTATCTTTAAGATTTAAAATTCTTAGAGAAGATAAAATTACTATAATTTCAATATTATATATATAATAAGTAGGTTCCATTTAGAGTTTTTCTTCCACTGATCCGGAGACATGCCGCAAAATGAGGCCATAGGCCTAAATATAATGCTGTGTCGGACATAATCCTATAACAAGTATTATTTTTCAGGTGACTAACTTTGGAATTAAATTGATTATATAAAATTAATATATATATATATTTTTATTTTATTTTTTATTTTTATTTTTTTTTATTTATTTTTTTTTTTTATTTCAAAAGTATGCCTTTGTACAGTGTAATGATAATGCATATTTTAAATGCTTTTTATTATTTGGACATTCATATTATCTTACAGTGTATGAGATTTGTAAGCCATATGTGTCAAAGCCGTATTCCAGTTTCCAGTACATATTGTGATGAAATTGTTTGCCTCATAAGCGCAGTTACACGCGTCTGGACATCGCCTCGTCTCTAGAACATAATATAAATATACAATTAAGAACGATACAAATATCTACGGAATTGTCAGGAATCGATTCGTGCTACAAAAGATCTTGAACCATTCAAAATTCCTACCACATTCAGATTCATCGTCTGCGTAATTACAGTCTTCATGACCATCGCATATTGCTTCCATGGCAACACAAGATGGTGGATCTAGTACTGACAGTCTCTTACACAAATGCATCCCTGGACACACGACATAAGCTAAAAAACCAAACATACGTACATAATAATAATTATATACTTCATTAATATATTCTTGTTCATTGATTGGTTAAAAGTGGATCACATGACCAAAAATAGTTTTACCATCAGTACTCCTATCCGTAAATAGTACCTCTAAGCCGTAAATAGTATTTTCAATGTCCCGGATGAGCCGTAAATAGTACCTCCAAGCCGTAAATAGTACTTTTGACCATGCCTTCCGCGTGCGCGCATTCGATGCGACGGAACAGTTCACGCACGCGAAACTGCCATAGCGTCATTTCGCGCTGCTGTAATTGGTTAGCCCGATTTTAGGCTATTCGATTTTTTGAAGGGTAGGTTGTGCTTAAATTAGCCGTGCTGTTCACTCAGGATAGAAGCGGGAGAGTCAAAACGTCAAATAATTTTCTTTTAACAAATCAATGAACAAAGAACATATTAATGAAGTATATAAAACAAATATATACTGCCTTTATTCGAAGTTCTGGTTAAAACTATGGTCCCTCGTTGAGATCAATTAATACTATTTTCCTTCGGGGCTGGTACTATTGATCTCACCTCGGGCCCATAGTTTTAACCAGAACCTCTCATGGCAGTATATATTTGTATACTAGTTCCAAATCGTGGTCATAGACCAAAAACAAAGCTGGAGCGTGTTGGTGTTTGGGAGGTACATGCCTCCTGCAAAATGTTCCAAAAATTATCCCCCTGGTCATGAGGTTTGTTTGATCCCCATATTCTTTACAGATGTCCAGAAAATGCAATTATACGTTTTGACCCCAGATGACCGTTGACCTGACCTCTACAAAATGTTCCCCTGGTCACGAGGTTTGCTGTCACCGAGTTTGAGCCACATACTGGTTACAAATGTCGAGAAAATATAAATCTAAGATTTGACCCCAGATGACCTTTGGCCTGACCGCTGCATGATATTTCATAATGTTCCACAGGTCATGAGGTTTGCTGTCACTGAGTTTGAGCCCCGTAACTCTTACCGATGTCCAGAAAATGAAATTGTAAGATTTAACCAAAGATAACCTTTATCCTGACCCTTGCAATTTATTTTAAAATGTTTCACTGATTTCTAAAACTTGACCTTTGCATGACCTTTAATCTGACACCTGCAAAATGTTGCCCTGCTCATGAGATTTGTTGTCACTGAGTTTGAACCACATACCCCTTACAGATGTACAGAAAATGAAGTTATAAGGTTTGACCCCAAATAACCTTTGACTTGACCCCTGCAAAGTGTACCAAAATAATCCCATGGTCATAATGTTTGAGGCCCGCACCCCTTACATATGTCCAGAAAATGCATTTCTGAAATTTGACCTTTGCATGACCTTTGATCTGACCCCTGCAAAAGGTTCCCCTGCTCATGACCTTTGACCTGACCCCTGCAAAAAATTTTCCCTGGTTATGAGATTTGTTGTCACTTTGTTTGAGCCCCATTCCCCTTATAGATGTCCAGATAATGCATTCCTAAGATTGTTCCCCTTAATGATCTTTGACCCAAATCTGTCAAGACCCTACATGCACATGGTAATAACAATGCATGTGTGCAAACGGCGTCACCCTGCTATGTGGAAAAAGAACCATTTTGAAAGCATTTCGAATCGGACCGGGAGTGCCACCTTATATGTGAACATCCTAAAGGCACATGGTATTAACAATGCATGCGTGCAAATGGTGTCACCGTGCTATGTTGTTTGTGGCAGAAGAAGCATTTAAAAAAAATTGCCAAAAAGAAAGTAGAAACTAGATATATTGCAGCCTAGGAAGGCTACGAAGTCCAGCCGTGACCTTTGAAGTGACCTCTGATGACCTTGAAAAGATTTGGAACACAATTGAATTTTCATGAAAGATGTAGTTATTAAGTTTGATAACAATCTAGCTAATAAAATAATTTGACCTTTGTTGACCTCTAATGACCTTGACATGACCTCCATTTTGTTTGAATTCATATCAATATTACATATTCTAATTTAAATTTAAATTGGACGAATTTTGGAATTTTACCCCTTTTGACCTTTGGTTGACCTCTGGTGTCCTTGTAATAACCTCATATTTTGAATCATATCGTGATCACATATACTTATTTTCATTCGAATAGGACAAGTCATTTTGGCATTATTCTGATGATCACAGCACTTAATATGCAGCAAATAGTGAATTTCAAGGTAATTTTCAGTAATCAACCCTATTTGACCCCTGCATGACCTTGAAATCCAAATCTGTGTTTACCCCATAGACACCAGCTAATGTCAATGTATATGTGTCAGTCGTATCTCTGTACCATGTAATCTGTAGGAAAAGAAGCATTTTGAAGTTATTTGGTTATGTGCCGGAAATACCCCCTTAATGACCTTTGACCCCAAATCTGTGTTTACCCCAATGACACCAACCATAGCCAATGCCGATGACCAAGTCTCATTACTCTACCATGTAATCTGTAGAAAAAGAAGCATTTTTGGTAAAAATCGTATTTTTAGCCAAAATTACTCATGCGTGACGTTTGACCCCAAATGGGTCATGTTAAATGTAAAGGCTGGGGTAGTGGTGCTTTTGCCCAAGTTTGGTTATAATCGATCAAATAATTAGGGAGCTAGAGCCAATTATGTCAAATGTTGACAGAAAGAGAGAAAAAACGAGAAGAAGAAGAAACCGCTGAAAAACAGAAGTCCAGCCGCCACTCGGCTGGACTAAGGAGAAAAAACGGACTGTAAAACGGACCCTAGCATGGGGTTGTAACCCCCCAGCTAGGTAAATTAGTTTTCAATTAACTTGAATATTTTCGTTTCGTGAAAAGTTTCGTGCTTATTTAAACGCGTAACTTTACGTCCAACTCATACCACCGCCAGTTGGGTTGTTCACACTAGGAACTAGAGCTAATGTGGCTCCAGAGCCACAAATATCAGGCGTTGACTGCTGACCTCATTTCGTCGGCTGTATCCATAGTGGCGTATAGTAAGTTTTGGTCATTTTTTTTTAAATTGGCACATACGTTTTTAATGATGTTTTCTTTCATTTTTCTAAGTCTCATCAGTCAAAACTAGCTAATTAATTAGTAATTAATTGATTAAATGTGGCGTATAGTTACAAAGTGAATTTTTTTGTTTTCCATAGTGGCGTATTGACCATACGCCACTTTTTATACACATTTTATAATTATGAAATATCGGCAAAAATGAAAAATATTGTATGTCATAGTGGCGTACACGTCTTAGTGACGTATCAGACCTATACGCCACTATGGAATACAAACGACGAAAAGTAACGCCATAAGGATTACACGGCGACCGAGGTGGCGTAAGGTTAACGTTAGGTTAGGGTATTGTGTTTTGCTTGTTTTCCATAGTGACGTATAGCTTTGTGCTTTTTGTTTTCAGTTTGCCAGCAAAAGTATGTATTTATTTCTTTTGAAAAATATATAACAATAAAATCTATTTAGTTTACTACAGAAATTTCACATCATTTACAAAATATAATGAATGTCTGATTTACACAACTCGATTTTAAATTAGCATTTCTTCAAACCCGATTTTCTCGAAAAGTTGTTTATTCGCGGCGCCCCACTATACGCCGCTATGGAATACAGACAACGATTTGACCTTTAATCTCGTGTTGACTTTTTCATGTTCCCCTCATATCAAGGATGCGTTGCACCAAGTTTAAGCGCAATCGGACAAATTTTAACATGTGACCTCATTTGCCCTTTGACCTTGGGACCTCAGGTTAATTTTCCCTTGCTCACCTCATATTAATGATTTGTACTAAGTTTGAGCTCATTGTGATCCATTTTAACATTTGACCTTTGACACACCGGTGACCTCAGGTTCACTTTTTCATGATCACCTCATAGCAAGGATTCTTTGCACCAAGTTTAAGCCCAGTTATCATTCTGCCTTGTTTGACCTTTCCATGTTTTTCCTCTTATCAAGAATGCTTTGCACAAAGTTCAAGCCCAAAGGGACCAATTGTAACATTTGACCTCATTTGACCTTTGACCGCGGGTGACCGTAGGATCAAATCAAGGATGCTTTGCATCAAGTTTAAACCCAATCTGGCAACGTTACTATGTGACCTCATTTGACCTTTGACCGCGGGTTGACCACCAAGCTGAGGTACAATTTATATTAAGCTTGGGCCAGTGGTTTTTCCTGACCAAGTCTGATGGTCATAGCATGCAATTTAAAGGAGTAGCTTTTTCAAGATTTATACAAAATTACCACTAATAACCCCTATTATGTCCTTTGACCCCTATCTATGTATAACTTATATAAAGCTTGGGTCAGCAGTTCTTATGGTCACGTTTGGCTGAAATTGGGTCAAGCGCCTGGTACTATTAGTATTTTAAAGATTGTTACATAATGTCCTCTAATAACCCCTACATAATTCTCTCCCCTAACTCCCTAACTGTGTACAACCTAGAAGGAGCTTGGGTCAGTGCTTCTTGTGACCAAGTTTGGTAGAGATTAATGCAAGCTTCTGGCACTAGTAGCATTGTAAAAGATGGTTAAACGAAAGAATCAGAAGAAGAACTAGATGGCGCAGCTGTGTTTGAGCAAACACGAATATCCCTGCCCGCGACTTCCACCCTAACACCCCTTAACCCACCATGATCCTGACACCCCGTAATATGCTTAATGCTAAAAGGGCTAACAGTATACCGACTAAAATACTAAAGTAAAAATTAAGGAATACCCCTTAAATAATGCAATAAACATGTTCCAATCAAAAAAATGTTAAAAAGAAAGTATCTGAGCACCCTTTTAAGCCCAAAATGGGGTGTCCCTTCAAGTTAAAAATGGTAAAAATGGTCCATTTGTTGCCAAAATGACCAAATTCACTAAAAAATACGTGCATTTGTCAAAAACCATAGGTCACAGAAAAATATTGTGATTTTTTTTTATCCAAACATATATCTTTGTAAAATGTTCATCAAAAATGGTAAAACAAATGCTAAATTTTCAAAAAATCATTAAAAAAAGCCTGATTTTTGCTCAAATTTCAAATTGTTTCGGTTTTTAAAAAATAATAAAAAAAAACGTCTTAGGGATTTTCTCCAAAAATGAGCATTTTAACCCAAATTTGACCTCACAAATGAATTCATCAAGACTTTGCTATTCTAAATATGTATACTTTTATATCCTTTAGACCAACAATTTGTCAGTTATGAGCATAGGCGCAGATCCCCCCCCCCCAATATTTTGCCAGGGGGGTGGTCCATACAATCATCCCCCATGTTGACGGCTGTATGTGGGTTTCTGACCAAATTAACCTCATATTTAGCCATTTTAGCCCCCACAGTGCAAATTTTTTCCCGCTTCGCGCGAATTTATCCCACTTGTGAACCATATTTAAACAGTTTAGCTTCAAAATGGCAATTTTTTTCGCGCGCTTCACGCGCATTTGTTCCATAACCTTGTTTTGTAGCCAAAAGGCGCTGGATTCAGTATACACCGAGATTTTTTTCCCAACCTCATTCCCTCCCCCAATGTCAAAAAGAAATCTACGCCACTGGTTATGAGAACCGAAAGTTTCCATAATTCCAGGGTTAAAACCATTTGACACGGCCATTAAATCTGGGTCAGCTGTCGAACTACCTTAAAACTTCGTATAACTATGTGTACGAATTATATACGATTTTTTACGGTATTTCTTTTCCCCAATAGTTCCTCAATGGACACATTCCAGCGTATATTTTAAAGGTTGTTTAAATAACACAATACCACAATGTCGTTCGTCCTCTTCGGTAAATGTACATTGTATAATGCCATCACACAGTCCTGTTCCGTTAATGCAGAATTGTCCTTTCCCTCCGCAACTATGTTCATCATCGGTACACACATCTGTCAAAATGTATAAATAAATATTTATATCAATAAATAATTTCAGAATGGCGGACACAATAGGATGGCGCTGCTCGAAGTGGGTAAAGTCTTTTGAATTTACCGGATTTCACCCAGATTGAAGACTGCCTTCCTTTTTTGTAGGTCATACTTCGAAAAGGCTAATGAGGCCAGCTGTGACTGTCTCTGGACAATTAAATATGATCTAAACATTACTTGGGAGCTCCAAACTACTGGTCAATCGATATTGCCAATCAAAGTATTACATAAACATAGAAAGTAGTTAACCCACAACGTATTTTTGGTTGCACAAACTGCTAATGAAGGTTGTAAAGGCCCTTGTGGATTTTATACTATACAGTGTATGATTCAAAAATACAAAAGTTTTGATTTTTAACGGGCCAACCCTAATATTGTTCATTTTGGTGTAAAAATACATCATGCAAAATTTCATGAAATTCAACTAATTTTTAGAGGGTGCGCCCGGGCTTTGAAGTTTTGTGTGTGAAGTCTATGAAGATTTTTGGTAATTTTCACTCAACTACTAGAAAGTAATAATCAACTTATCCAACTATGCTATAAAACTGTTAGCATGTAGTCTAAGGTATTCATGAAACAAATATGTAAAAAAATTAAATGAAAATATTGACAAGCGGAGAAAATTAAAACAATATCTCAATTGTTTCAATGGCGGGAAAGCAGTAGACAGAACGGCCAAAACATTTGGCCAGTCCTCCGGCCACAGGAAAATATTATAATTAGGATAGCCTATAATAGAATGAATGAATGGTATAAATATTATCTATTGTGTATTCAGCTTCAACGACCTGTCATCCACTTGGAAATACTATAGAGAATACAAAATGTCCATCTCTCCTCTTCCCATGGTGCATTGTATCTATTGAGTTTAATAGTCAAATGGCTCTATTCATAACTGTCATAATGGTTAGAAATCCTAGCATTATGCAAGAAAACATTATGGGAGCCTGCAATATCCACTTGATGTGTTGTGGTGGGAGGTCTTAATAATAATGTAACAACCTGTAATATATAGTGGATATGCCTTTGTTAATATTCATGAGTTTATTCATCTGCCTTTGCATTAGCTATTACAAGAAGTTGAACTATCAGCAGTACTACTGAGAGGATTCAATCCCTCTTCAATGAATGTACATTTTTCATTATTATAGACAATCTTGAACTTGGTGATTTAAATTTCCGATGGCTTTACATAGGAAACATGTGTATCTAACACACCTGAAAAATTCGTCCACATAAGTTGAGTCTTTGTGTGAAAAAACAGTTGAAGAAATATTTTGCACCAAAACCTTATTGACTTTGCATACAAAACTTCAAAGTCCGGGCGCACCCTCCAAAGTTGATCTAAATTTTTTGAAATTTTGCATGATGCATTTTTACACCAAAATGAACAAAATTAGATGATGACCCATCAAAAACTAAAAACTTTTGTATTTCTGAATCACCCTACAGTATACACATATACTATTCTATTTTATACCAAACACAATGGGTATTCTCTATATGTGACACGATCTGGTCCAGTGGCGTAGCGTCATAGGGGGAGGGACACGGAATATTGCCGAAAATGGCTTCTTCCCCCCCACCAATCAGACCCGGTTCCTCCCCAATCATCGTCGGTGCCCCCCCCCCATATATTGACCCACTCTACTCCACTGATCTGGTCCATGCCAAAGGAGGCATTTTTGACAATTGAGTTACTCTAATTATTACATTACACATACAATAGGCTATCATTTACTGAAAACACCAAAGGTTTAGCATACTTGATAATCAAAAGTTATGATGTTTTTTATGTCTATTTTCTTATATATTTTATTGTTTTCTACTCCATATTTTTACCTTTATCTCATTTTCAAATTGCCGCCTTTGGCCCCCATGGACCAGATCGTGTCACATATAATGATATGAAAATAAGTACCAACATTCTCCACGTGGCATCACTATATTATAATATCAGTAATATTATACACAAATGGACTTTTGGGTAAATATCAAGTTCTTATTATCTAAATATCAATAAATAATTTTTTTGATCTCAATATCCCTTAAAATCCCCTAAAATAGACAATATTATAAGCCCCCCAAAAAAAAAAGAACCCGCTGGAATTCAAGAAGCTCCCTACCATGGAAGTTTGATCGAACACCCTATTTTTATTCCGCACGGTTTTGAACCATTTTAAGTAGTAATATAATCAAATTAGACAAAATATTGTTGCAATGGCCTTTGTGAAGTATTGATATTAAGATTTTATGACATCAATAAGTTAAGTTGCCGGTTGGATAACACATTACACCTGTCTTCAAAACAATGAGTATCTTTTCAGTAAGTAAACAGGTACTATGTATGTGTATTCCATGTTTTGATTTCAGTAAAAAAGAGGATTTAAAAACATACCCTTCAAATCATGCGCTTGGAATTGCAGCCAGAAACCGCCAGAATTTCCAGAAAGGTCTGTTTGAAAGAAAATCCACATTTTCTTTGTTGATGACGTCAATGAAAACAACATCATTTCTCCAGTAAGACGAGCAAGTCGAGAATCTGTATTTAGCGGTGAATGATTTTCTCCTATTTCTAAATAATCCACATCCTGCTCTAGTTGAACTCCTCTGATAAAAACTGTGATGTAACTACGTAGTCCATTGTATAGATAAGTACATCGAGCATCGTCATAATAGTTAGGTAGAGGTAGATATATGTTAGATTGGGATTTTAAGTCGTATATTCTGTTCGATTCAACATCTCTTATACTTACGTCACCACATTTCGGCCCTGCCCATAGGAGTAAAAAAGATTGTAAACTAGATAAAGGAGGGGTAGCACTTCTGTATAAAACTGGTTTGAATATAGACTTTTATGACACTGGACTTGAATTCAAATCATTTGAATTGCTATGTGTAGACATTACAAGTGAGAGATCTTCAATATCTCTAGTTGTTTTGTACCGCCCTCAATGCAAATCAACAGGTTGTTCATTTGGTATCTTCATTGAGGAATTTTCTGATCTAATTGATCACTTTTTATTAAGACCATTGCCTCTTGTCATCACTGGTGATTTTAATATTCATGTAAATGTTCCTGATGATGTGGATGCTAAATTATTCCTCAATGTGTTATCTGCTACTGGACTCGAACAGCACGTTACTTTCCCAACACACATACATGGAAACACATTAGATTTGCTCATCACACGCATATCTGATCCACCAGTCTTCCAATCTTCACGGTGTTGACGGACTCTCAGATCATTACGTGGTCAAATGTAATCTCTTTTTAAAGAAACCATCGGCCATCACCAAGTCAATTACTGCTCGCAAATTAAATGGAATAGACATTGATTCATTATGTGATGATATTGCTACCGTTGACCTTTCAACCTATTCCTCAAATTTGTCTAGCAAAACACAAAAATATGACTTTGAACTTAGCGCATTACTTAATAAACATGCTCCAGCAAAACGCGAACTGTAACGATCAGACCCAATACCAGCTGGTATAATGATGAAATCCATGCTGAAAAGCAGAAACGCAGAGAACTAGAGAAAAAGTGGCGGAAATCGCGACTTGAGATTGATCATCAGTTGTACAAACAGCAAAAACAAAAGGTGATATCACTACTAAAGAAAGCCAAAGCCAATTATTATAATGACTTATGCGTAGCCCATGCCAATGACCAGAAACAGCTTTTTAGCATTGTAAATAAGTTGCTTCATCATAAGCAGGAGTCCCGTCTCCCAGACTGTGACTCAGATAAAAACCTTGCCAACAAGTTCTGTAACTTCTTCACTGAAAAGATTAAGAAAATCAGAAATGGTTTTCAGATTGCTGATGACTTATCATGCAATGAACCTGTAGCACCACTTCATCATCTCACCAACTTTGCACCTGCTTCAGAAGAGGAAATCCAAGACATTTTGTTCAAATCACCAACAAAATCTTGTGAATTAGACCCAGTTCCTACTTCTCTGCTTAAAAAATGTGCCAGTGCTACTGTTCCGCTGATAACAGACATTGTAAACCACTCTTTGAAAACGGGTGTTGTGCCACAGGAATTTAAGACTGCGCATGTCCGCCCGCTCATTAAAAAGCAGAATTTGGATCATAATACACTTAAACATTACCGGCCTGTTTCAAACCTAAGCTTCCTCAGCAAGACTCTTGAACGTGTAGTTCTCGCGAGATTAAACCCTTTCCTCCAAGAACATGGATTATTTGATGATCACCAGTCAGCATATCGTGCTCACCATAGTACCGAGTCTGCTTTGCTTAAAGTACAAAATGACCTGCTTCAAGCAATGGACAATGGGAAAATCACACTGCTAGTGCTGTTAGATTTATCTGCAGCGTTTGATACTGTGGACCATGAATTACTTGTCCATCGAATGAAATATCAAATTGGAATTGATGACGTAGCGTTAGAATGGTTTAAATCATATCTGCATGACAGACATCAGCTTGTGTGCATTAATAATGAAAGGTCCGACAAAGTACGTCTTGACTATGGCGTTCCCCAAGGCTCTGTCATCGGACCTAGCGCTTTCTCAATATACACATTACCACTTGGTGACATTATACAAAGCCATGACCTTGATTACCATTGCTATGCGGACGATACCCAGATATATATTTCTGTAGACCCTACCCAATGTAGCGTTGATGCTGCTATCAATCGCTTGGAAACATGTATTGATGAGGTAAAAGTGTGGATGTCCAATAACTACTTGAAACTGAATGATGACAAAACAGAGTTCATGGTTATTGGTTCAAAATATCAAACTGCAAAAGTCCATGTTGCACATATCAGGGTAGGAAATGCTAATGTTATCCCATCATCAGAGGTTCGAAACCTGGGTGTTATTTTTGACTCATCCCTTTCTATGGAATACCATATCACAACAGTGTGTAGAGCCGCATATGCGTCCATTAGAAACATAGGTCGTATTCGTAGAAATGTAAACAGGGAGACTGCCGAAATGATGGTACATGCCTTCATAACATCCAAGATAGACATTGGCAACTCTCTGTTGCATGGCATCACAAAGACCCAACTGCACAGACTACAGAGAATTCAAAACATTGCTGCCAGACTTATAACATACACAAAACCACGTGAGCACATTACACCTGTTTTACATGACTTGCATTGGCTACCAGTTGAACAAAGAATCACATTTAAAATAGCCTTCTTTGTCTACAAGATCTTGTATATATCAGCTCCCGCATATTTAAATGAACTTGTAGAAATGTATTCACCAACTCGTAACCTCCGTTCTACTACAAAAGGACTTCTTCAAGAAACAGTTGCCAGAAACCAGTGGGGCAGCAGATCATTTCATGTTTCAGCTGCAAACATTTGGAACAATCTGCCATTTTCGGTTCGCTCTGCCAAGAGCTTGTGTAGTTTCAAAACAAATTTGAAAACACATTTGTTCCAAAATGCTTTTAATTGACTCTTTGCATATCATGACCTATACAACACTGATGAACTGTTTTTGTTATTAATTGTTATAATATGTTTGTATCATTGTACATTGGTTGTTTTTTTGCAAAGCGCCATGAGCGTCTCTCGACGGATACCGGCGCTTTATTAAGTGTACATTATTATTATTATTATAAACATCTGTGCTTACAGAGCACGAACACAGCCGGCAAATACTGACCCGTTAATGACCTTCCACAGCAAGAAAATAGTTTTAAAAAGAAAATATCACTTTCTTGGCCAGAATATTAAAGCTGTTTACATCAAGATAATTACACGTTAACATCGCAAGTTTAATCGGGTATCACGGGAAGATTTTCGAATTGTGGTTTTGTGCTGTTTAGTACGGATAGAGTTAACTCTAACCGTAGTAAACAGCAGGGTTAACCCTAACCGTACTAAACAGCACAAAACCACAATTCACAAAGCAAAGGCACAGGCAGGTAGGCTATCACACGTGATACGATTGCGTCATCATACGAACAGTCATATCTCTGTCTTTCTGTCTTTCTGTCTTTCTGTCTTTCTTTCTGTCTTTTTTTCTGTCTTTCTTTCTGTCTTTCTTTCTTTCTTTCTTTCTTTCTTTCTTTCTTTCTTTCTTTCTTTCTTTCTCTTCTTTCTGTCTTTCTTTCTGTCTTTCTTTCTTTCTTTCTTTCTTTCTTTTTTCTTTCTTTCTTTCTTTCTTGCTTTCTTTCTTTCTTTTTGTCTTTCTTCCAGTCTTTCTTTCTGTCTTTCTTTCTGTCTTTCTTTCTTTCTGTCTTTAGTCTAGCCGAGCGGCGGCTAGACTCCTGTTTCTCAGCGGTTTCTTTTTCTTCTTCTTCTTCTTCTTCTTCTTCTTCTTCTTCTTCTTCTTCTTCTTCTTCTTCTTCTTCTTCTTCTTCTTCTTCTTCTTCTTCTTCTTCTTCTTCTTCTTCTTTCTTTCTGTCAACATTTAACATAATTTGCTCTAGCTCCTTCATTATTTGACCGATTATGACCAAACTTGGGCACAAGCTCCACTACCCCAGCCGTGAGGACACCAACTAATGTCAATGCATATGTGTCAGTCGCCTCTCTGTACCATAGAATCTGTAGGAAAAGAAGCATTTTGAAGGTATTTGGTTATGTGCCGGAAATACCACCTTAATGACCTTTGACCCCAAATTTGTGAGGACCCCATAGGCCCCGGCTATAGTCAAGGTCAATGTCCAAATCTCAATACTGTACCATGTACTCTGTAGGAGAAGAAGCATTTTTGGTAAAAATCACATTTTTAGCCAAAATTACTCATGCGTGACGTTTGACCCCAAATGGGTCATGTCAAATTTAAAGGCTGGGGTAGTGGAGCTTGTGCGCAAGTTTAGTCATAATCGGTCAAATAATGAAGGAGCTAGAGCAAATTATGTTAAATGTTGACAGAAAGAAAGAAAGAACTAGATATATTGCATCCTTAGTAAGGCTGCGAAGTCTAGCCGTGACCTTGAAATGACCTCTGATGATCTGGAAATGACCTTCACCACATATTTTGCATCATATCCACATAACGTATACTAATTTCCATTCAAATTGAACAAACTTTGCAATTTGACCCCTTTTGACCTTTGGTTGACCTCTGGTGACCTTGAAATGACATCCATTATATTTTGAATCATATCAAGATCACATACACTAATTTTCATTTAAATTGGACAAACTTTAGAACTTGACCCCTTTTGACCTTTGGTTGACCTCTGGTGACCTTGAAATGACCTCCAATATATTTTGAATTATATCAAGATCACATATACTAATTTTCATTTCAATCGGACAAACTTTAGAATTTTACCCCTTTTGACCCCAAAACAGACCCCTCCTCCATGTTTAAGCCAAATCTGATTACAATCGTATATGAACATAATGCTAGAGCCTCTTGGCATTATTCGGATGATCACAGCACGTAATATGCAGAAAATATTGAATTTTAAAGTGATTTTCAGTAATCAACCATTTTTGTCCCCTGTATGACCTTGAACTCAAAATCTGTGAGGACCCCATAGACACCAACTAATGTCAATGCATATGTGTCGTCGCATCTCTGTACCATAGAATCTGTAGGAAAAGAAGCATTTTGAAGGTATTTGGTTATGTGCCGGAAATACCACCTTAATGACCTTTGACCCCAAATCTGTGAGGACCCCATAGGCCTCGGCTATAGCCAAGGTCAATGTATAAATCTCATTACTGTACCACGTAATCTGTAGGAGAAGAAGCATTTTTGGTAAAAATCACATTTTTAGCCAAAATTACTCATGCATGACGTTTGACCCCAAATGGGTCATGTCAAATGTAAAGGCTGGGGTAGTGGAGCTTGTGCCCAAGTTTGGTCATAATCGGTCAAATAATAAAGGAGCTAACCTTACTGACCTTTGACCTCAATGAAAAAAAAACCTTATATACACCGACCAAATGCATTGTTCCAATTTTAATTAAAAAATTCTACTATGTTTAGTTGTTGAGATAAAAATTCTTAAAGTTATTTAGCTAAAAACAGGAAGTGACCCCTTAATGACCTTTGACCCCCAAAATAAAAATACCATGCATACATCAGGTAACACTGATTCATGTATGATGATTATATTATTCTGGTCTGTTTATATTTTGAGATAAAAAATTTAAAACATTTTTGATAATTTTGGTTTTTGACCGGAAGTAACCCCTTAATGACCTTTGACCCCAAAACTGTAGGCATCCTTAGGACCCTAGATAGTAGCGATGCATGTGTGCTAATGGCGACTATCTGCTATGTAATTTGTAAAGACGGTGATTTTTTGAATATTTTTTACAAATTTTTCAGACTTTTACCGAGAGTGACCCCTTAATGACCTTTGATCCCAATTCTGTGAACAATTTTTAGACACTGGAGATAGATAATGCATGTGTGCAAGTGACGTCACGATGCTATGTAATATGTGGAAGAAGAAGCATTTTTAGTGAAAATCACGTTTTGGTCATTGACCGGAAGTGGATGATCTTTGACCGGAAATTGATCATGTGACATTTGTAGCAAGTGCCAGTGATGAGTGTGTCTAAGTTTGGTTGAAATCCATGAAAGTATGTCGGAGCTAGAGCAATTTGTAAATTTCAAGAGGGGGGGTCTGCAAAATGTTGACAGAAAGAAGAAGAACGCGGTAAAAACAATGCACAGCGCCGATGGCGGCTGTGCAAAGAAAGAAGAAGAAGAACGCGGTAAAAACAATGCACAGCGCCGATGGCGGCTGTGCAACTAGACATGTACATAACTGTGGTCTAAGACCACGAACACAGCCGTTGTGTGACCCTTAATGACCTTTGACCCCAAAATCTCTGAACACCACATTGACCTTGGCGAATGTCAATGCATATGTGCACGTGGCATCACTCTGGTATATGTTATTTGTGCCCGAAGAGGCATTTTGCAGGAATTTCGTTTTAGACCGGAAGTGACCCCTTAATAACCTTTGACCCCAAATAAAAAAATTACCATGCATACACTGGGTAATAGCAATTCATGTATAAACATACCGTTACAATGCTATGTTTTTCTTGGTTAATAAAAATGTTTGAAGGTATTTCGTTTTATACCGGAAGTGACCCCTTAATGACCTTTGACCCAAAATCTGTGAGGACCCCATAGACATTGGGTATTAACAATGCATGTGTGCAAGTGGCATCAGTCGCATATGTAATTTGTGGGAGAAGAAGCATTTTAAAGGTATTTCGTTTTATTCCGGAAGTGACCCCTTAATGACCTTTAACTCCAATTTAAAAAATACCACATATACATTGGATAACCACAATTCATTTATGAACATACCGTTACTGGCCCATGTTTTGCTTAGCAAATAAAATTTTTGAAGGTTTTTCGTTTTATACCGGAAATGACCCCTTAATGACCTTTGACCCCAAATCTGTGAGGACCCCATAGACACTGGGTAATAGCAATGCATGTGTGCAAGTGGCGTCACTGTCCTATGTAATCTGTGGGAGAAGAAGCATTTTGAGTTAAAATCATGTTTTTTACCGCTATGACCCCTACGTGACCTTTGACCCCACAAGTTTCATGTGACATGTAGGGGCATGGTCAATAATAGTTGTGACCAAGTATGGTCAAAATCGGTGTAAGCATGTCAGTGCTAGAGCAAATATAAAGGTCGACAGAAGAAGAAAGAAAGAATTAGCTGTGGTCTAAGACCACGAACACAGCCGTGTTTTGACGCCTTAATGACCTTTGACCTCAAAATATATAAAACGCCCATAGACATTGGCTAATGTCAATGTATGGGTGCAAGTGGCACCACTTTGCTATGTTATTTGTGGCAGAAAGGGGCATTTTGAAGGTTTTTCGTCTCAGACCGGAAGTGACCCCTTAATGACCTTTGACCCCAAATGAAAAAATACCACATGTACAATAGGTAAACACAATTCACGTGTGAATATACCATCACCCTCCAATGTTTTTCTTAGCAAATAAAAATTTTTGAAGGTTTTTCGTTTTATACCGGAAGTGACCCCTTAATGACCTTTGACCCCAAATCTGTGAGGACCCCATAGACACTGGGTAATAACAATGCATGTGTGCAAGTGGTGTCACTGTCCTACGTAATTTGTGGGAGAAGAAGCATTTTAAAGGTATTTCGTTTTATACCGGAAGTGGCCCCTTAATGACCTTTGACCCTAAATAAAAAATACCACATATACACAGGGTAACTACAATTTATGTGTGAACATACCGTTACTGTCCTATGTTTTTCTTAGCAAATAAGAAATTTTGAAGGTTTTCGTTTTATACCGGAAGTGACCCTTAATGACCTTTGACCCCAAATCTGTGAGGACCCCATAGACACTGGGTAATAACAATGCATGTGTGCAAGTGGTGTCACTGTCCTACGTAATTTGTGGGAGCAGAAGCATTTTAAAGGTATTTCGTTTTATACCGGAGTGGCCCTTAATGACCTTTGACCTAAATAAAAATACCACATATACACAGGGTAACTACAATTTATGTGAACATACCGTTACTGTCCTATGTTTTCTTAGCAAATAAGAAATTTTGAAGGTTTTTCGTTTTATACCGGAAGTGACCCCTTAATGACCTTTGACCCCAAATCTGTGAGGACCCCATAGACACTGGGTAATAACAATGCATGTTGGCTAGTAACACCACTTGCATACATGCATTGTTATTATCCAGTGTCTACGGGGTCCTCACAGATTTGGGGTCAAAGGTCATTAAGGGGTCACTTCCGGTATAAAACGAAAAACCGTCAAAAATTTTATTTGCTAAGAAAACATAGGACAGTATCGAGGATAACACATGAATTGTGGGTACCAATTCATATGTGGTATTTTCTTATTTGGGGTCAAATGTCATTAAGGGGTCACTTCGGTCTGAGACGAAAAACCTTCAAAACCCCTTCTGTCACAAGTAACATAGCAAAGTGGTGCCACATGCACCCATGCATTGACATTAGCCAATGTCTATGGCCGTTTTCATATATTTTGGGGTCAAAGGTCATTAGGGGTAACAACACGGCTGTGTTCGTGGGTTAGACCACAGCTTAGTCTAGTTGCACATCCGCCATCGGCGATGTGCATTCTTTTTACCGCGTTCTTCTTCTTCTTCTTGCACATCCGCCATCGGCGATGTGCATTGTTTTTACCGCGTTCTTCTTTCTTTCTTCTGTCAACACTATGATCAGCCATCGTAGCCACATGCTTTCAGGCATGTTGACCATACTTGGTCAGTATAACCGTTTGGTGGTGCCACAGATGTCACATGATCAACTTCCGGTCAAATGTCATCCACTTCCGGTCAATGGCCAAAACTTGGATTTTCACTAAAAATGCTACTTCTTCCACATATTACATAGCATCGTAACGTCACTTACACACATGCATCATCTATAGCCAGTGTCTAAAAGTTATAACACAAAATTGGAATCAAAGGTCATTAAGGGGTCACTTCCGGTAAAAGTCTGAAAAATTTGTACAAAATATTCAAAAAATCACTGTCTTTACAAATTACATAGCAGAGAGTCGCCATTAGCACACATGCATCGCTACTAGCTAGGGTCTTTAGGATGCCTACAGTTTTGGGGTCAAAGGTCATTAAGGGTTACTTCCGGTCAAAAACCAAAATTATCAAAAAGTTACAAAATTTTTTATCTCAAAATGTAAACAAACCAGAGTAATATACCCATCATACATGAATTAGTGTTACATGATGTATGCATGGTATTTTTATTTTGGGGGTCAAAGGTCATTAAGGGGTCACTTCCTGTTTTTAGCTAAATAACTTCAAGAATTTTTATCTCGACAACTAAACATAGTAGAATTTTTTAATTAAAATTGGAACAATGCATTTTGTCGGTGTACATAAGGTGTTTTTTTCATTGAAGTCAAAGGTCATTAAGGGGGTCAAAAGGTCAATCATAAATTTAAAAAAAATCAAAATCCATGTACAAGTTCCGATTAAGCTGAAATTCACCAGGAATGGTTATGAGGCGTCACTTCCGGTGTTAAACAAAATACCTTCTAAAATACCTGGCGGTTGTGCATGCTCGCGGTCGCAGGCGACCGCAACCATATCTAGTTCTTTCTTTCTTTCTTCTGTCAACACTATGATCAGCCATCGTAGCCACATGCTTTCAGGCATGTTGACCATACTTGGTCAGTATAACCGTTTGGTGGTGCCACAGATGTCACATGATCAACTTCCGGTCAAATGTCATCCACTTCCGGTCAATGGCCAAAACTTGGATTTTCACTAAAAATGCTACTCCTCCCACATATTACATAGCACCGTGACGTCACTTACACACATGCATCATCTATAGCCAGTGTCTAAAAGTTATACCACAAAATTGGAATCAAAGGTCATTAAGGGGTCACTTCCGGTAAAGTCTGAAAAATTTGTAAAAATATTCAAAAAATCACTGTCTTTACAAATTACATAGCAGAGAGTCGCCATTAGCACACATGCATCGCTATTATCTAGGGTCTTTAGGATGCCTACAGTTTTGGGGTCAAAGGTCATTAAGGGGTTACTTCCGGTCAAAAACCAAAATTATCAAAAAGTTTACATTTTTTTTTATCTCAAAATGTAAACAAACCAGAGTAATATACCCATCATACATGAATTAGTGTTACATGGTGTATGCATGGTATTTTTTATTTTGGGGGTCAAAGGTCATTAAGGGGTAACTTCCTGTTTTAGGTAAATAACTTCAAGAATTTTTATCTCAACAACTAAACATAGTAGAATTTTTTAATTAAAAGTGGAACAATGCATTTTGTCGTTGTATATAAGGTTTTATTTTCATTGAGGTCAAAGGTCATTAAAGGGGTCAAAAGGTCAATCATAAATTTAAAAAATCATAATCCATGTATAAGTTCCGATAAAGCTGAAAATTCACCAGGAATATTCCTTATGACATCCTAAGCACTATGTAATATTTTTGCGGGGTCAAAGGTAATTAAGGGATCACTTCCGGTTCTCACAGATTCGGAGTCATAACTCATTTGTCACTGCTGGCTGTGCATCCTCGCGGTCGCAGGCGAACGCAATCAGATCTCGTTTACATTATTGATTTTTATTTAGGGTCAAAGGTTATGAGGGTCACTTCCGGTGTTAAACAAAATACCTTCTAAAATACCTGGCGGTTGTGCATGCTCGCGGTCGCAGGCGACCGCAGCCAGATCTTGTTCTTCTTCTTTCTGTCAACATTTGATATAATTTGCTCTAGCTCCTTCATTATTTGACCGATTATGACCAAACGTGCGCACAAGCTCTACTACCCCAGCCTTTACATTTGACATGACCCATTTGGGGTCAAGCATCACGCATGAGTAATTTTGGCTAAAAATGTGATTTTAAAAAAAATGCTTCTTCTCCTACAGATTACATGGTACAGTATTGAGATTTGCACATTGACCTTGGCTATAGCCTGGGGCCTATGGGGTCCTCACAGATTTGGGGTCAAAGGTCATTAAGGGGGTATTTCCGGTACATAACCAAATACCTTCAAAATGCTTCTTTTGCTACAGATTATATGGTACGGAGATGGGACTGATGCATATTCATTGACTTAAGCTGGTGTCTATGGGGGTCCTCACAGATTTTGAGTTCAAGGTCATACAGGGGGCAAAAATGGTTGATTATTGATCACTTTAAAATTCAATATTTTCTGCATATTAAGTGCTGTGATCATCAGAATAATGCCAAAAGGGCTTTAGCAGTATGTGCATATAGGATTGTAATCAGGCTTGGCTTAAACACGGAGGAGGGTCTGTTTGGGGGTCAAAAGGGTAAAATTCTAAAGTTTGTCCAATTTAAATGAAAATTAGTATATGTGATCTTGATATGATTCAAAATATTGTGGAGGTCATTTCAAGGTCACCAGAGGTCAACCAAAGGTCAAAAGGGGTCAAATTGCAAAGTTTGTTCAATTTGAATGAAAATTAGTATATGCTATGTGGATATGATGCAAAACGTGGTGAAGGTCATCAGAGGTCATTTCAAGGTCACGGCTAGACTTCGCAGCCTTACAGGGATGCAATATATCTAGTTCTTTCTTTCTTTCTGTCAACCTTTAACATAATTTGCTCTAGCTCCTTCATTATTTGACCGATTATGACCAAACTTGCGCAAAAGCTCTACTACCCCAGCCTTTAAATTTGACATTACCCATTTGGGGTTAAACGTCACGCATGAGTAATTTTGGCTAAAAATGTGATTTTTACCAAAAATGCTTCTTCTCCTACAGATTACATGGTACATTATTGAGATTTGTACATTGACCTTGGCTATAGCCGAGGCCTATGGGGTCCTCAGAGATTTGGGGTCAAAGGTCATTAAGGGGGTATTTCCGGTACATAACCAAATATCTTCAAAATGCTTCTTTTCCTACAGATTATATGGTATGGAGATGCGACTGACACATATTCATCGACATTAGCTGGTGTCTATGGGGTCATCACAGATTTTGAGTTCAAGGTCATATAGGGGACAATAATGGTTGATTACTGAAAATCACTTTAAAATTCAATATTTTCTGCAAATTAAGTACTGTGATCATCAGAATAATGCCAAAAGGGCTCTAGCATTATGTTCATATACGATTGTAATCAGATTTGGCTTAAACATGGAGGAGGGGTATGTTTTGGGGTCAAAAGGGTAAAATTCTGAAGTTTGTCCAATTTAAATGAAAATTAGTATATGTGATCTTGATAAGATTCAAAATATATTGCAGGTCATTTCAAGGTCACCAGAGGTCAACCAAAGGTCAAAAGGGGTCAAATTGCAAAGTTTGTTCAATTTAAATGAAAATTAGAATATGTTATGTGGATATGAATGATGCAAAATGTGGTGGAGGTCATTTCTAGGTCATCAGAGGGCATTCAAGGTCACGGCTAGACTTCGCAGCTAAGGATGCAATATATCTAGTTCTTTCTTTCATTCTATCATTTCCAATAAAATGCCATGGGGGTAATAAGCTGTGGACCATTTTGTTGTGCTCATTGTGTTTACAGTTGTTAGCTCCCTACTCACTATGTCACTATACAGACCGTCAGGCGACATTATCGGGAAAGACGTCTCTGATTGGCCAATATTCTTATTTTTGTACATGCTCATGCGCAGTAATGCCATCCATTATTTCAATTACAGTTCGGATACCTTATTAACAGTTGGTATGCAGCGCTATTCTTTTTTTTCGCTACTCATTTTTCCCTTCCCTTTCATCAAAAATTATCAAAACATTAGCTAATATTTTCGAAGGTTCAAAAAAATTCTCTTCGATAATAATATTATTAAAAACGTTAACAAAAATGAAAATGGAAGGATGAGCAAAATAATGAATTTCATACACCTTTCTTGTTCTTAGACTACATTGTTTACCACATTCTCCTCTTGTAACCTCTTCATTGCAAAGGAAGTATGGGTCACATACTTGTTGATGGTATAAGCATACAAACGCCTCGATCACATAGTCAACCGGAACGAAACTTCTGTAACTGTAATTTTAGATATTTTGGATAATTTGTATGTTGTAGTATAAGTAGAAGTATCTGCTAATTTCGATAGTTGCAATCACGTTTGTGGCTATTTGGCTATTTTTGTGGATCAGAATAGTTCATATTATCTAAAGTATCTGATAATTAGATATTATCTTAGATATCGGGTAATGTAGATATTTCTAAAATATCGACACATCAGATATTGGGATATTAGGAACTTGGAATTTTAGAATATTTTTCCCGTTAAGTGATGGATATTAAGATATTATCAGATATTTAGCTATTATCAAAATTAACAAACATATCAAATAATTTAGATATTATCTAAAATATCCGATATATCCGATATTTTAGATATTCTCTAAAGTATCTGATACATAAGATATTTCAAATATTATCTAAAGTATGTGATAACTTAGATATTATCTAAATTATCCGATATATCCGATAATTGGATTTTATGAACTTGGATTGTTTTGTGTAAGTGATTAATATATTATTAAAACTATTATCTTTATCCGAAATAACAGAAAAATTAGATATTATACAACCTATCTAAAATGTTAGATATTATCTAGAATATTCGATATCAGATACTTCAGATAATTATCTAAAGTGTCTGATTATTTAGATATCATCTAACTTATCTGATATTTGATGGATATTAAGATATTATCAGATAATTAGTTATTACCTAAGTTATCCGAAATAGCAGATATTTTAGATATTACCTAGAATATCCGATATAGCAGATAATTTGGATATTATTTAATAAATAACACTCATTTATATTTGATTTAGAAGAAATTAACATCCCAATTAGCTAAAATATCTATAATATCCTTAATAATATCCGAATCATCTGAAATATCCAAATTATCTGACTCATCTTTATTATCCTAATTAGGCCTAATAATATCCAAATGATCTCAAATATCCTAATTATCCTTTATAATTAGCCTTAATAATATCCAAATTATTTAAAACTAACGGGAGACCCGCGCTTCACGCGAGTCCCCGCTAGTTAAGTAAACTGGAGCGGTTAGTAAACGGGAGCGGTAACTAAATGGGAGTTATTAGTAACGGCGGAGATTATAGATATGTTAGACCCTAATATCTTGTTGTAGATTTCATCCAGTAATAATCATGTTAGATTCTGTCATATTAAAGAAGCTAATTCTTTATTTCAGTGAATATCCAGACAGTCTGTGATGACTGTTTTACTCTTTTTCTTTTAAAGCAGTTCAAGACCAATTAAATAGAGCGCTACATTTTAACATGTTGGCACCATTTTAACATTTCCCCATAAAAGTTGACCTTATTAATTGATGGGGAGCCATCAGACTCCTGTAGGCCTATAGGCCTACGGCCTGTTTACCAAAATATTGTGAAAATACGGTTGTTGGCGTTTTTGACAAAATATGGCATTTGCAAAACAATAATATTTGGAAAATGTTGTTTTTCGCGGATCCCAGCATAGGCACATTCTTCCTTTTTACAATTTTGTTGGGAAAAAATAAAACCCCTTTGTTTTGCTTTTCATTTTTACATGTTTATGGAAGATATACATTATATCGCATTTTGATCATTGTCAACGATCTCCCATGATGCCAGTGGTGGATGCAGGCCGAGCCCTCTTTCATGTTAAAAAAAACTGTGACGGGCACTGAACATTCACAACGCGTAATAACTGTGTATAAATGGTCCGCGAAATGGCTCCAATTAGGCCTTTACTTTGACCCAGTTTCCAATTCTGAGGAGACACACGCCCCTCAGACAACCCCCTGCCATGCGCGACAAAATGATGCTTTGTTGTCCCCCCCTTCCCAAATTCCTGGACCCACCACTGTCTCAGAGAAGTAGTCACGCGTACACGCGGTAACCCAACATTAAGTGCCTCCATACGCGGCGATTCGCGTAAAACCATGGTTCCGTGTACGCGAATGCTGATATGCCAATAACACCGCCTGTTAAATACCTGGTCGAATCCAACCAAAAGTGTCCACGGGCCAAAAATAAAAGTCCGAAATAAAAATGTCTCCACAATTTTGTTCCTTTTGCCCATTGATTGATGACATATTGGCCTTATAGGAACGAAAAGTGCCATTACTAATCTTGAAAAATAAATCCAGGACGTATGATAGTAAATGTGATATCAAAACCCAATGTTACCTACGAATACCACTAGGATGCTTTCACTATCGCAATACTAATCAACCTAAAACAAATGGAATATTCCCATTAACGCTTTTTTTCGTGTAATGTAGACCACAGGGTGTCAGGAAAATGCTAGCTCAACCAGAAAATATTTGTTTTTATTTTTATAACGCGATCAATATGATCTTAGTCAATTTATGCTAGTTTATTTTTGAAAATGAAGTTTAGGTCAGTTTCTGTATTTTATTTATCAAATGAGTATGAATTAATTTACACATAGTATAAGAACGAGAAGGATATATGTTTTCAAGAATATTAGGAATTATACGCATATACCTAACGCTTTATACAATGAAAAGGTGAAGAAACCCGGGTATTCGTAGGTAACATGAGCGATTTAACAATATCTATATTGAGTTTAGAGGTTTAAGTTTTGCTATTATGGTAATGAATTAATAAAATGGTAGTTTTTAGATCTCTTTCAGATAGTATGTCCAAATGAATAAATGCTATTACCTTAGATCAAAATTTTTTTGATGCCTTTAGCAAGATTTTAACCACTTCATTTTGATATACAAGTAGTTAATCAGCAATTTTACATAATAAATAATTGTTAAATGAATCCGTATATGGGTAATAATAGTGTCCTGTGGTACCGCTTAAAGTTTTTGACAATTAATTTCCATTGGTAGTGACACTTCATTACACATGTCATGTATTATGCTGTATTCGTAAGTAACATTTCAGTATCTGTAGGTAAGAATTAGACTTTTGGTGGATATCGCAATCAAAACTTCATTTTATAAAGCACTTTGAATGTATTATTTTCTTTATGTGCGTTTATTGATACTTTAGACCCTATCATGTATTAATAATGTCGGTTCACAGCGGTTGAAAGAGGATTGAAGTAAGAAACAAAGGCACTAAAGTGACTTTAATTTGCTTAATTGCACACAAATCGCTTAAAACCGTTATTGCAGACTTGTGAAGTCCATCTTGGAGTCAGTTACGTCTTGTGGCCTTTCGTTTGAGGGCAACTACAATTAGCTTTATACCAGGGTCCATCACTGTGTTGTCTAGATCATGAAACAATGAGAACAGTCGTTTTTTTCCATGGTATTCGTAGGTAACCTTAGCGAAAACGTCAAAAGTTACCTTCGAATAAATCAATTTGGACACAAATTACTCAGAAACCAGAAGGTCGGTAAACATTTAAAATGAAGCACACATGACAGTTGACAAATCCAAGTATTTATCCCCTTCTAATCTTCTTTGAATCTGATTTTTCTTTCAAATGAGCAGACCGTCGTCTATTTCAGTACATATTTTTCAACAATTAAGCCGTATTCACTTTTTGCATGGTGGGCATGTATGTGAATTCGCAACTTTCATAGACATAAGATTTGATAGCAAACATACAGTCCTTCGGTATGTACCAATATGGGCAGTGGCGTGAAGTGCGGTGTCTCACAATACTGTCATGATGTCGTATTCGTAGGTAACATTCGGTTACCGAAATTTACCTACGAATACTTGCTTTTATTGTTGACATCTCAGAAATATTTAAATGCAGGCTATTGAAACTTGGTAGAAATAAAGAGTGTATTACCCTGCACCTATTGCTTAACTATTGTTTACTATTCTCTCACTTTGTGGAAATGACACAGCTTTTAACATGTATTCGGAGGTAATGCATATTTTTTACCAAACCTACCTTTGTGCCATTCAGAATTTCTGGCAGCTAAACACAATAATAAAGATGTCCGAATGCAATGCATTTCAGTATTGGACATATCAAAGCTTGTATCAATTGCGGATTTATTAGTGATTTCCATTTTTAAAGATATATCTAGTGCTATGAAAAATTGTATTCGTAGGTAATGTAAAAAATACCACTCAAAAAATTATCACAAAAAATTCATAATTATGTACAAATATGTGAAAAATTGAACATGCAATCTTTGAATACACACCTTTCAGGAAATCAATTTAGATTCAATCCAATGACTTCTTTTCATAACTGATTTAGATGTTTTAAAAATACATTAAGAAATATTTTGAAAAAATGGGTAAAAATAGCATGTTTTGGGGTCTCTGTGTCTAAGTTTTTCACCGAAGGGGTCTTATTATATATGGCGCGAAGCGTATGATCAAGGCGAATAAACACAATACAAAAACGAATGCCAATTGATTAATACTTTTAAGTTATGGCCCTGAACATGCCGTGTACACTTTTCGTTGGATTCGACCACCTAAATTCTAACAAATTATTATTTACCTCTCAATTTGAGTGATGTATAAAATGCGATGTGGTAGACGCCGATAATTTGACGCGTTTGTTGTCATGACCTGACCCCGTAAGGTTATTGACCTCAAGGTCGCGTGACCCGGGCGCGTGATTCGCTACAAACCACGCGTGTTGGATAACGCTTGCGTTTGACGCGTTTTTTTTGTCATGACCTGATCCGTAAGGTTATTGACCTCAACGGCCTAAGCAACCGACCTTTTTTTTTTTTGTTATTTCCATAGTGATTGAATAGTTTTGCAAAAATGAAATCCAGATGGTTTAATGGCAATATGTACCCGATCAATGTACAAATAAATCAAAGCTGGAAGTCAAAGCATCTCGGAGCCTGCTCGCGGACAAGATTTAGCGATCTTCCGTTAGATGCTAGATGAGTAATTGGGAGCGTTCACTAAAAGCAGGAGGAATTACTGAACAGGTAGACTCATTGAAAAGGTAAATTTTAATTTATCTAAACCTGTCCTTTCTTGCATTTCCTTTTTAGTATTTGCTGCTTAGCTCGTGATTTTCCGTTTCCCTGTTATTGATTAATTATTTTTATGAATCTACCCTTTCTTAAATTCCCTTTAGCTCCATTTTTCCTTTTTACTATATATTTTGTTCCCATTTTTATATGTCCTGCTTAGCTCGTGATTTCCCGTGTGCATGTTATGTGTTTAATTATTTTCTCATCATTTTAGCTTCCTTATTTTTACGTTATTTATTTATTTATTTATTTATTTATTTATTTATTTATTTATTTATTTATTTATTTATTTATTTATTTATTTATTATTTTATTTATTTATTTATTTATTTATTATTTTAACTTCCTTCCATCCTCCCGTATCCTTACGATTTATATCATCTTGGTAATATCTTAAACCTACCCCGTACCCTAAACCACAACCCCGTACCCGTAACCCATAGTAGGCCTACATTTTTTGTTCTCCTTTCTTTTCTTTCTTCTTCTTTCCGTTTATATATTGCGTCCACTGGTCTCTGGCAAGGAAGTGGGCCTATGCATATGCGCTCCGTGTGTGCGCGTATCGCGTATGCGTATTGCTGTATTACACCCCTCCGCTAGTTGAGTAAACGGGAGCGGTTACTAAAACGGGAAGAATCGCTGAACAGATGATGATAGAGACTATTAAAGGCCTAGGGCCTAAATGGCGTTTAATACCACGCCGAATTGCTATTGCGTGAACACTAAATGCCCTAAACCATAACCCCGTTACCCAGTATACCCTAAGATCCATGAAAAGGTTAATAACCTGTCAATTCTTTATTTCCTTTTTAGCTCGCTCGTTTTTTCTTTCTTTTTCTTCTTTCTTTCTTTCTTTCTTTATCATTTTTGCTTCCTCCTTCCTCACGTACCCTTACGATATTTAATATGCCTAATCCCGTTATCCCACCCCGTATACCATAAACCATACCCGTGCACAAGTTGGCTATGCGCACCCGCGTGCGAGTCAAGTCGCGCGCGGACGGTACGCCGACCCGCTAACGACGGGGCGATTTCTGCTAGCAAAGTGGACGCATTGGTTGGCATAGCCCGTAAACAAACAGCCGCTAGGGGGGATCTATATATTTGCCCGAAAAACTCATTTTTTTACTAATTTTAAGACCAATTCTTGACCGTTTTCAACCACATTTTGTCAATGCCGTCTCGGTATATTCCACGATCTCCCGTATGAATTTGGCGATATTTGAATCGAAACTGACAGAGCCTTTCATGGACTCAGATATATACATACATGCAACATGCCCCAATTTATAGTAAGAATAACGGGACACCCGCTAGATGAGTAAATGGGAGCGTTCACTAAAACAGGAGGAATTACTGAACAGGTAGAATCATTGAAAAGGTAATTTTTTTATCTGAACCTGACCCTCCTTAAGCCTACGTTTCCATTTTAACTTCTTTCTTTCTTTTTAGTTTCTTCTACATGGGCCAATTTTGTTCCATTTAAGAAACATTTCCCTTTTAGCTTCTTTTTTTATTTGCTGCATAGCTTGTGATTTCCCGTTTTCATGTTATTTATTAAATTCTGTCCTCAGTTTAATAGCTTTTTTATTTAAATTTCCTCATTAATATAGCTGTTTTTTTCTTACATTTCCTGATTAGTTTCTTTCTTTCCTTCTTTAGCCTATTTTATTCCCATTATTTTCATTTTCTTACTGTGACTAACTATAACCCACATACTCGTACCTTTATGCCCTCATTTTATTTTATTTTTTATTGATAGTAGGCCAACCTCTTCATGTTGTTTGTACTTTTTAACACACATCGTTTTACCGTATTTATTACGCCCTCCGCTCATAGCGTGTCTACGGTCGTTCACCCGTATACTGAAAACCTCGTAAATACCAGACTCATTTCAAGTGGAGGTCACTTTATATCATCCCAAGTCATATGGCTTATTTAATAGTGAACATTCCATAACCATATCACTTGGGGATTATTTGAAGTGACCTTCACTTGAAATGAGTCTGTTATTTATTCCTAGCTAGCATGTGAAATGAGGCACATGTAGCAGCCGACAAGTGTATCATTTTGATATGGATGTACACATATTCCCCGATCTCCCGTACGAATTTGGCGACATTTGGATCGAAACTGACCGAGCCTTTTCATTAACCCACCCACACACACACATTGTCAGTCAGTCACAACATTTGCCTATTTATTGTAAGACTAGCGGGACACCCGCGCTACGCGCGGGTCCCCGCTAGGTGAGTAAATGGGAGCGTTCACTAAAACGGGAGGAATTACTGAACAGGTAGAATCATTAAAAGGTAAATTTCATTTATCTGAGTCTGACCCTCGTTAAGCCTAAGTTTCCATTTTAGCTTCTTTCTTTCTTTTTAGTTTCTTCTACATGGGCCAATTTTGTTCCATTTTTTAAAAACATTTTACTGTTAAGCTTGCAAATTTCCGTTACCATGTTTTTTATTTACGCAATCCCGTTCCCATTATTTTCTAAATCTGTCCTTTCTTACATTTCCCTGTTGACTTCATTTTTTATTTGCTGCTTAGCTTGTGATTTCCCGTTTTCATGTTATTTATTTAGTTCTGTCCTCAGTTTAATAGCTTTTTTTTATTTAAATCATCTAATTTTATTAGATTTTATTATTCTTTCCTTCTTTAGCCTATTTTATTCCGTTTTCATTTTCTTACTGTGACTAACTATAGGCTAACCCACATACTCGTAGGCCTACCTGTTTGTCCTCATTTTGTTTTCTTCTTTAATTACAGTAGGCCTGCCTCTTCATGTTGTTTGTACTTTTTAACACACATCTTTTCCCCGTATTTATTACGCCTACGGTCGGTCGTTCACCCGTATTATCATTCATTGCGCGACTCTGCGTCGTTTACGCGCGACATGGCGTAGTGCTGCGTTACCCGCGCGCTATCGCTACGCTACGCGAGCGGCTTGGCATTAGATACGCCCGTACGACGCGCACGGGCTATCTTGACAACTGACTCCCTTTTTTGTTTACCCAGCATAGCAACGTACCACATTTTCACTGATTTTGAGGCCAATTCTTGATCGTTTTCAACCAAATAAAGTTTAAACACGTTCCCGTATATTCATCAATCTCCCGTATGAATTTGGCGACATTTGGATCGAAACTGACGGAGCCTTTCCATGATACATAGATACATACATAGATACATACAACATTCCCCTATTTATAGTAAGACTAGCGGGACACCCGCGCTTCGCGCGGGTCCCCGCTAGATGAGTAAACGGGAGCGTTCACTCAAACAGGAGGAATTACTGAACAGGTAGACTCATTGAAAAGGTAAATTTCATTTTTTTAATAGACCTGTCCCAAGTTCTTGTATTTACTTTTTAGCTTCTTTCTTTTCAATTTCTTCTACGTGGGCCTATCTCCCCCTTTTTTAATACTTCCTGCTTAGCTTGTAATTTTCCGTTTCCATGTTATTTATTTATTTATTTATTTATTTATTTAACCCCGTTGCCATTATTTATTTAAATCTGCCTTTCTTACATTTCCCTTGTGATTTTTCGTTTGCATGAAATAGGCCTATTTAATTATGTTCTTATTATATTAGCTTCCTTTTTTTCACATTTAATTATTTATTTATTTAATCCATTCAAAGTAGGCCTACCTTTTATTTTAAGTCTTCGTAGGCCTAATCCCGTTGTCCCATCCCGTATCCCTAAACCATAACCCCGTACGCAAGTTATGCGGACGTGTTTACCCGCTATCATAATCCCGTGACCCGTCCATGTACCTTTTTGTCCTTTATTTTTCCTTCTTTCCGTATTATCATGTCCACTGGTCTCTGGCTCGCAAGTCGTGTGGCTCTGCGCCGTTTACGCGCATTTGCGTAATGCGCATTACGCACGCGGCGCCGACGCGCTGCCGGCCAGCTGCAGTGACGCGTAGGCTGGTAACCGATTTTCATAACAAAAAACCCGTTTTTACCCATATTTTCACTGTTTTTGGAGCCAATTCTTGACCGTTTTCAACCAAATAAAGTTTAAACACGTTCCCGTATATTCCTCGATCTCCCGTATGAATTTGGCGACATTTGGATCGAAACTGACGGAGCCTTTATAGCGATACATACATAGATACATAGATACATACATACATACATACATACATACAACATTTCCCTATTTATAGTAAGACTAGCGGGATACCCGCGCTTCGCGCAGGTCCCCGCTAGATGGGAGCGTTCACCATAACAGGAATAATTACTGAACAGGTAGAATCATTGAAAAGGTACATTTTATTTTTCTAAACCTGTCTCTTCTTACACTTTCTTTTTTAGTGTCTTTTGCTTAGCTTGTGATTTTCCGTTTCCATGTTATTTATTTATTTAACCTCGTTCCCATTATGTTCTAAATCTGTTCTTTCCCTTTAGCTTCTTTGTTTATTTGCTGCTTGTGATTTCCCGTTTCCATGTTTTTTATTTAATTCTGTTCTCATTATTTTAGCTTCTTTTTTCTTACATTTCCTGATTAGTTTCTTTCCTTCTTTGTTTCGTTCCCGTTTCATTTAGTTACTTTAACCCGTTGGCCTATTACTCGTACTTTTTTGTCCTCATTTTAATTTAATTTTTCTTTATAGTACCGCTTCATGTTGTTTATACAACAAACAGCTTTTTCCCGTATTTATTACGTCCTCTCATAGCGTGTCTGCGGACGTGTTCACCCGTTATCATAATCCTGTGACCCGTCCATGTACCTTTTTGTCCTTTATTTTTTCCTTATTTCCGTATTATCATGTCCACTGGTCTCTGGCTCGCAGTCGCGTGGCTCTGCGCCGTTTACGCGCCCATTGGCGTAGTGCGCATTACGCACGAGGCGCCGACGCGCTGCCGGCCAGTTGCAGTGACGCGTAGGCTGACAACCGATTTTCATTACAAAAACCCGTTTTTACCCATATTTTCACTGTTTTTGAAGCCAATTCTTGACCGTTTTCAACCAAATAAAGTTTAAACACGTTCTCGTATATTCATCGATCTCCCGTATGAATTTGGCGACATTTGGATCGAAACTGACGGAGCCTTTATAGGCATACATAGATACATACATACATAGATACAACATTCCCCTATTTATAGTAAGATTCATAGGTCGCTCCGGCGGTTGGAAATCAGCGATTACCTCGACGCAGGTAGAATCATTGAAAAGGTAAATTTCATTTATCTGAGTCTGACCCTCGTTAAGCCTAAGTTTCCATTTTAGCTTCTTTCTTTCTTTTTAGTTTCTTCTACATGGGCCAATTATGTTCCATTTTTTTAAAACATTTTGCTGCTAAGCTTGCAAATTTCCGTTACCATGTTTTTTATTTACTCAATCCCGTTCCCATTATTTTCTAAATCTGTCCTTTCTTACATTTCCCTGTTGATTTCATTTTTTATTTGCTGCTTAGCTTGTGATTTCCCGTTTTCATGTTATTTATTTAGTTCTGTCCTCAGTTTAATAGCTTTTTTTATTTAAATCATCTAATTTTATTAGATTTTATTATTCTTTCCTTCTTTAGCCTATTTTGTTCCCGTTTTCATTTTCTTACTGTGACTAACTATAGACTAACCCACATACTCGTAGGCCTACCTGTTTGTCCTCATTTTGTTTTCTTTTTTAATTACAGTAGGCCTACCTCTTCATGTTGTTTGTACTTTTTAACACACATCTTTTCCCCGTATTTATTACGCCTACGGTCGGTCGTTCACCCGTATTATCATTCATTGCGCGACTCTGCGTCGTTTACGCGCGACATGGCGTACTGCTGCGTTACCCGCGCGCTATCGCTGTGCTACGCGAGCGGCTTGGCATTAGATACGCCCGTGCGACGCGCAGGCTTAGCTTAGTAACTGACTCGGTTTTTTGTTTACCTTGGATAGCAACGGACCACATTTTCACTGATTTTGAGGCCAATTCTTGACCGTTTTCAACCAAATAAAGTTTAAACACGTTCCCGTATATTCATCGATCTCCCGTATGAATTTGGCGACATTTGGATCGAAACTGACGGAGCCTTTCCATGATACATAGATACATAGATAGATAGATACATGATACATACAACATTTCCCTATTTATAGTAAGACTAGCGGGACACCCGCGCTACGCGCGGGTCCCCGCTAGATGAGTAAATGGGTGCGTTCACTAAAACAGGAGGAATTACTGAACAGGTAGAATCATTGAAAAGGTAAATTTTATTTATCTGAACCTGACCATCTTTAAGCCTACGTTTCCATTTTAACTTCTTTCTTTCTTTTTAGTTTTTTCTACATGGGCCAATTTTGTTCCATTAAAAAAAAAATTCTGCTGCTAAGCTTCCGATTTTCCGTTACCATGTTTTTTTATTTATTCAACCCCGTTCCCGTTATTTTCTAAATCTGTCCTTTCTTACATTTCCATTTTAGCTTCTATTTTATTTGCTGCATAGCTTGTGATTTCCCGTTTTCATGTTATTTATTTAATTCTGTCCTCAGTTTAATAGCTTTTTTATTTAAACTTCCTGATTTTATTATAGCTTTTTCCCCCTTACATTTCCTGAAGAGTTTCTTTCTTTCCTTCTTTAGCCTATTTTATTCCCGGTTTCATTTTGTGACTTAGTATAACCCACATACTCGTACAGCCTGTTTGTCCTCATTTTGTTTTCTTTTTTATTTATAGTAGGCCTACCTCTTATTTGTACTTTTTAACACACATCTGTTTCCCGTATATATTACGCTACGGTCGTTCACCCGTAATATCATTCATTACGTGACTCTGCGTCGTTTACGCGTGCCATGGCGTATTGCTGCGTTACCCGCGCGATATCGCTGCGCTACGCGAGCGGCTTGGCATTAGATACGCCCGTGCGACGCGCATGCCTAGCTTAGTAACTGACTCCTCTTTTTGTTTACCTTGGATAGCAACGGACCACATTTTCACTGATTTTGAGGCCAATTCTTGACCGTTTTCAACCAAATAAAGTTTAAACACGTCCCCGTATATTCCTCGATCTCCCGTATGAATTTGGCGACATTTGGATCGAAACTGACGGAGCCTTTATAGCGATACATACATAGATACATAGATACATAGATAGATACATACAACATTTCCCTATTTATAGTAAGACTAGCGGGATACCCGCGCTTCGCGCGGGGGTCCCCGCTAGATGAGTAAATGGGAGCGTTCACTATAACAGGAAGAATTACAGAACAGGTAGAATCATTGAAAAGGTATATTTTATTTATCTAAATCTGTCTCTTCTTACATTTTCTTTCTTAGTTTCTTCTGCTTAGCTTGTGATTTCCCGTTTCCATGTTATTTATTTATTTAACCCCGTTCCCATTATTTTCTAAATCTGTTCTTTCTTACATTTCCCTTTTAGCTTTTTTTTATTTCCCGTTTTCATGTTTTTTATTTAATTCTGTTCTTATTATTTTAGCTTATTGTTTTCTTACATTTCCTGATTAGTTCCGTTCCTTCTTTGTTTCGTTCCCGTTTCATTTAGTTACTTTAACCCGTTGGCCTATTACACGTACCTTTTTTGTCCTCATTTTAATCTCATTTTGCTTTATAGTACCGCTTCATGTTGTTTAAAAACATACATCTTTTTCTCGTATTTTTATTACGTCCTCTCATAGCGTGTCTGCGGACGTGTTTACCCGTTATCATAATCCCTGGACCCGTCCATGTACCTTTTTATCCTTTATTTTTCCTTCTTTTATCATGTCCGTCCACTGGTCTCTGGCTCGCAAGTCCCGTGGCTCTGCGCCGTTTACGCGCGCATTGGCGTAGTGCGCATTACGCACGCAGCGTCGACGCGCTGCCTGCCAGCTGCAGTGACGCGTAGGCTGGTAACCGATTTACATAACAAAAACACCGTTTTTACCCATATTTTCACTGTTTTTGCAGCCAGTTCTTGACCGTTTTCAACCAAATTTTCGCATAACCGTTTCGGTATATTCCTCGATCTCCCGTATGAATTTGGCGACATTTAGATCGAAACTGACGGAGCCTTTATACACGATACATACATAGATACATACATACATACAACATTCCCCTATTTATAGTAAGATACTAGCGAGAGACCCGGGCGAAGCGAGGGTACCCGCTAGTTGAGTAAATGGGAGCGGTTAGTAGACGGGGGCGTTAACTAAAAGGGAGTGATTAGTAAACATGATAAACGGTGGAGATTATTGACATGTTAGGGCCTCATATCTTGTTGTAGATAATAATTATTATTCATCCAGTAATAATCATGTTAACTTCTGTCATATTAAAGAAGCTAATGTTTTTTATAAAGTTCGTTAATTATGTAGACAAATCCAATTTTCTACTCACGGTTAGATAGTTTCGTCAACCAGGTCGGCTGACTTCTTCAGTAATGCGATGATCCACCTAAACTCCCGCTAAATTTCTCATTCCAAGGGTGCACAGTTCTTAACAGCGGATCATACATGTGATTTAAAGAGCACATGCCTTCGTCACGGTTGATAGTCTGGGTGCCCCTCTTTCTGATTCAAAGTGCTTCGCATATCCATCTAGTGTGCTTGTAATAGTGTCCTTGTCAATTATGCTTGCCCCCTCCCAATTGATGACATGATTCACTTGAGCTACGTGGTCTGTAATGGCCGATTTATGCTGTTCCGAAACAGATTCTTGTCTTTTTGACCTGGTGTATTTGATGTCCTTAACTTTTTCTACGTCTTTCCTGTGCTCATTAAGTCTTGTTTGAAATTTCCTTCCCGTTTCACCGATGTAAGTTTTGTTGCAAGTTAGGCAAGGAATTTCATACACTCAGTCTTATGTTTGTAAGGTGTCGATCTTATCTTTCGGATGAACCAGCAACCGTTGCAAAGTATTATGGGGCTTCATAGCTGTGTTTTCGTCTTTTCGAGTCTTGTACGTAAGGGATGACGACCATTCCGTTGCTCTGTTCTGTACTGTCTTTCTTGCTCTTTGCTTTAGACTGTTTGTTTTGCATTTGCTGCTTGGTTTTGTCAATTGACCATTTGATCTGATTTTACTTTCTTCATCTAATTTATCAACATCCTCAGTGACAATGCACTCCATTCTATCGAGCACTAACCAGTCTAAACGCAGGACAACCGATCTTTTGTTCTGCTTAGTCGCGCTAAAAGTCGATCGATACATGTTAAAATCAACACAATTCCGAGATACACCTTTTTGCTATGAAATTTATTTTCTCGGTCAAATATAAAGCAAATTTTTTTTTCTTCAGTAATGTCAAATAAAAACATAGTGCTTGGATGAACATTTTTTTTTTTAATCCTGGTGTTAAAATTAAGCATCAAATTGTGTCTTTTAGTGTGATATTTTTGATTTTTATAGGCCTTTAGTTCGCCCGTGAGCTTTTTACAGAATTCATTTTTTAGCGTCTCAAACTAATATAGTTTGCTAAAGAAAGATATTTCCCACCTCTGTAAAGCATATCGTGTGGGTCTATATATTATAGTTTTGTCAGAATTTCCGTTTTTATTTTACCCTTTTCCCCTTCATGCTCCGAAAATGTCAAACTTAGTACTTTACCTCGAGAGCAACCAGCAGAAATAATCGATATTTCAATTGTTGTCAACCCAGGTCCCTTTTCCATTGAAAACCAGGATTGCCTGACCAGCGATTTGGTAGCCCAAATCCCCAATTCTGGTAAATGAGGTGGATTTTGGAAATTTGCTCCCGTGATAGCCTGCAATTTTAATTTATAGGGGCTAAGGATTCCATGATTATGAAAACCATTTTGTCTGTTTGTTTGTTTGTTTGTTTATTTATTTACCTAGGATGAGGTCCATGGGAAAATCCACTGTCCAAACCTAGAAAAATTCGCGTGTTATTAGAGGGGATTTTAATTTTCTGTCCCTCCTATCTCCAGGTGAATTTTGAATGACCCCCCCTCCCCATCGCGGGTTGGCATTTTCATTACACCCTTCAGACTTGCGTTCTGGTTTGTGTAGGCCTATTTGTCATAATTTAGCGCTATAGGACCTACTTTCTAAATGTATAGCTATAGCCGTGCTATATAAATATTATAAGGTACCGGTATGTAATATTATGTAGGCCTATGGGGGTGGGGTGGGTACTCAACACATTCTAACCATGACTTACAATGCAAGGCTCATTGTTACCATAAATGATTTTTCCTTTAGGTCATTATAATAGGTTGTTATAAACTTCCGTGTTTAACCTTGTATTGTTTTGGCTGCTTCATTATGACTTTCGGTGGGTTTAAGCAATTTCAAACAAACACAAACAAAAGGCACTATACCGAAACACTAGGTAATTTCTTTGCTATATTGAAGTTCTGGCAAAACTGTATCCAGGCCGGGCACCCAGAGATATCGATCCACAATGCTAGTATTTCACGCGTGGATTTGAAATTTTTCAGCTGGTAGTCAAAAATTATGGAATCAAAACGGAAATTCTGACAAAACTATGATATATCGCTCACGGTGATGTGCGTTAGAAAGTTGGGAAAAATCCTTCTTTAGCGAACTATATTACTTTGAAAAGCTAAAAGGTTGATCCAAAAAAAAAGGCTCGCGGGCAGAGTTGAAGCCTATCAAAATCGAAAATCTTACACTAAATGACTGAATTTTACGACTAAGTTTAACACTAAGATTTGAAAAAAATAATACAGTATCAAGCATTACAGTTTTTCCTGACATTTACTGAAAAAATGAAAATTATTGCTTTTCATTTGGCCGAGAAAAAAATTTTACACTGAAAAGGTGTAACTCAAAATTTTGTTCATTTGAATACCAAATTCGATCGTTTGTATTGCCTTATTAAATGACTGAGTGAGCCTTGCAGAACAATAACAATCGGTTGTCCTGCGTTTAGACTGTAACAAGGACAAGGACACTAATGCTGGTTTCATACTACCCTACCGCTTGCCGCTGAGCGGCGTGGCGCACGCGCATTGCAGACAAACGGACACAATAAAGGCTTGTCATTGGTTGAAACGCCCTGCCGCTTGCCGCAGCGGCAAGCGGCAAGAAAGTATGACGGGCGCTTAACAAGCACACTAGATGGATACGCGAAGCACTTTGGATCAGAAAGAGGGGCACCCAGACTATCAACTGTGACGAGGGCATCTACTCTCTAAATCACATGTATGATCCGCTGTTAAGAACTGTGCACCCGAGGAATGAGAAATTTCGCGGGAGTGTAGGGGGATCATCGCATTACTGAAGAAGTCAACCGACCTGGTTGACGAAACTGTCTAACCGTGAGTAGAAAATTTGATTTGTCTACAAAATTAACGAACTTTATGGCTTTATACAATCCTGATGAATCTATTTCAAGAAGCTTATTTTTTTATTTCAGTTAATATCCAGACAGTCTGTGATAACGGTTTTACTCTTTTTCTTTTGAACCAATTCGAGACCAATTTAATAGAGCACTATATTTGAACATGTTGGCTACGTTTTAACATTTGCCCTGAAAAGTTGACCTTATTTGTTGATGGGGGAGCCATCGGACCCCTGTAGACCTACACGGCCTATTTACTAAAATATTTTGAAAATACGGTTGATGGTATTAATTGCAAAACAATAATATTTGGAAAATGTTGTTTTTCGCGGATCCAGGCATGGTCACACCGGGCCCATGCCCCCACCCCCACCCTTTCTTTCGAGGGTCCTATTGGGTTTTTTACAATTTTGTTGGGAGAAAAAAAAATTATCTAAAATATCCATAATATCCTTAACACTTCCCCAATAATCTGAAATATCCAAATTATCCTAATTAGCTATAATAATATCGAAATTATCTAAAATAATTATCTTGATAATATCCATCTGAAATATCTGAAATATGAATTGATGCAATTATTATCTAACTTATACAAAATATCCTTTGATAATATCCAAATATCTCAAAATTTCTAAATAGCTTCCCAGCAAACACAAAAACGTTTTAAATAAGTTATATTTTGAGTTTTGGTTTAGGTAAAAGCGTTTTAATAACATTAAAATGTCGGGTTATATAAAGGTCATGAAATCGTTTTAAAACGTTTTGTATGAAAACACACTACAACAATATTTTTAAAATGTTTTCGAAATGTCATTGTAAATAAATGAATAAATAAATGTAGATAATTATATAGCGCTTTATGCCGTAAACAGCCTCAAAGCGCTTTACATTTATTCCGCCGTCATTAGAATAATGGGAACCACGTTTGCAGCCTACAAACGGCGCAGGGTTCATCAGTACAACGACTGTGACTACCCCTAACAGCTTCCCATTGCACCTTGGTGGGGTGAGGCAAGCGAGGCAAAGCACCTTGCCCAAGGGTACAACACGGTGGCGGGACGGGGACTCGAACCCACGCACGTCGAGCAAGCTCTCAGATTATGAGTCCAAGGCCGTATCCACTGAGCCACCGTGCCCTTGCGTATACAATAAGTAAACTATTTGTGACTCCTCAGCACAACTGAGCCCTGAAGTCGCCAATCATCATTTTTGAGATATTCAACCAAAATATTCTGCTTGAAATCAGCTTTAAAATGATGTATATCATGTCTATAGTACTTGACATTGAAGTAGTGAAGAATCAATAAAACAGTCAATAAATCCTTTGTTTCCTATTCTTTATTGTTAAAGGTGAACTTCATTGAAAATAAAGTTATATACCTTATGATGTCAGGGAGCAGAAAAGAATATTTTTTATTTGCCTAACGTACCAAGATAGACATAATTTCCATGCAAAGATTGGATATTGGCATCCCCCCCCTAAATTACAAAACGAAATCGTTCAAATTGGGCACTTTCGTCGATGACGTCAGCACAGGGACATACAGTTACTTCCGGATTTGATTGTAAACACAGTGTCCATGCATTACTGTGGTGCCAACGCACGAACTCAGTTATTGTCAACTTACTTTAAAAGAAAAATATCTTCAATAAGAATAACATGAAGGAAACATCATGATCAAATCAAGAATGAAGTTCCTGAATAAAGTGTGTGGATTCAAAAATGGGAAACTGCTGGCCGGGGTGATTTGGGATAGGCCAAGCCATCCACGATATGCAGGGAATATTACAATAAAGCACGAAGACCGAAGATTCGCCGAAGAACCGGAATGAAAACAGATTGCAAAAAATAACTGCTAGTGCTACCAGTTCAGATCGTCACACCAAGTTGAGATGAACTTATCACAATGAGAAAATGAAGGAATAGAATAAGGTACGAATACAACCGGTCATGTATGATAGGCGAACTCGTAGATACATACGGGATGAACTCAGTGACTGACTGAATCTCAGTCGCCGAGTGTTCGGTATCCGCGACTGTACTGTACTTGCAGACAAAATGACCGATTTGATATTCACATTCTGATATTTCCAACGTATTGCTACTTCATCAGCAAAATTTATTCCTGTAAATGTTCCAAATATAAGGGAACGATTGATCAAATCTGCTGAAACACACATCGCAAGTGCTACCGAAGGACGAAGCGATCCGAGTCGCTGTGTGTGCATATCCACCATGATCGGCTCCCTGCAATTTCTTCAGCAGCAATTTACGCATCTTGTTCGGTAATCCATAAAACATGAATGTTTCACTTTTTCAGCATACTGATTGTACTATCATTAAAAGAATCGTGACACAAGTGACAATATTTTAATTTTATTCAGATTTCAGAATTCCATCAAATAATGGTCTACTAAGCCTCAATTGTATTTATTTTGATAATAAAGTATATGTTTCTTTCAATCGTGATTGTGTGGAAAGAATGGATTACCGCAATGCGCTAAATACGGAAAACCTTTATATGGGCTGGATTTGATGAAATCGGCGTTTTTTTATTAATTTTTTGATTACTACAAGACGATATTTTTAAAAATCAGATATTTTAAAATGAATCAAGAATAGGGAATGTCACAAACAAGTTATTTAATTTGTTATTTGATCATGTTTATTCAGTCCATAACATGAACGGTAGCAGCAAGCATTTGCGCATGGAATTGATCCCAGCGCGAAATTCAAACTCAATTACCCAGTTATACCCAGCTAGTTATGACTCATTTTGTCAAAAATTTACGGAAAATTTACGTGTTGACAATAATTCTATTATTTTCAATTTGCTGATTCCTCTCATTTCAAGCTTTATTGTGAAAATCAGACTTGCCGGGCAGCTTGCAAAGTACAGGAAGCAAGTCTTGTTTATATGTTTCCGAGTAGGATCACGTGACTGCGAACCCTGAGCTTACGTCACGAGCATTCCCAAGGTCATAGACGATTGATTTGGCTGCTTTTTGGGCGCCTTAAAAAAGACCAAAAATTCATTAATTTTTTTTAATTTTTCAGCTTTATTGGCCATCAAAAAAATCGGAAAAAAATATTTCTGGTATCCTGACATCATAAGCTTTCTATTGATATATAACTTTATATAACCCTGTATATGGCTAGGGATAGTGTTGGGGTAGGGGTTATGACTAGAGTTAGGATTTGGGTTATGAGTTTGTTGGGATACTTGTTTTAGGTTAGAATTAGGGTAGGTTAGTTAGTTTTAGGAGTGTTATGATCCGGATGCATATCTCAATAGTGGCACTGGCGACATCCGGGCTCAGTTGTGGAGGATGGTCACATTTTTGCGAACATTTTTGGCCAAATATTTTATCAACATTTAAATAACATTATATTAAAATATTTGCACCTAGCAAACACAGAAACGTTCTAAAAATGTTAAAAACGTTATTGTAAATATTTTGGGCAAACATTTTTTGCCAAATATTTTTTCAACCCCAAAATAACATTCTGTTTAGAATGATTTGTACCAATTTTTCAAAAATGTTTTTGGAATGCTATTAAAACGTTTTTATACCCTTTATATAACCCGACATTTAAATGTTGTCTGTAAAACATTTGTGTTTGCTGTGCAGTAGATTACTAACAAATGTTATTTAATGTTATGAAAACGTTTTATACCATTAATGTACCCTTTATATAACCCGACATTTTAACGTTTTCTGACAACATTTTATATTTTTTTGCGAATGATGTCAAAAACGTTTTGTGTTTGCTGGGTTAATAGGTAAAGCTAATACGATGTTAGATGATTTAGATAGTTATTACCTCACTATCGCACATGGCCACGGATATGAAGGGCACACTAAGCTGTCTCTGTCGAATTCTATAAAGAATTGAAAGTAAATCCACATTTTTTAATTGTTATCATTATTGATCAATAAGAAAGGTTAAGGTAAACGAGGATTACAAGGTCACATTAAGCCTCTATAATGTCTTACATTAGACAAATGACAAAAAGAAAAAGAAATAAAAACAACAAAGAAATTAAAAACAACAAAGCAACCCATTTGGCCAGTAAATGTTAGGATATTTTGAAATCAAAAAATTTACAAAAATGCTCAATTGAATAAACATAGATATGGGATAGGAGAAGCTTACATTGCATTGAGATGAAAAATAACGTGTAAATGAGGAAAAGGTTATGTAATTGAATGCCAACATGTGTGCAGTAGGGTGGGCCAAAAACACTTTTTTTCTCGGATCGACTTGGAACTCTCGGAGAATTTTACTGGGGAACATACTAGTATACTAGCAGCAAAGTCCCTGAATTGTTGTTTACTGGTTTGTGGAATGATGTGGGGCCGTAGTGGTCAGCGACAACCTGTAAAGTGTCCTGAGGCTTGTGGCGCAGCGTCTAGGGGTTGTGCCTGTGCGTAGCGCACTATAAATCACTACGCATTTTTTTTTTTATTATTATTATTGTGCTGAAATATCAGTAAAATCGGAGCATGTTTCGCCCAGGCAGTAGATTTTCACAAAATCCCTACTTTTTTGCTATTTCTTACTGTATAACTCTATATAGATAAATCAGTAGACCACTACGGCCCCACATCATTCCACAAACCATTAAACAACAATTCAGGGACTTTGCTGCACAATAATAGTATGTACCCAGTAAAATTCTCCGAGAGTTCCAAGTCGATCCGAGAAAAAAGGTGTTTTTTGGCCCACCCTAGTGTGCAGTGTACTTACTCGTCAAATTGATTTGCATCCAAAATGACATCTGTACAGTTTGTATTTCTCCCGTTTGGATTTCATTTTCTTTCGAATCATAGAAGCCTATCATGACACTGGATGCTCTCACTATATGAGCAGAATTGGGTCTTATTGAATCGTGAAAATTTAGAAATAACGTTTCAAATTTACCATTGGTTGGTGTAGAAAGTCCGAGTGTCAGCTGTTCGGGCCCTTGATATCCCAGAAAATAAACGTTAATATACTCGTCAAATATCGTAGCAGATATAGTCCATGTGCACAATCCTGGTATGTGCTCAGAATATAATTTTGGATAAAATGGGGAAGTAAGATTTAATGTTTCTCCGACTTGGATGTACTTACTGACAGGAGTGTGCGTACACACTTGCCAGATTTCTGAAATTAAAAATATATACGAGAACATGAAAAAGATATGCCGTTTCCATTACGCAAAACTATTAACTATTTCAAACACTTAACACTTTCATTCTGGACAAAATTAAGTCAATTTTTCCGAAGGAAATCATTGAAAATCCAACGTGTATTGCAAAGATGAGTTTTAATTAAGAAATCATTATCCATGTAGAACCTACCAGAGATGTATCGTTCGAGTCCGGACTCGGACTCGAGTCCGACTCGAGTCCACTTTTGTTGGACTCGGACTTGGCTCGGACTCGGACACAAAAAGACTCGGCTCCGCTCGGACTAGGATACAAACGGCCTCCGACTCGAAGCCGAGTCCGGTCCGAGTTCAGTCCAATTAAATCCATGTAAAATGTGAAATGATAAATCTAAAAATGTCAAAATTGATCTCAAATTTGTTGACTTTACTTATTTGAACATTTTCTAAATTAATTGGGGGCTGTCAAATCTGTGATCTGCCATATCATACATATCCAGCAAATTATTTAGATTTTTCTGTCACTTAACAGAATCATAATTATCATTGTTATTATCATTAATTTAGTAATGAAATAATTGATAATTAATTAAATGCATAATTTGAATATTTATAAGTTTTTTCATGGAACTTTCCAATCCATTAAAATTTAAGAGAGAAACATGCACATGCACTGGACCCTACATCTCAGCTCCCACTCAGTAAATTGGTAGGTCCATGACAGGGCCACGGTGTCTGTAGTTTGTGTGTGCTCACTACTCAAGTCACAGCACATTTGTGTGGGACAATTTTGAAAAGATGTTTAGAATTAAAGGTGAATTTCTGTTAGTATGATTATTATTATGATGATGATGATAAAGATGATGACGATGATGATGTAGAGATGCCAACACTAAATAGGGAGACTTTCAAAATTACATGCAACTTCAAGGGCACAAAATTTGCCAGAAATAGGGAGGTTGCCAAATGTGGGTGTCAAAATGGATAAAAATGTTTACAATAATAGGGAGCCTCCCTCTAAAATGTATTTCAATACATTGCAATTCATTTACACATCTTTATGCTTCACACAGTAGTGACATTTCTCTAGTCCTGAGTTTACATGTAGTTTGCCACACACACACAAAAATACCCCCACATGACTGCTGTCTGATACAGGTGGTCTGATACATGTAGTTTTTACCTTCAGGAGTTACATGTAGCTGCTCATGGGTATGGGTCTTTGAAGTATTGTGTCTACCATGTGTACGGTTCGTTGGTTGGTTGACCTGGGTTGAGTTTTTGAAATGTCAACTGTGTGGGGTGGGGTGGGGTGGGGTTTGGTAGGGTGGGTGTGTACAGGGAGAGCGGTGTGTGGTGTGGTGTAGTGAGTGACCTTTGACCAATGACCTTCTCTTTCTGCAATTTTATCATCAAAATGCCTTAAAATTATGCGGAAACTTTAAAATTGTCTTTTTTTCAGCAAATTTGTATTGTAAATTTTCAAATTAGAAACAAAATATAAAATTTTGCTCCATTATTTGGAATAATGACCCATTTTTTCAAAATTTTATACAAAATAACCCCCTTCTTTCACAATGTTATACCCAATTACCCTAGCTTTTCCATTTTGTTATACCCAATGACCCATTTTTATACTAAGCAATGCCAGTAGGCAGATACATGTCACATTCAAGTTGAATGACCCCCCCTGCCCCCACCTCCGGTCATGGACTCGGGTCTTATTTTTGTTGGACTCGGACTTGGCTCGGACTCGGTACCCCCTGACTTGGACTCGAGTCCGGACTCGGACACAAAAGGACTCGGACTTGGCTCGGACTCGGATACAAATGGACTCGGCTCGGCTCGGACTCGGACAAGCTGGACTCGGGTACAAGTCTGGAACCTACCCCTTGTCTACAGGGTGTCCCAAAAATAGAGGTCCCTCATTGCGCCCTCTTTTTCTCCTATTTTTGAATAGTTGATTAAATATATTTTGATATGTAAAGAAACCTTTATTCATTAGCTTTAATAAACTAAAACAACTATTTCAATCGGCTCACAACTTTTGAAGATATGCCCTTTTGAATAGAAGTACCCGTTTTTCACTCTGTCCACGGATAGCAAACAGAGTGGTTGGGATGGCTCATGCTGTGGAGTGGCCTGCACCATCACCAGACCTCACACCACTTGCTTTTTCCTTTGTGGCAAAATTCAAGATTATTGAATGCATTCGCAAGTATCCGGCGCATAAGGATGGTACGCAACGCAATTGTTGCAATGAGGACAAAGGCTGAAACCTGGATTCGCCAAGGAGGCAACCAGGTAGAGGACAGTGCAGCACAGTATTCTTCACTTCAGAAGAACCAAAGACAAACCAAACAGCCTTTTAGGACTACCTTTTATCCTAAAAAGAGAAATGGCTTTCGTTGTAAAAAAAAAAAGCAAACAACAACAAAGTAAGAAAGTAGGACACATAATAAAACAAAAAGGCATAAATAACCAAGAAAAAATAAGTAATTGCAAGTAAAGCAAAAGAAGTCCAATTCGGCATCCATTTTACCCACAAATTAACGACACTATTAAAAATCATTGCCCATAAGCCCATCTATAGGAATAAGTTTCGAATAGAAGTGCCATATTAATTCGGCAGAATGGCAAATCGCCGCCCCATAGAGCTTTATAGAGCAGGTTGACGAAATAACACGATCAACACAGCCTTCAACATCATCTACAAGGTCTTGAGAGAAAATGAGTTCATTAAAACACACAAACCCAGCCATTATTCGAAATATTCTCTAACGCACAGCGTCCGTTGTACGTTTTGATCGGACTTGCGAAACCGTCCATCACTAGTCACGGTCAAATGGTCAATCTTGGACGTCTAAGAAAAATCTTAGGCGTGTAAAATCTTAGGCGTCTAAGATTTCATTGGTTAATAATTAAATACGCCTAAGATGATTGGTTGTTTGGGATTTCTTGTCCTGTGATTCGTTGATTTAAGTCTATTGCGAAATTCTTAGACGCCTAAGATTGCATCTTAGACGCCTAAGAATGCATCTTAGACATCTAAGATTGCATCTTAGACGCCTAAGGTTAGGCGTATTATCTTAGGCGTATTTTGAAGGTCAACGATGGGTTTCAATAACCTCCGTGGATATGTTCGTGTATCATAAGAGCAATTTGATTGGGACCCTAGGATTGAGACGCAGATGGTCTGAAACACGGAGATGTATTGACTGACAAAGATGCCAATTCTACACTAACTATACAACAGTGCATGAGAACCTACCACTGCAATTGGATTCATCTGACGCATCCATACATAGTTGGTGTCCGTCACAGATTTGAGACTCATCCAAGCAGCCATATCCATTAGCGCAGTTAAATTCATCTGCTGTACATGATACTGAACATGACATTGTGTTGGTATTAATATGGGTAAGTTAAACGATCAGGATAATGAGAAAAATAGAGCTCATTACAAATTCTACGAGGGTCATTCAAAAAGTTCTACCTCCATCGTCACATCTCTGTTATAAACAAATATGTTCGGTCTTTGGATCGACCGTCGATGCTGCTTCGATGCTTGTTATTAATGACCTATCAACTAATTAATCAAATTTAACGCTAAATTTATATTGGTCAATATCCCTACAGGCAAAAAAATGCTATTTTATCACATTTAACAATAGTAAATCAATTGATTTCATAAATAATAAGAATCGACCAAGCATCGATGGTCAGGTGACCACTTGTTGGTTCAAGTCAAATCAAATAAGTCGTATGCACAGTTTTTGTATTTTGTAAAATAGAGACGTAATTACGAATTAGCCTTGAACATGATCAAGTCGAAATCTAGCAAATTTCACTAACATTTCGATGTTGTTGGGGTTTTTTTAATGTAAAACGTGTTTTATTATGTTTTGAATTCCCAAGGCATGTCAGGGAGCTCAAATTATTTATCCTGAGTAAACATTTTTATTGAGATTATCCAAAGCTATAACATGATGCTTACTAAATTTTTAGTTTCAGTTTTTACCCGTGTCCGACGTACCATAATCTGTATTATACTTTAAACAACATATCTAAACAACCAAACATCAAATTTTCGTAAAATAACTTTTATTTTGTAGCCTCAATTCAAGGTTAGCAACTATTTTAAACTGTAGCATTTGGTAGTTCACAGCATCTTGCGAATGGTAGTGAGCTTTGGCAAAAATTGCATTGATCATTTCATAGCTAGTCTGTAGAAGAATTCAAATATCACCGATATACTTGTAATTCTTGAGTTATGTTGTAAAGAGGGCTGAAACAGCAACACTTTTTTAAAACGTACACAACTCATTCACAACAATAAAGCAAGCAAGTTGCTTTAGAAAATGAATATCAGCTTTTTTTGGCTTTTATACCTCGTCTACCCTCAAGAGTATTATCTGATTATCACAGGTAATTTCAATATACTGACACGTAAGATAACAGACCTTTTTGAATGATCCTCGTACAACAGCAGACATGGACACGCCATTGACGCTGGTTAACGATCCAGGTGAACCAGGGATCTGGCAGATTTATACGTTTATAGTGATTTTATTGTTAGCAATTTACAACTCAGCAAAAACATGCAAACTCAGCAAACTGCAGGAAACATACATGAACATGTTATTATAATAATTTTAAATTTTACAACACATTACATTTATCATGTTTATATTGCAAATTAGATAATTTAACTTTACTATTACACATCAGGTGGTTAGCAATACGCTGTTATGTATTGCCTATGTAAAAATACCCCCAGTAAACACAAAAACGTTTTAAAAACGTTTGAAATAAGTTATATTTTGGCTTTTGGTTTAGGGTTATATAAAGGTCATGATAATGTTTTAAAACGTTTTGTATGAAAACACACTACAACAATATTTTTTAATGTTTTCAAAAAATGTTGTTGTAAACTATTTTTGCAAACATTTTTGCCAAATATTGTGTCAATACTAAAATAACATTATGTTAAAATATTTGAACACAGCAAACACAGAAATGTTCTTAAAATGTGTTTTTTCAAAACCTTTTAATAACATTAAATGTCGGGTTATATAAAGGTCATGAAAACGTTTTTATAACGTTATTGAAAATATTTTGGGCAAACAATTTTCGCAAAATATTTTTTCAACCCCAAAATAACATTCTGTTTAGATTGTTTTGTATCAAGTTTTCAAGAATGTTTGTGGAATGTGGAATGTTATTAAAACGTTTTTATGCCTTCATATAACCCGAGATTTAAACGTTTTCTGTAAAACATTTTTGTTTGCTGAGCAGTAGATTATCAGATTATCAAAAAATGTTTTTTAAGGTTATGAAAACGTTTTAAACTCTTAAAAGGGCATTTTGTGATCCACAGCCTCATCCCCCCACTTTTCTCAAAAGTTGAGATATTTATATCACTGGAAACCTCTGGCTACATAATGTTTATTTACAAAATATTTCTTGCAGATTAATTCGTTTAGCAAAGATATCGTGAAATTTTAATTTCGTTCTGGTGCACCAGAACGAAGTTACAACACATTGTCTATGAGGCAGTGTAATACACATAACCATGCATAACTCGCAAACGCAAAATCGGAATCAACTGAAATTTTGGGAATACGCTTTTTTTCGTGGATATCCACTGAAAAATGTCATAAAAAGAGGATGCTAGGATCACGAAATACTCCTATAATATACCCTTTATATAACCATACATTTAAACGTTTTCTAACAACCTTTTATAACCTTTTGCGAATGATGTCGAAAACGTTTTGTGTTTGCTGCCCGCCCCCCCCCCCACCCCCACAGCAAAATTAAGGTTAAGCATACCGTGATATTTAAAGGTCATTAGGTGAACCAAGAATCCATCATCATTGTTCTCGTCATTTGTTTCCATGTTTAACCATGTTGTTTTCGTATCCAAAGTTAGTGATTTCGGTTGTACTTCGTAGCCTGTAATCTCCATCACCACTGACTCTGGTGTGGTGAAATTACCTTTTCCTATCCTTAGGAAGTCATCGTTTATGCTCAGATATACGAAAGTCATGATTAAGTAGTTTTCGGCGGAATACACAATCCAAACACAGTCCAAATCATTAGGATATTGATTCGGGTAAAATGGCGACGAAAGATTGGCGACCATTTCATTCTTAAGACAAGACGGTAAGTCTGAATCACAGAAATCTAACAAAATATACAATAAATTGAAATTATACGAGCAAGGGGGGGGAGTTGGAAGAGGGGTGAGAGTATGACATGTGTCTCTCCCATCACATGAGAGAGAGAGGATAAAAACTACAATAAACATTAAGTTGGTATTATAGGCCCTATTGGGCCAGTACATCGGGCCTACAATGATGTTGGCCAGGCCAGTCAAATAGCCACTTATCGTTGTTGGGGGTTTTTTTTCGGAGAGGGTCACACGCGGTCAGGTGATATCGATGTAGCTGTAGGGACGTCGGCTCACGGTTGTGGGAGTGCAGCCGATGTTCCCGAAAATGGGGAAAGAGAGAGAAAGGAAGAGAAAGGGAAGAGAGAGAGAGAAAAAAAAAGATGGGGAAGAGTTGGAAGAGGGTGAGAGTATGATATGTGTCTCTCACATCACATGAGAGAGAGGGATAAAAACTACAATATACAATTAAGTTGGTATATAGGCCCTATTGTGCCGGTACATCGGGCCTACACTGATGTCAACCAGGTGCGTTGAGGTGAAAAGGAACTAATGATTTTGAAAGATTGGCAAACATGTGCGCATCCCATACACCTCCACACCGCAGGTGCAGGGGGAAAGTCAGAAATGTTGTGACAAAATTTTAAACCCAAATTAACCCCATTTGACCCACTTAGTATTGAAATACCAATTATCGCCGCCATCACGCGCATTTATCCCGGTAAAGCCATTCTGTGAGTAGATCAGTGAATCTCCCACTTGGTTGTTCCTTTTTTCCATCTCGATTCCATATTTTCTATTATGTTAATCATAAATCAGTGCTAGGGTAGCTCCTCTGAAGCCTGGAAAAATCACAAAACTCGTGAGATTGATCCAAATACCTGGACTAAATTAACCAAAAGTTGTAAATAGGCTTCTGCATCTTTATTTGACACGATTTTAGGACACGATTGTCCTAAATTTTGTTCATTTTTGAAATTTCAATTCTTTTCGCGCGCTTTGCTCGCATTTGCAGTTGTCTAGGTAACGTTCTTTTAGTAGCAGATCAGTGGGATGATTTGGAAATTTGCCTCCTTGGCTCGGTGACTCCGCGTCCGGTTAACCCACCTTTGAATTTTAGCATTGAAATAGCAAATTGTCAGTTTTGTATCTGATTTCGTATTCTAAAACAATTATTATCAATGGACTATAAACATCTGAAAGCAAGACATGCCTTGAAATACAACCTGGGGTCCATTTCACTAAACTTTACGAAGCTTCGTAAGTCTCAAAATCATTCGTAACTTTCATTTCACTAAACATACTTGCGAATGGTACCCTTAGTAAGAAATAGGGATTTACTACAGGGACCCTTCGTAAAGTTACGTCTAGTGTTGGGTATTCGTAACTTTACGAACGGTTACTTGAGTTACGAAGGGTTAAAAGTTTAGTGAAATGCCCCCTAAAGTACTTACAAACACTAGTTGTATTGCAAGTTAGTGAATGGTTAAGGGACAATTTGCGGGTTGCGCTATGCACTCATGGGTCTCCTTACCGCAATCTTCCTCATCGGATATATGAATACATTGTCGGAATCCATCACACATTAGCTCAGCACTCATATAAGCAACGCCACTCAAACACTCGAAGGTGTATTGTGGTGGATGATCTAGATATAATCATAACATTTTGTTATATAAGGAGTCCCATAAAAATCGGGCTCCAACGAATGTGGTTGTATATTAAAATGTGTTTTAAACCATCTTTCAGTATTTACTTCAGAAAGCCACATTTGTTAGCTACAATTTGTAGAAAACAAGAGTTTATTTGACGAAAGCTTTTGTATTTGAAGATATGATCGCAGATATAAATATGGTTGCAGGATAATTTTTTGCAATTTTCTGTTGACTTAAGGGATCTGATATTAACGTTTATCGACGTTTTTACGTATTTTTTGTGGGAGCTGAGAGTATCGAATTGCATTCTGAATACGATGAATGTCCTTCTGATATCAAATAATTTTGATTTTTTTGAAATTCGCGATGTAATACAAATTTTATGACAAATTATTAAAATTTGATATTTTTATCGAAGTAAACTTTATAAATGTAATGATATGTACTTCAAGTGTGTGTAGCTGGGATGAAAAGCCGACGATCAATTGGAAATTTTGACCTTTCATTTTGAAGATATACGGTTTTTTTTCCAAAAAGACCTAAATTTTGTTGGTGTTTGGGGGAAAAAATCTATATCTTCAATACAAAAGGTTACAATTTTCAATTGATCGTCGGCTTTTCATCCCAGCTACATACACTTTAAGTACATATCATTAGATTTCTAAATTTGACTTCGAGGACTGTTAAATATCAAAAATATCAATTTTTAATAATTTGCCAAATATGTATTATATCGTAAATTTCAAAAAATGAAAATTATTTTATATCAGAATGACATTCTTCGTATTCAGAATGCAATTCGATATGTCTGATGTGCTCTCATGTCCCACAAAGAATACTGCCCAAACGTTCATACCCACCCCTTAAAGTCTCACCATACTGGTAGATTAATCACGCATACTACTCACTCAATGGAGAATTTTTAGAGACTTACGTTCGTCTGTTTGTGGCTCTGTTTGTCATTTTTTCTCAAGCCTCAAATCAAATATTTAGAAAAAAACAATTGATTCTTTGTACAGAGAATATTAACAATTACAATAATGAGGTTTTACGGTTCTCGAGTTATAGGTAATTAATTTTTTAATTGTCCAAATATGTCCAATACAAAGTACTATAGTAGCCTGTAGAGACGTCGCCACTTCCGGGTCACGAGGTCAAAGGTCAACGGATGTCAAAGGTCAACCAGAAGTGCCGCCATTTTGAAAGGTCAACCAGAAATACCGCCATTTTGAAAGGTCAACCGGAAATGCCGCCATTTTGAAAATTAAAAACAATTTCCAAAAAAAAGTGCCTGAACCTCTTCAAACAAGGAATAAGGAACAAAAAAAGCAATGGTCGCATAATATCAAATGTTAAATGGAAACATATGATGGTTGACCTTTTACCTTCACTTTTATGATCATACATACATTCTGCGTTCTCTTAAAAAAAATACTTTGTTTTTACATCGACCCCTGTATACAATTTTTGCATATTTTATCCTCTACCTCATTAACCAGTATCAATCTTAAAGATATGTGACCATTGATGTTTATGTGCCACATGACTACGGGAAGGTTGATGATATGTAAAAGAAATCATCTATAGGTGCTGACGGTATCGATGGTGTGTCATCAGGTTGCAGATAATTAAAAAAGGGATCAAATAATTAATGTCTCTCGAAGTAGGCAAATGTCAAATATACTTTCCCCGTCTCGAACTGTAAAATATCCTGAGCTGCCAGAGCAATTCTTCTGGGGTGAACCAAACCTGCCTGGTTATCAAGTTAATCAGTGACAAAGGACAAGTGACTTAGCTAATACCTATACCACGCCAGAGTCATTTATTTGGCAACATTATATGTTATGTAGCTTATTAAAACATGGATTTATAGCCAACCTCACAAGTCACTGCTCACTATCCAAACCTTGGTCTAGATAATATAATTTTAAGCTAGAAAGTATACATATTTGAACATTTCTCTACTGTTTTCTTAAGTTAAAAAATCTCTTGCCCCTTTAGAATAGCCCTATATGCGCTGGCCAAAACTACTTCACTCCATTTTGCCCTGTTACAACCTTTTTTCCCGGGGAGAGGGAAGATTATCAATTCAACTTTTCAGTGCATCGCAGCACATCCTTTTTGCAGTGTTATAACTGAACCAACCAAAACTAATGAATTTCTGAAGAAAAAACAAAACATTGTTTCTTTGTAAGCCTGCGGCACACCCTTGAACAATAATGTCAGTCTTTGAGCAAACAACAAATAAAATACCTGCTTTGTGTCTGATAATAGTAAAAGCAAAAATGTCGACTGTGCTCGTCCAACACGAAATGCAATGCCACATGATCCACATATTAGAACTAAGCAACGTCATTTCCTTTGACAAGTGGTTATCCGATTGGAGTACAAAAACACTGGTTTCGCCAGCCTCTCTATCTGCCTTGCCTACAGTTAACGAGCTATGTTTCTTGAGAAAAATACGGGAGAGTTGAATGGAATAGTAACCATCAGATAAAGCCGTAAAATGCCAGGAGCATTTCCACCAGTTGTTCTCTGTTTGTAGACCAAAGCTGCTAATATTGGCTGATTGACCGGGAACCAATTCAATGGATCTGTTACACATTTCTAAATAAATAAATAAAATAAATAAATAGATTAATTAATTAATTAATTAATTAATTAATTAATTAATTAATTAATTAATTAATTAATTAATTAATCCATCAATCAATCAATCAATCAATCAATCAATCCATCAATCAATCAATCAATTAATTAATTAATTAATTAATTAATTTATTTATTTATTTATTTATTTTTTATTTTTTATTTTATAGTGCTGAATTGGTACCATTGCTTAAGTGAATGCAAGGGTTCAAAATTTAAACTGTTTCAATTTTGTAAATTATACATTTTATAATATATCTGCGACTTTTCAGACGGCAATTATTGATTATAAACCAATACAGGTCGCAGGTCTAAGACGTTTTAAGGTAATGTGTAATAATTATGAGCCCCTGGTGAAATTTCCAAACGGCGTGCCCAAATTGCTTGGTTCCCCCTTTCGGCCTGGCTAAAGTTGCTTCATCCTAACCTGCCAAAATATGTTGTATCCCATTTTACCAATTTCTTTGGTTCCCAATTTGCAAACCTGAAATAGGCTAGATACTTTTATATCATGGGAGCAGGAAGGTTTTCATATTTGAACATTTCTGGAATGTTTTTCTAAGCCCTTTAGAGCGTATAATTTAAAAGGTATCCTATGAATGTGTACCAAAAACCATTCGCCTCCTTTTCGACCCAACCCAGTTTAGCTTGCTAAAAACTCCATGGCCCATTGTTATTGTACAGCCCCTAATAGTGTGTACCACCTATACATTTAATGATTATATAACATTTATTTTACCGCTAAGAATTGACTGATGAAATTCGCAGAAAAACTCAGATGGGTCCAAACTTTTACATCCTATGATTTCGAATTTCGATGAATACTGATAGAATTTGCGATAGAACAGACAAGTATCATCGAACATTTCCAGTGAAATGTGTGAAGAGATCAATTGTGTTGTACCATAAGTCGAATCTGGTCAAAAACAAAAATGTACATATTATAAGGTACTAGATAACGACATTTGTTCCTGCTGCAACTTAAGCTTCAAGTTGATTAAGTAAGATCTATTCATAACAGTTTCAACTTCAATGCAGTTGCACTCTTTGCGCAATTATTAAGTATATGGTACAATAAGATTCAGCTAGACTGAAAAAGTGTGTCTGATTAGATAGACAGATAGATTAATTATTATCTTTTCACTCATCACATGATACAAGAATAATACATAGGAATAATACATTATAAATTATATAAAGATGAATACATGATAAACTGCATAATACAACGATGAGGGAAGGAATTACAGTTGAGGCCCTCATTATACTACCTTTTCACCCGACCCAAGTTACAGCGCAATCGGTTTACAACTGACCCTTGACCTCGGATAACCTTTACGGTTTCATACTCAGGAAGTGTTAGGAACATTTTCCACAAGTTACAGCCCGATCGGAGCAACTTTAAACTTGACCAGACCTTTGACCTCGGATGACCTTTGCGGTTCCATACTCCCCAAGTGTCAGGGATCGTTTTCCCCGAGTTATAGCCCAATCAGTGCAACTTTAAATTTGACGCGCCGTTACGAGACATTCCTCGCCGTCTGTCGTCACCACATATGACGTCACAACATCATCAATCCTGATGAAGTCCGATGCTTCAGTATTGGATTTAATTTACAAAATAATACTTATCTCAGTGTTTGACCAAATTGAGTTCGGGCCAGTATGCCTAATAGTTGAGGCTTTCTGGTTAACTGCAATCTGCTATATTGAGATGTGACTAAGTAGAATTGTGCTATATGTGCAATATAAAGTTTGATTGGGTTAAAGCTTAATGATTGGGAGAATCTGTGGGTGCTGGTGATTTTGGTACCAAAAATCAAAAATGACAAAAAGTGAGTTACGGCTTTCTGGTTCTGAACCCTCGATATTCATATTTCTCACCCAATGCACATGTTGTCCATCGAACATTCAAGACAGTATCCAATGGTTGATATGATGAAACACCAATATATCTTATAGTCCCAAGGCAAGGTACGCGTGAAGTCCGTACATTATAAAATTGATGATGATGATGTTTCGAATGAATCGTAATGTTATCTTCATCCCAGGATATTGAAACAGTTTCAGAGGCAACCTGCCAGTAGGCATAATCACGAGGCCAAACGATATCGGTAGTATTGGGGGATAACTTCGACCAGCCGCAATATAATCGGGTATAAATGTCATAATTATGCCTAATTTCTTGTTGGTAAAACAAAATACAAGAAAAAACGTAGAACGTTAGCCATTCTTTTTACTTTAAAAACGTATCCGTATCAATCTACTCCTTTTTATAACACGTATAACGTGTGGGTGGACTGTAAGTATGTCACATACTGAATTAAACGTTATACACTATATTGTGGTTCATTTAATCCATTCATATCAAAACAAGAACACATATTCGTTAAGGTTATACAATGGATTTTTCAAGGCTTGATTTCAGAGGGACGTAAGTTCATAACGGAAACAGCCATGAAGAGAATGAACAAGCGTACATGATCACCGCACAACAGATGAAACTTGGCTTAGCTCTCGTGAGTTGGGGGGTGGGGTCATGAGGCCAGGGCGGCAACATACTGGATACCGAGGGTACACAAGCCGTTTTTCGGTAATTTTCATAAGTATATACTTTTTAAATTTTAACTTTTTAATTTTTGTACTTCCTCTATCCCCCATGGAAAATAGATTTTAAATCTTTGATATCTTTTATGAAATAAATCAATGCTGCTATATTCAGTCAGTGGCGGCATGGGATGAATCCCCAGTCAGAACTCTTGCCCCCCCCCCAGGTGCCCCCCGTAAAAACTCAAAATTACGAAAATTTCCACTTTTGCAGCAATTTTGCCGAAAATCTATTGATTTTGCCCCCCCCCCTCCTGAAATTCAACATGCCCCCCCCAAAAAAATCCTGGCACCGCCACTGGCTGTATTCCCATGATTAAAATGTAATAGTGTACAACAATAACATCAACAACAATATCAAAAAACAATTATTTGTAAAACGAATTTGGTTAAAATATTCAACAAGACAGACCTACAAATTTCTGAATTAGGCCTATAGAAAGTGTAAAACAATCAATCACTGCAGTCAGCGAATCAATCAAATAAAAAGAAAGAAAGAAATGAACAAGAAAGAATAAAGAAAAAAAGAAAGAGAGAGGAAAAAAAGAAAGAAAATAAGACAGAAGGTAAGAAAGAAGGAAATAAATGAAATAATAATAGGATATTCATAGTCCAATGCCTCACCACTCGGCCACGAATCAACTTACGCAATTGCTTGATCTCAAAGCGGTTATATAATTATAATTTGATGCAATAGATCGCGTCCGCATAATGGCTCTTTGCATAAACACGCATTTCGGCTCTGAAATTTTGGACAAACTGATGGCGAAAAATCTCGTTTTTGGCAAAATTAGCTTCAATTTCGAGTACAAATAAAATTGGATAGCGATTAGCAGAAACTTGTGAAATAATGTAGGTACTTAGGTGTCTAAATTAACGTGCCGTAATTAAGGGATCTAAAATGAGCGTTTACTGCGTTTTGACTGTATTTTTTGTGGGACATGAGTGCACCTCAGACCTATCGAATTGCATTCTGAATACGAAGCATGTCTTTCTGATATCAAATAATTTTCATTTTTTGAAAATCACAATATAATACCAATTTTATGACAAATTATAAAAATTTGATATTTTTCAAATTTTTGATATATAACAGTCCTCGAAGTAAATTATATAAATCTAATGACATATTCTTAAAGTGTATGTAGCAGGGAGGAAAAGCCGACGGTCAATTGAAAATTTTGACCTTTCATATTGAAGATATGGATTTTTTTCCCAAAAAGACCTAACTTTTTTTTTTTGGTGTTTTGAGAAAAAAATTTCCATATCTTCAATACGAAAGGTCACAATTTTTAATTGATCGTCGGCTTTTCATCCCACCTACATACACTTTAAGTATAAATCATCAGATTTATAAAGTTTACTTCAAGTACTGTTAAATATCAAAAATATCAATTTTTAATGATATGCCATAAAATGTGTATTAAATTGCGAATTTCAAAATTCAAAATTATTTGATATCAGAAGGCCATTCTTCGTATTCAGAATGCAATTCGATATGTCTGATGTGCTCTAATGTCCCACAATAAATACTGTCCAAACGTTCATACCCAGCCCTTAAGATATCGATAATTTAACAAACCATTTTTTTCTCATGGAAAATTCTCCAAAATGTTCCCCCAAAACGAGCTTCTAAAATTGAATCAGTATTATATTTGTTTCTGATCAATAGTGACAGTATTTCTTTATTTTCTTTGTTCGGTTTGTAGCACAATACAAAAAAGGAGAAAGCAATCACTCGGCGTGGTTTTATACGGGGCACACATTTGAAAAATGTAGCATGGAACGCGTTTTGGTCTCGTTTACATGGTGCGTAAAAAGGATATAAACGAAGGATATCAAATGGATTCTAAAAATTTGTATAAACACACAAAAATAATGTAAAGCTACATCCAACGCACCAACATTTCACTCGCTGCGATATTTGATTACTGGGAAAACTCGGTTTTACTTTATACGTCTTTTATACGTTTTTTATATGTTTCTTTGTCTAACCTTAAATAACGTCGCCTTTTATTTCGGCCTGATTGTATTGATTATTGTTCCAAATATATCGCTATATTTTGATAGTACAACAAAGAATTATCCAGTAACTAATTTGTAATACTAATAGATAAGGAGCACAACGTGATGTCACAATGCCGTGACCATTTTGTGATTAATGCTTGCAACCATGCAAGTTTAAACTGAATACCTTAAAAATATCAGGAAAAGTGTCAAAAATACACTTTACTCAGTAAATATTATAGCCCTCAAAGGTCATACATAGGTCAAGTTTCTAAATCGCTGAAATATTGTTTCATAAAATTACACATCAATTAATATGTAGTCGTAACGTTGAAGTATAGTTTGACGTATCTACGGTGTAGCATTTTCGAGTTATAAGTAATCATGTCAAAGGTTCAAGTTTTTGCTCTACAGTGGTCGAAATCTGCCCAAATGCTGCGAGTTTCATAAATTGTGATATTTGACTTTTTCTATTCCTTGACCTGTTTGTACTCGGTATAAATTTATTTTATTAAACTCATTCTGAAATTTACGCAAGAAAAATGCAAGTAATTTTGTCACGAATTTCTTGCGAATTATTAATTACATTTACTTGTATAGTTGTTACCGATTGTCAGGCACATTTATATTACCTACGTTGATATTCTTACCTATAATTGGCAGCGGATCAGATAACTCATTATCAGAGAGAGGGAGTTCAATTGGCGACAAAACTATGAATGCACTGCTGAAACGTAACTGAATTCCAAATGTAAAGTTCATAGTCCCATTGTCCAGGGTCAAAAATGGCACAAAGGCCCGTAAATTCCATTCTGAATAAATATTCAGGCTTTGTGTAGTCATATCCCTACAATTATCAATGGCTAGAGAATAATAATAATAATAATAATAATAATAATAATAATAATAATAATAATAATAATAATAATAATAATAATAATAATAATAATACCACTAATGATAATAATAATAATAATAATAATTATTATAATAATACTACTAATAATAATAATAATAATAATAATAATAATAATAATAATAATAATAATAATAATAATAATAATAATAATAATAATAATAATAATAATAATAATAATAATAATACCACTAATGATAATAATAATAATAATAATTATAATTATAACGCTAATAATAATAATAATAATAATAATAATAATAATAATAATAATAATAATAATAATAATAATAATAATAATGGTAATAATAATAATAATAATAATAATAATAATAATAATTATAATTATAACACTAATAATAATAATAATAATAATAATAATAATAATAATAATAATAATAATAATAATAATAATAATAATAATAATAATAATAATAATAATAATAATAATAATAATAATAATAATAATAATAACAAAATTGTTTGACACTTCTTACATAGATTGGCTAAACGGATTTCTATGTCCATAACCACATCGCTAACAGCCGACGTCATCACTGAAAATTGGTTAAAGAAAATGTATTGGTTTATTAAATTTACCCCGAACGAAATGAAGGTGGTTAAGCAGATGTGCTTGCCTTTATCGGCGGAGTGGTAAGTTATACAAAGGTTAGCCATTTAACAAAACGAAAAACCTGCAAGTGCTTTTTTATTATTAATACATTTGTCTTATACACTCTTATCCCCAATATTTAGAAAACGTTGTTTAGATGAAAATTGTTTAACATTTTTGCCGTGATTACGATTTTTTTGCTTTAAACAGCATATATTACGGTACTCGTATTTTCTTGGGGCTAATCAGGGGCTATTGATATTGCTTAAACATTTAAACAAGTAAATGATTTAATCAGCATGGTTGATTAAAGAAATAACATGCGTTTAAACAACATTTGTTTTATTTCGGCAACAAAGTTCGCGGAATCCCTATTTTAATCAAAGATTGATTAAAGAGTACAATGAAATGGCGGACGACATTGCGTGGTGGCTGTCGAGCAATGATCATAAAATAATGCCGGAATGTCTACTTCAATTTCCTTCTACATTATTCAGATGTGTAGCCAGGAAGCCCATGATAACACTGAATTACCACAGACGATTTAGAGAGGTTTTGGAAGTTCTATACAAAGGGTCCTTTCATCTTTTCTGTTTCGGTTTCTGTTTCCGGTTTCGGTTTCGGATCTCATTGTTATTTTGAAGTGTTAGCATGGTACGTGTGAACAATCCTTTTATTCTAGTCTATTGTTGACTACAGAAAAGTGGAACGAAGATAACTTCTGTTTCGGTTTCGGGAGTTATGTTAATTTCTGACATGAAAAACGTGAGATGAGAGGGTTGATGCTAATCTAGACAAAAGAAGTGTCTAAATTTTACGGTGGTAAATTCGCGATAAAGTGTACGGCTTCAATTGACTTGCGTTGGGTGTATAGGTACTCCAGCCTAAGCGGGAGTATCTCCTGAAAATAACCCAGCGTCGAAATATACATTAACATGATTAATATAAATTAATCAATAGTAATCAGTGTTGCCAAGAATTACGTATACTTGTTCGACGTGCAACCGCGCAAAAATCGGTCATATTATGCTTATGTAGCGATTAATGGGGAATTATTTTCGTCCCAAATACACCTTAAAACTTGGTAATATGCAACACCAGAGAAGTGCGTTGAAGTGAAACTAATAGGATGTATTTCATTGGAATTAGTAATCTGATAATTGCTTCAGGCAAAATTGCCAGACTCAAATCTATTTTAAATGTATATTATTTGAGAGAGTGGGGATGATAAGACGCGAAGATGATCTGGTAGAGGAGAGGAGAGGAGAGGAGAGAGGAGAGGAGATGAGATGATAAGACGCGGAGATGATCTGGTAGAGGAGAGGAGAGGGAGGAGGAGAGGAGAGGAGAGGAGAGAGAGAGGAGAGGAGATGAGATGATGATGATGATGATGATGATGATGATGATGATGATGATGATAGTGATGGTACTGATGTTGATGACAATGACGATGATGATGATGATGTTGAATAAATATGACATGGTATGACAATCAATTGTTAATCTGACAATTGGGCCTATATTTCAACGTTTTTACAGAAAATTCGACCTTTTCATTCGGATTGGCATTTTGTCACATTACATGTGAATCAGTTTACCAACATCAAAGGTCTATCGGTATTAGAGGACATTAAAGCGAGCGAAAGGGGCGCTAGACCACTAAAAACACCGGTCATCCACACACTGTGGGTGTTCCATTCTTGTCTTATCCAGCCTTTATTAACAACAGGCATGCAGGTATCTACCTATTGAAATCAGCTGATGGTACTTCAATGAATTCAAGGAGCAGATCAATTCACATAAATCCCTTGCGTTTTCGTTTCTGAACAATAGAGCTCCCGAAACAGAAAAGATGAAACGAGGGCATGGGTCCTTTCATCTTTTCTGTTTCGGTTTCGGTTTCCGGTTTCGGTTTCGGATCTCATTGTTATTTTGAAGTGTTAGCATGGTACGTGTGAACAATCCTTTTATTCTAGTCTTTTGTTGACTACAGAAAAGTTGAACGAAGATAACTTCTGTTTCGGTTTCGGGAGTTATGTTAATTTCTGACATGAAAAACGTGAGATGAGAGGGTTGATGCTAATCTAGACAAAAGAAGTGTCTAAATTTTATGGTGGTAAATTCGCGATAAAGTGTACGGCTTCAATTGACTTGCGTTGGGTGTATAGGTACTTCAGCCTAAGCGGGAGTATCTCCTGAAAATAACCCAGCGTCGAAATATACATTAACATGATTAATATAAATTAATCAATAGTAATCAGTGTTGCCAAGAATTACGTATACTTGTTCGACGTGCAATCGCGCAAAAATCGGTCATATTATGCTTATGTAGCGATTAAATGGGGAATTATTTTCGTCCAAGGATTTCTTTCATTGGAATTGGTAATCTGATAATTGCTTCAGGTAAAATTGCCAGACTCAAATCTATTTTAAATTTATATTATTTGAGAGAGTGAGGATGATGAGACGCGGAGATGATCTAGTAGAGGAGAGGAGAGGAGAGGAGAGGAGAGGAGAGGAGAGAGGAGAGGAGAGGAGAGGAGAGGGAGGAGAGGAGAGGAGAGGAGAGAGGAGAGGAGAGGAGAGGAGAGGAGAGGAGAGGAGAGGAGAGGATGATGATGATGATGATAGTGATGGTACTGATGTTGATGACAATGACGATGATGATGATGATGATGTTGAATAAATATGACATGGTATGACAATCAATTGTTAATCTGACAATTGGGCCTATATTTCAACGTTTTTACAGAAAATTCGACCTTTTCATTTGATTGGCATTTTGTCACATTACATGTGAATCAGTTTACCAACATCAAAGGCCTATCGGTATTAGAGGACATTAAAGCGAGCGAAAGGGGCGCTAGACCACTAAAAACACCGGTCATCCACACACTGTGGGTGTTCCATTCTTGTCTTATCCAGCCTTTATTAACAACAGGCATGCAGGCAACGCTCTGCAGGGTCTATTGTTCTATTGTTTCCGATTAGAGCGCTGACATATTGGAAAATGTTGCCAATCAATATTCATGAGAGTGTACATTCAACGTCCAGTTTGCGAAATTGGGTGAGTTGTGTTTGGTAGGTGTGAAATACATCTGACTGGGCGTTTTAATTACGTAACGAATAAAGGCATTGACATCATCGAATGGCTGCCCAGTGCTGTTATGTGTTTAGTTATTATATAGGCCTATTAATTATTATTAAATGTATTCATCATTCCTTTCTTTTCCCTTCTCTGTACTTATTCTTTCCCCAGGTTCTTTCCTAGGCCTACACTTTATCACTCCCTCGCTCTCACTGTCCCCTTTCACCCTCCCTCTCTCATTCCCATCATTTTCCTTATATTTCTATTTATCTACTTGTCTTTATTATATCTTTTTATTTCTGCCTAATTCCAGCCCTCTCCCAATCTCCATATCCCTCCTCCCTCTTCCTCCTCCTCCCTCCCAAGACTTCTCACAGAGGTGAATCTGCCCTCCCCAACCCCTTCCCTCTTTGGGTACGCCACTATTTCTATACCAATCTCCGTCTTAAAATAAAATTAAATGGACATTTCTTAAAAACAACCTTTATAGGACTATACTTATACTTACATGTATAGCGATTACCATTATAGTGTAATATAGATAGGCCTATATGGACTGGACATGGCAGCCTTCATACATTAATGTGTAATCGATCAGCGAGAGCATTCAATTTATTTAAATGAAACGCCTAACGTCAGGTGGGTGGTAAGATGATTGCATCGACAGCTAGAGCCTCCTTATATGCTTCAGACCCACACAAGCACACATTTGGGATACGTGAATACAATGGTACCACTTTACACATGACTGCCCTTACACATGACTGTAGTGTGGTCACTTATTGATACTCGCCTGTTGTGTAGAGCGTTAATATGATGCCGGATCAGTGACCAATTTAATGGCGGAACCCCTTTATTCGAAACAATGGTACCACTTTTATGAATAGCCTGTCGCAACTTCTAATCGGCATCAAACGAACAAAATATTATATAATCTATTGCGACTCTGTTTCTATTTAAAAGCTCTTTGCATGCAGGTATCTACCTATTGAAATCAGCTGATTGGTACTTCAATGAATTCAACGAGCAGATCAATTCACATAAATGGGCATGTATACAGATCGAATTGTTTCGAATCTGTCAGCTCGGTGCAATTCATACACAGTACACAGCATTCGATAAGCGGTCGTTGCACCGTGTATAATGCATGTGTATTGTGAAGGCATCGCATATCATTGTGCTATGAATACAGATACATTTCTATGCATTGATACATGGATAAAATTAAAAAAAATGTAGACATTTATATAGCGCTTTATGCCGTAAACAGCCTCTAAGCGCTTTACATTTATTCCGCCGTCATTAGAATATGTCGGGACGGTGTCTGTCTGTTTTTTGTTTGTTTGGTTTGGTTTGATCCTTCCGGGGATCCTTTTCAAATGAGAATCTTGCTTTATCATGTTTATGTATGGAACTCGTTGTGTACATGCCTGGTGAACATGGGACGGAAGATATGCCGAAGGAAATTAGTCGTTAGAAGTGGATATCCAAGCAAATTTATGATCATTGCCTGCACTCTGATGTCAACATAATTGGACTTTTTTTAAAGAATGAAAAAAGAAAGAAAGAAATGAATACCCAATTTCATGGTCCCAATATAATCCATTAAATAAGTAAACAATAGCTGACTCAAAATAAATATATGTAAACAATAAAGTGCTTAATCTTTGTAAACAACTAAGTTGTTTAGACGTTTAACTCGGGATGATTAACGCCGAATTTCGCTGCTTAATATGTCAAAAGTTACACATTTAACGAACCATTGATTAGGTTTCTTAAACTGTGAAGAGAGTTACAACTTTTAACCAATAAACGGGTTACCGCGCCATGTAGTGAACCCGTTGCTTACGATTGCATAAAATTGTTTAAGGATTTCGTATGCTCAAAATAGGAGTGTAAAAAATGAGTAAATTAAGCCCCAAAATCGCTTTCGACATAAAAAAAAAAGTTTCCACATACCATGCCAATCCGGATCAAAAAATTATGCACATGGGTGAAATATGGAGCGGAAATGACACACCTTATATCAAGCATTGTCTCAATACTGCTAGGTCATGATCTTCTCTGACCTGCCTTAATGTTTACAGTAATAATGGGGGTTTTTTTTTCTTCAAAATTTGGCATTTATTCGATTTGGAAGAACTAGTAGGACATAAGACATTGTCAGGATTTTCTTTTAGGAGGGCATGATGATACGACTTTCAAGGGGAAACATTATAAACAAAATACGAGAACGTGAAATGACGACTGGGTTGTTGATACTCTTGCTGTTGTCGGTGTCGGTGAATTGATGTTAAAGGGATCGGATAGCAACGTCATTCAATGCGAGGAAATGACATGTGCTTAAACAATAGGTGGCTGGGGATGAAAAGAAGATGAAATTTTGAACTTTGATATTGAAGATATACACACAAGAAAATATGTGAAAACGTCGCTATCTGAGCCCTTAATATAGTTTTTCATTGAATCTTACCAGCTCCTTGATTTATATCTTCGCATTCCAATGTCTTGTTTAACATATTGACGTGACAACCAACACCAAATCCAGGACATTCAATATTGCATTTTGTATCGAGGAATTGCATTTCATCGTAACTATTCGGTACACTAATATAGGCATCGTTATGTAGTTCTTGACACATGTTGCTTGCATTTTGCCAGGAAAGCAAGATATCATCGTTTCTTAGATTTCTATTCATCCAAATATAACAACTTCTGTTGAAGCATAGAGGCATTTTAGCTATAAAAGATCCAATAAAAGGAATGTTTATTATTCTCTTAAATTCTATTTGTATAAATTATTGATTTAATTAGTTACCTCTTATCATTACTGAGATAGCAGGTAAAGCAATACAATTGATGCCATAAAGTAACATTTGTTGTGGAGGAAGACCTCAATGTTTTTATAAATTCTGATTTTACACGATTGTAATGTACTTTACTTAACTAACATATACCCAGCAAAAATCAAGGCTTTCGGTGCTGTAGTTGTGAATACGTCGTTTAAAGCCATAATGTGTTATTTACAAAAAGAATAGATTCCTATCTAAATGTTAGTTTTTACTGATCACATTGCCCCCTTTTAATTTCGAGCCAATCAAATGGATAGTACGATGCCATTCAATTGCCTTCAATACGTGTAATAGCTCGCCGATCGTATTACATGTATTATTGCACGAAGTATCGTGCTGGTGGTATGTACAAATAAGACGAATATAGTTTATACGTCAAGACGTACTACGAACAGCGATATGCATACAAGTTATACGTCACTGATTCAAGGATACGTGTGTACACATAAGCTGACATTCACGGGACGTGTTAGAAAGCACTCGATCGGTGAACTCTGAATAAAACCGGAGATCTCCAGTTTTAATATAAAAACTTAAATTTGGGGATATAAAAACTTAAATTTTACTGTAATTAAAGCACTTCAGGTTTAGTTTTTAACGTGGTATTTTAGTACACCAATGGGTATTACAATCATGGTCAGAATATTGAAAACATTGTGTGTGGAAAGATCATAACATATCGGAAACGACGTCAGTAATGTTTGACAGAGTGACACGCACTAGGTTTAAGGGGGCGCTTTACCTTGAAATGGGTAAAAATATGCATTACAGATTTTAGCTTTACAATGAAGTTTATCCCATCAAGATAGGATGATGTGTTCCAAAGTTACAGATGACGAACAAATTGTAATATTTCCTATTTCTATTCAAATTCACATACTTATCATTATTATGTATTTTATACAAATTAACAGTAAAATACATACTGGTTTCTTACGTTCTGGTTCCAATACAAATTTTAATTTTAATTGTTTTGTTTTTTTATTTCAAGTTCATAAATCATTATGTAAAATTAGTACAGATATAAATATTAATAAATTTATTATTACACCCTGTATTTAAGTTTCTTTAATTGCGATTTTTTTTAAATGTGCTTTTTCAAACTGCTATGATTGCAATTGCATCAAACTTGGAATATAAGTTTCAATAAGTTTGGAACATATGGTATGATAATTATTCCTATGATTCAGTGTCTTTAGTGTCTGATTACAGCTAATTAACCGAATTAATTAGCCGCGTCGCGTATTGCTTTCACTTGTACTAATTAGGTTATTGCCTCAGTATACATTTAAATTATGAAAAATTCTTCATAGGATAAAATTTCTCATAGGATAACAAGCACATCATTTTCCATGTACTGCACGATTTTGGGACAGACAAATTTATCGTGTCGTATATCACGCTAATAGAGAGTTTGCAAAAACTTTTGGCGCACGGTGGCGCAACGGTACGGCCGGCTCTGCCTTGCAATCTTTCATGGCGAGTTCGAGCACCGACCATTGTGTTGTGCTCTTGAGCAAGGCGCTTTACCTTACTTGTCTCTCTCTACCCAGAGGTGAAATCGTGAAATGGAGAGCTGTTATTAATATTGTCCATTGAGCGCCGCTCAAAGGTATGAGCATGCATTGGGCATTGTATGGCAGCTGACACAGCGGTAAAATTTAAAGCGTTTTGACACATGTGCACATGTTAAAGGCGCTGTATAAATACCAACATTTTTTTTTATTTAAATGAAATTTGAAAATTAACTTCAACTGCAACGGCAACTTCAGAAATTACGATTGGATTTCTTGTTCAAAATTTAAAATTACTTCAACCCAATTGTCTGATTTATGCACAAACAACGTCTTGTCGCGTAAACTGGGGACATGTGTATCAATTGGCGATGTGTAAGGGCTTGTAAGCGACTATATCAAAATGTCCTTATAAGGCGCTTGGTTTGAATAAACATGAATGAACTCGCTTTACTTCTCAACAAGGATTATGTCCTGACCAACGCTAATCTCCTTATCATATTATTTTGAAACTAGCTCAATTAATATTCTTCGGTAGTTATAGGCCTATTATAATTTAATAAAGGTTTAAATATCAAAGTTAGCTTTGTCAATTTCATATTTCCATTTTACAACACAAAGCGTAATGACGCGGTTGTTTGATGTAATCATTTATTAGTTTTTCAAACAAAACATCATGTAAAACCAATTTTAGGCTTAAACAGCTTAAAGCGATATCATGCTAATGTATACAGATGATTTTGTGTCATTTTCAACTTTAATTTCCCCTTGTTTACAACGTTATTTACGTTCACAGCATGTTTTACAGCTTTTTGGGATATAAAATGTATATATTTATGACAAGATTGGTGGCGCTATTTAGATACTGAAAATTACTCTCTCAGGCTTTTAATAGAAATAATTAGTTTTATTTTTTGATGAAATATGTTTATGAAATTTTTTTGTTGCTTGTTTCCCCTATTCCACATATTTTAATGACAGTATTGATTACATATCCCTTGCAAATTAAGAAATATGATTTATGATAAATAGTGCCACCTATAGTTTGCATTTTCTTAATAAGCCATACATCAAACAACCGTTATTTCTTTTCCCCTGATGATGTGTATACACGCTGAGTATAGGGGTGTTAAAGTATCAAAAAAAGTTAAAATTGTGTATAAATCCCTTAAAAGTGAAGGATAAGTCTTTAAATTGTCATTTGGTATTTCTGAAATGAACAATTTGAGCAAAAAACAAGGAAATTCCATTATTGACAAAGTTGAAGCCCCATTTAAATACCCGAAGCTAATTAAATAATGTAAGTATATAAGTTACAGATTGATGTAAAATGTCTTATTTTGTCTTTCATACACGGCTTTCGGTTGAACCACTAGCAGGCTATGTTAGCACATCTATGACAATGACAAAGGTACCAAAATCTGAATTTTGATGATTTTCGCCTTCGTCCGGATGAACAAACCACTGAATGGGCCTTTAATTTATAAACACTACAGTAACAATAAACCGCGTATATAAAATATGAAGGTGGTTATGTTATTAAACATCTTCATATGTTTACGTGCTTTGTTAATTAACACCGCTATACTTTCACTGTACAAGCTAGTGTTTATTAAGGTTGGTCTGAACCCTGGAATTATGGAAACTTTCGGGCCTCATAACTTCTAAATTGTTAGTCTAAAGTATATAAAAGTATACATATTTAGAATGGCAAAGACTTGATAAGTTCATCTGTGAGGTCAAATTTGGGCCAAAATGGCACTTTTTTTAAATCCAAAAATAACAGTTTTGGCCCACTTCTTTTTGTGCACCGTAACAAAAAAATTCTTGGACCAACAAAATGTTTTTATTAATTTTTAAAAACTAGATCAAAATATCTAGGACACGTTTTTTCATTTTGACCAATTTCACCAAAAATATTTGAAATTTGTGCCAAAATCGGGCTTTTTCATGATTTTTTTGAAAAATCAGCATTTTTTGACCATTTTTGGCGTAAATTTCTCAAAGTTAGTCGAAATTCCAAAAAATGAAAAAACCGGTCCTAGTAAATTTGAACTAGTTTTTAAAAATTAATTTAAAAAAAATTTTGGCCCAAGAATTTTTTTGTTACGGTGCACAAAAAAGAAGTGGGCCAAAAACCGTTATTTTTAGGATTTTGGGCCAAAAGTGCCATTTTGGCCCAAATTTGACCTCACAGATGAACTTATCAAGTCTTTGCCATTCTAAATATGTATACTTTTATATACTTTCGACCAACAATTTAGAAGTTATGAGGCCCGAAAGTTTCCATAATTCCAGGGTTCAGACCAACCTTAAGTGTTGCTCTGCTTATTTTGCAGTGTAGTTATTCCCTTACAGTTATTGAAATAACAGCGTGCAATATCCTCGTCTGATTTATCCATACATGTTGGGAAGCCATCGCATTGCTGATGTTTATTAATGCACATTATTCCGTCATCACAAAGTACACCATTTGAACACTTGTCACCCATATCTGAAAAATCAAAATAATATATATATACGTGTTAATGAATATTATTTTTATTCAAATTATTATGATTATTATAATTATTATTAAGGTTAGCAACTATTTTAAACTGTTGTGATTGGTAGTTCACAGCATCTTGCGAACTGTAGTGAGCTTCGGCAAAAATTGCATTGATCATATCATAGTGGGCTAGTAGAAGAATTCAAATATCACAAATATACTTTTATAGGTCCTGCATTGATCATATCATAGTGGGCTAGTAGAAGAATTTAAATATCACATATATACATGTACTTTTATAGGTCCTGTGGTTCTTGAGTTATGTTGTAAAGGGGGCTGAAACAACAACACTTTTGTAAAACGTACATAAGTCATTAACAACAATAAATCAAGCAAGTTTGCAAAGTATATAATTTGTAGAATGAACTTTTGCAAAACATCAATGTGTTATTTTTCAATAATATATTGATTTAAATAATGCAAATCGGCTGCTTCGACCAACAATACCTAGTCTACCCCTAAACCACGCTTATAGCGAATAAATGCAGGCGGCGGATGACATGATCGAGCCGGCAACTCGTGAAACCGCCCGGCCGTATGGCATTTTCCATATACTCGGTTAGTTTTGTGGGGTTCATTATCGAACCCCAACGGTTTTAGCTTGTATTTATATATTATTTATCAACATAGGCCTATTTGTTTGTGATATTTCAAGCGTTTTAAAATTTCAAAATAATCCCATTCAATTACACGGTTGACGATGAAAATTTGCTGAATTTAGGGACTGCACGTCATACACCACCTGAATAAATGTAAATAACTTATAAACTTGCATAATGCGCATACTGTTACCGATGATGCTGATGTCAGTCATTTTATTTGTGTGTGATATGATTCTATTTTAACGGACGAGATACTATGTGCTAAATATTTTGCTGCGCAAAGCCAATTTATATGCAGAAATAGTGCGAGTTGCAACCAGTGGCGTAACCGGGGCCGGGAAGGAGGTGTTGGCCGGTACACGATGGTCACAGTCGCCTTGCTATAAACATTAAATTGCGTCATCTGTTGACGAAATGAAAAAAGTGTTTTTAGCGGGAAGTGTTAGCTTTCGTTCAATATAAAGAAAATCCTGATTAGATCGGGTTTTTTTTACAAAAACCAATCACAGATGACGTATTTTCCACTAGTCACCAGCTAGAAGCTCACACAGCTCTTATGATGCTATGCACTCAACCGTGTAGTGTAAACACATAGTGTATAGAGACAAGGCACTGCTTGCTTAGGACGAAATTGTGTGCTCAGGTGTATTCAGGTGGAAACTGCGCATAGATGCGTTTATGATTATGCACAATTTGGGGGGTAACAATTGACAATTTCATGTGTACCGGTTGTAGTGAAGGATAGATGTTAAATGTGTGCTACTACTGGCATATGATGTTGTAACGCGATAGCAATCTGGCAAGAAAGGAACAAAATGGTATCAATTCCCCCCTCTCTTGGTGAAAAAATATGGGAAAAAACATTTTCAGTCGTCAAAGATATGACCGTAGGTAAATTTACAGTCCCCCCCAGTGTCATCGCCCCGATATCTTCATGGCAGAAATCGCCATGGTAGGTTGAATCCACCGCCATGCATGGCCATTTTGTATCGACCTGTTTAATAGTTTTGAGTCGCATAATGGGCCGAAGGACATCTGACTAAGGCTACTGATAATCCTTTAAGACTACCTCAACGATTGGCCTATACACTGCGCTATATAATTCGGCACATATAAATCAGAATTATTGCCCGAATTATTGTCAGTTTTTGACTCAAGCTACTGTCTCAAGACGCACGCTAACGACTATCATATCTATTCAAAATATATATTTATTCAAATATATATTCAAGGGCAAGGAACCACATCTGGTTTCTTTATACGAAATCATTCATCATTTTCTACCCCGGTATCAAAAGATTTTCTTCTCATATCAAACTCGTGCATAGCAAATCGATCGCGGGTATTTATTTTAGTATCTCTGCTGACAAAGTAATTATTAGCCAGGCGATGTCGGTGTGCCCCCCGCGTCGTTTTGCAATTTGAAAGTTGCCCTATAAACAAATCGTTTACGTTACCAGTCGTTCTGCAATTGGGCTTCACCAACCAAGACAAAATCGGCGCTGGCCTATTGGTTACGTTACCCTCTATTTGTGTATGGAGAGTTTACATGATGGTTAGAATTGCAGCAACCACATTATTAAAGAGGTAATTTGTAATCATAGCATCCTCTTTTTATGACATATTTCAATAGATATCTACGAAAAAAGCGTATTTCCACAATTTCAGTTAATTCCCATTTTGCGTTTGCGAGTTACACATGATTATACATTATGTATTACACTGCTGTTTAGGCCACTGTGTTGTAATTTCTTTCTGGTATACCAGAACGCAATTCAAATTTGTCGATATATTTTATTTTATTTTATTTTTATTTTATTAGATCTTATTTTGCCTGGGGAACAAACTCAGTGGTCCACACTGATTTCCAGTCTGGCCCAGGGGTCAAACAAAATACATCAAAAATACAAATGAAATACATACAAAAAAAATACATACAAAAGAATTACATACAAAAGAATTACATACCATGGATTTAACAAATAACATTTGCTAAAGTAATTAATCTGCAAGAATATTATTGTACATAAAACATTGTGTAGCCAAAGCTCTCGTGTGGTATACAAATCAACATTTTTGAGAAAAGTGGGGGATGAGCTTTGTGGATCACGAAATGCCCCGTTAAGGGCGCAGACCACAAAATAACTTCTCCATTGGAAAGCACGTAAAAATAAAGATTTTACACGGGATTTTCTACCCCGCATGGCAATATTTATCACTTTTTTTTCGAATTTTCATTTAAGCTTCAATTATGGTTAACTAATAGATTCAGTTTTTTATTAAAAATGTTGAAAAGCGACGCCGCTATTACGACACCAAAACTAGAATTAAAACTAGTTCAGTTAGCAGTAATTCGGACAGGGTCTACTTTTTTGTGAAATGGATTTGTATTAAATTCATTTATTTTAGTTATTTTAGGATGACATCTTTCATTTAAACCAAAACATGCCAACCTTGCGAGTCACGAATAACATGGTACATACGGACAACACATTCTATCAGGCCCGTACGCAGGGGGGTGCGGGGTGCGACGCACAAGCCCCCCCAAATTTGGAAATGTCTACCAAAAGTCCCAAAAGTTGAGAATTTGCGAGCGTAGCGAGCCAAAAAAATCACAGTTTTTACGCTTTTTTTTTTTCAAAAAAGGTCCAAA